>NC_135485.1:80941617-81248471 GCF_052094955.1 Ictidomys tridecemlineatus | reverse complement strand
GGATGAGGGTGAGGGTGAGAGGTGAGGGTGAGGGGTGAGGGTGAGTGTAAGGATGAGGGTGAGGGTGAGAGGTGAGCGTGAGGGTGAGGGGTGAAAGTGAGGGTGAGGGTGAGGGGTGGGGCTGAGGGTGAGGGGTGAGAGTGAGGATGAGGGTGATGGTAAGGGGTGAGGGTGAGGGGTGAGTGTGAGGGTAAGGATGAGGGTGAGGGTGAGAGGTGAGAGTGAGGGTGAGGGGTGAGAGTGAGGGTGAGGGTGAGGTGTGGGGGTGAGGGTGAGGGGTGAGGGGTGAGGGTAAGGCGCTGAGGACTGAGGGTGAGGGTGAGGGGTGAGGGGTTAGGGTGAGGGTGAGGTGTGAGGGTGAGGGTAAGCATGAGGGTGAGGGTGAGAGTGAGGGTGAGGGTGAGAGTGAGGGTGAGGGTGAGGGGTGAGGGTGAGGGTGAGGCGTGAGAGTGAGGGTGAGAGTTGAGGGTGAGGGTGAGAGGTGAGAGTGAGGGTGAGGGGTGAGAGGGAGGGTAAGGATGAGCGTGAGGGTGAGAGGTGAAGGTGAAGGTGAGGGTGAGGGGTGAGGGTGAGGGTAAGGATGAGGGTGAGGGTGAGAGGTGAGGGTGAGGGTGAGAGGTGAGAGTGAGGGTGAGGGTGAGGGTGAGAGTGAGTGTGAGGGTGAGGGGTGAGGGTGAGGGTGAGAGGTGAGTCTGAGAGTGAGGGCGAGGGTGAGGGCGAGGGTGAGGGTGAGGGTGAGAGTTAGGGTGTGGGTGAGGGTGAGGGTGAAGGGTGAGGGTGAGAGTGAGGGTGAGGGTGAATGTGAGGGTGAGGGGTGAGGGTGAGGGGTGAGGGTTAGGGTGAGGGTGAGGGTGAGAGGTGAGGGGTGAGGGTGAGAGTGAGGTTGAGAGGTGAGGGTGAGGGGTGAGGGGTGAGAGGTGAGGGTGAGGGTGAGGGTGAGGGGTGAGGGGTGAGAGGTGAGGATGAGGTTGAGGGTGAGGGTGAGGGTTGAGGGGGAGAGGGAGGGATGAGGGTGAGGGGTGAGGGTGAGGGTGAGGGTGAGTGTGAGTAGTGAGGGTGAGGGTGAAGGGTGAGGGGTGAGGGTGAGGGGTGAGGGGTGAGGGTGAGGGTCAGATTGAGGGTGAGGGTGAGAGTGAGGGGTGAGGGTGGGGGTGGGGGTGAGGGGTGAGGGTGAGGGGTGCAGCTCCTCCTTGGCCCAGGCTTGGTGTCTTCCTGTTTTCGTGGCAGGGCAGTGACCCAATGGGGAAAACCGGGACAGCTCCAAGGCCCCTGCAGGCGGAGGGCAGCAGCAGGTGCTGAATGTGGTAGCAATGGGGCTAGAGGGGGTGGTGGTGCAATGTGAGCCACTAGGAGGAAGGTGCTTCTGTTTCAAGACGTCAACACAAGCTCAGGTAAGATCCCCCAAGCAGGCTGGACCCGGCTCGGCAGGAGGCCCCTGAGCCCGCTCTGTGAGGCGAGGAGGGGAGCAGCCTGGGGCCTGGGGCTCCCAGCTGGGCATTGCCTCGGAGTCCTACCCTGCTTGGTCCCAGCCTGTGGTGGCCCTGGGAGGTGTGGAAGTTTTAGGAGGGACCAGTGTCGAGCCACTCAGGCACTGAGACATCACTGCAGCCATGGTCCCAGGGAGCCTGGCTACTATTCCAGATGGTGGCAGATCTTGGACAACCGTCCACGAGGGTCCGGCTCTGCAGGAGTGCAGGGTGCTAGAGTTAGAAGGTATTGGGGGTGTCCCCCAGAGTTTCAAAGAAAGGCCTGGGAGGCCAGCAAGGGAGAGGGTGGGAGTCCCAGCAGGCGGCCCTCGAGGTGGGGATGAGATGTGAGAAGGAAGCAGCAGTGACCGTGGAGACCCCCAGGGTCTAGAAGCCAGTAAAGTGGACATCTGCTAGAGAACCAGCAGACACAGAGAAGAAACAGGCCACCAGAGAGGCCACGTGGGCTGTACAGCAAGGCCACAGACACAGAGCTCATCACGAGGCCGTGTGCCCAGGTGCTGGACGTGGAGCTGCAGGACGTGTGCCCAGCTGAATTCAGCCTTGTCCTGCACCCATGCCTTCTTTCTACAACCACACTGCTCCCTCTTGTAGTGGAATGTTCATTTGTGCCATTCTATATTATGTGACTCACTCTGATCCTTACAGGGGCTCACAACCAGAGGTCACCTTGAGTCTCAGGTGGCATTTTGGACTTGGCCTTTTGGGCAACGCTGGAACAAGACCATGGGGACTCTTGGAAAGGGGCTAAGCGTGTTTGGCTTTGGAAGATGGACATGAGCTCTGGGGTGCCAGGGGGGGACTGTTATGGCTTATATAGGAGGTGTCTCCTGAAACTCACGTGTGCGACATCAGGAATGTTCGGAGGGGAGGTAATCAGGTCACGAGAATCCATCACCTAATCCGTGGATCGATCCACTTGACAGATTAATAGTTTGAATGAATGGATGGCAGCTGTAGGCCAGTAAGGGTTGGCTGAGGAGTTAGGTCCCTGGGGTGTGCTTTGGGTTTCTGTTTTAGGCCTGGCAATCGGAAGTCCCTGTTTCCTGGTGATCATGAGCTGGGCAGCTGTCCTCCACACACCCTTCTCCCACAGAGTTCTGCCTCACCTCGCACCCAGAGCAAGGGAGTCAGCTGGCCACGGACTGTGCCTCTGAATCTGGGAACCAAAATAAACTTCTCCTCCTCTAAGTTGTTCTTGTTGGGATGTTTGGTCACAGTGATGAAAACCTGGTTTAGGCACGAAGAGGACTCTCCAGTCAGGCCACTCTGTGGGACAGGCCGCGCACGCCAGAGACCCACAGACAGTATCACTGGGCAAGGTCAGAGTCTTGGGGTACGTTTCCCTCCTCCTGAGCGTCAGCTCCTTGGCCACTGACATCTGCTGGTTTCATTCCAGGACCAAGAGTGGAGCTGGCCGTGATTACCTGGTGCCAGCTCACAACAGGAGAGGTGTGGCATCTGGGAGGCCCCTGGGCTGGGTCCTAGGCTCCTGGGGGAGTGGAGCTGGCTCCTGGGCATCCATCAGGGCAGTGGACTCCTCTCCATGAGAAGACACATGGTAGCTTACCCTGTGGATACAACTGTGTGGTCAGTGGGTCCGGCAACTTACCAGTCAGGCTGAGGAGGATCTAGCTGCTGTAACAAATGTGTCCTGACAGTGGCTTTGCCAAGTTGGCTTCTGTTTCCCCCCTCATAACAATCCTTTGCAGGTGTGCTGGTCCACAGTGGCTCTGCACACATGATGCAGGTCCTGCTCCCACCCTCCCAGACATGATGCGGGTCCTGACTCCCCCCACCTCTGCCTTCTCTTTCTAGGTCATGCATTCTGTTTGACCCTGTTTTGGTGCCATGGATACACGAAGCAGCCCGGGGAAGTCTGTGGATCCCTTGAAAAATAAGATTTCAAAATTAAAAATACATGATTAAAAATACATGATTACAAAGGAAACGCCGAAGGTCCTTGTGAGAATATCTACACACGTATTTGAGGAGTCACGCAGGGCTTTTTGATGGATGCGTCCAACACCAGATGAAGGTCTAATTAAGCTCAAGCAATCTGAGGGAGTGAGGAGTGTCATGTGTCTGCAGTCACTGTTGTGACACGAATATGCCTGTGATCTCAGGCTGTGACTGAGCCCTGGGTACCGTCAAGGTGCCTCTGTGGTTTGTGGCCCATTTCTCAGCTGAAGGAGGGGCCGTGTCAGAGGAGCCTTGTAAACATCAGCAGGCGATTCATCTCATCCAGGTTCACAGCCCTCGGGCTGAGAGCCGCGTCCCAGGCCTCACCATCACTGGGAGGGAATGTGGGGCACCCTGCTTTTAATGGCTTTGGCCTAGAAGAACAAACTCGAAGCCCCCCATGTTCTCTTTGCCAAATGACCTGCTACCCTACATGCGAGGGAGCAGGGCAGCTGCAGGGGGACTTTGAGGGGACAGGACTGTCGGTGCAATGTGCTGGGTGAGCGCCCTGAGTCCAGGGCAGAACGCGTGGCCCGCTGACCCAGGCCCTCCCTTTCTGCCTGGCTTTGAGCCCACCACATTTGCTGAACCCTGGGCCGATGCCGGGGGTCTTGTCAGTCTGCTGGCCACCGTGATGACATAACAGTCTCCGTCCCCACGCAGGCAATGCTCAGAGTGGAACCATGTCTCCCACGCTGAAGGCCCAAGCCCTGACTCCTAGGACCCGTGAAGGGACCGTGTTGGGAGAAAGGGTCTTTGTGGAAATGCGGTTAAGGTGAGGCCATTGGGGCAGCCCTGGCTGCAACGTGACCAGGGCCCTTCTTACCAGAGGGAAATGCCGAGTGAGGACGAAGGGGGAAAGGCGTGAGACGACAGGGCCGCCAGCCGAGGGGCACCAGCAGCCAGGGAGGCAGCGGGTTCCGCCACACACCAGCCGCGTGGCCTGCTGAGACCTGGGCTATAGACCTCCAACCGGGGGAGCTCACGGTTCTTTTGGCTGAAGCGCTGGACCCATGGGGTGTAGCCATGGCATCCCTGGGAGACCAAACGCTCCCGAGTGGACGGCTCTCTCACTTTCAGATGTGACGGCGTCACACCCACCCTGTTTCTGAGCAGACGTCACCGTGCCCCTGCTCTGCACCCTGAGCTGCACTAGGTTCTGGGGCTACAGGAGCAGGAGGGAACCAGTCCTTGTTCTCATGAGTCTTCCTGTCCAGGGTCCCTGCGCCCAAGTCCATAGACAGTGTCACGAGGTTTCCATAATGACAGCAGGTGACACAAGGAGGGAGTCCTAGGAGCACCTGGTGTTCCTCGGGCAGAGGGATGCCAGCACCCTGGGAGGGTGGTCAGGCTAGAGTGGCCCAGGGCGGTCACAGGTGGGCAGGGAGTTCCTCCAGGGGCCGAGTCCTGGGGCCTGAGCTGGGAGGCGGGAGAGCGTGAGGCAGCCAAGGACCTGTGCCGCTATCCGTGACTGGATGTGGAGGGCCCGAGGGGACTGAGAAGGAGACGGGGGTCACAGAGGCGGGGACAGCCACAGTCATGTGAGCCAAGGTCACCGAGGTCAGCTGAAATATTATCCCCAGAAAAGGAGGACGTCAACCATCCTCATGATCAAGGTCTCCTCAATCTCTGACCATTGAGGTCGGCGAGTCAAAAGTGAAATCTGATCATTTACATTCCTATCTCTAGCCTGCCCGGGCCCCCGCTTACCCCCCACCCCCATCCTCACTGCTTGAGGGGCGCCCGGTGGGGGCACGTTCCGCAGCTTTGGAGAAAGCCCTGGTGGGGAACGCGCGAGTTACGGTTTGAAGTGGATCCCTTCCACGGTCAGGGAACTGTCCACGAGGGTGGTGCTGAAGTTGGGCAGGCCAGAGCATCTGCCACAGTCCACCTCGGCTGGGATCTGCAGCTGCCCCACACAGCCGCAGCTCGGCAGCCCTGCCCTCCGGCTCCCGTGTCGCTCACCGCCTGACGGGGCTGTGCTGATAGCCGACACTCGCTATGGGCCTGGAGGTAATGGGAGGACAGGGGACCCCAAGGAGAAGGATGCCATCCACCAAAGCCTTGCCTTTCAGCCCCTCCCGGGGCTCTTTCCTCTGGGAAGGGAATACGGCACTTCTCACAGCTGGCGCTGCACAGCATAGGATTCTGAGCCACATTCGCCTCCAGGCCTGGACACGGGACCTGCTCCTTCCTCAGTGCCCCCCAACCCCTGAGCCATTCATTCAGTCTCTTTTATGTTTTCTTCACTCTTAGATTTAATTATGGGCCTGATTTCAGCACCATCTGTCCTCTGGCTGCGAGACACAGGGGTCACTTTAAATGGTGCCGCGGAGGTGTCCCGACTTTGACAGCTACCTGGAACTTGAATCTGTGGGCCCGGCTTCCATTCTCTCTGTGGAGTCCGAGGCTGTTCATGGGCAGCCGCTCTCCTGGCCCTGCGGTCACCACGCTGCCTGCTCTAGTGCCAGTTACTGCCTAGGCTGAGGCTTGTGTCCACTGCCTGCCAGCACCTTGCCACACACACTCTGGGTGGGAGACTTGGAGCCCTGATGCTGCTCAGAGGGTCACCACCCCCTGCTGCCCCCTGACATGCCAACTTGAGCAGGGTGGCTTAGGGAGCAGTGTCACCTAGGGCTCCATCAGGTGGACAATCCAGTTCCAGAAGCCACCTGAGATTCACTCTCTAAGTTGGTTTTGGAGCAGAGCCTCGGACAAGGTCTTGGGTGCAGATATTTTAAAGGGAGGTCAATCCCAGGAAGAGGACAGGGACGAGACAGAGCTCCCAACTGCAGAGCTCCAGTGACCCACTTCCACCCACCAGGCCCCCCTACGGCCTCCACCAACCCAGTATTCCATTCAGCCACCAGTGGATCAGCCACTGATGCAGACAGAGCTCTCATGATTCCGTCACTTCCTGACAGCCCCGACTCTTGACATTGCTACAGCAGGACCAAGCCTTCAATAGCCGGGACACTCTCGATCCAAACCATGATATCGAGGTGAAGGGGCCTCCATTGCTTCCCAGCAAGCCCTGACCCGCCACCCCAAAGCAGAGCCACACAGTGCACCCAAGGAGCCCCGGGAAACTGTCCACCTCAGTGGTACTGAAGTTAGGTGGGCTGCGGGGCTACAGCCTGGAGTACCACCAGGCCCCCTGTGCCCACTAGGGTGCAGATTTGGATCCAGAATGGAATTGAAATACTTGAACACCTTCTCAACAGCCTGAAGTCTTCCTGCTGTGCTTTATGCTTTTGTTGAACAGTGCTGATTTCCTCGACCTCTGCCCGGCCTTTCAACACAGCTCCTGACTCCCCAGGGACTTGCGTTCTTGGTGGGGGGACCGCACCTGTACCTGGAGAGTGGAGGGCAGCAGACCAGCTGGGCCCTGTTGGTGACCTGTTTGTCAGCTCCTGTTGGCACAGGGGAAGGCGGCCTGCCCGCTGTTGCCCGGCGTGGGAGGAGCCTCGCACTGACTCCTGTTTTTGCATTTCGGTCGAGTTGTCTGCTGGAGGCTGGGTGGGGCGGGACAGGATGCTGTAGTCTCTGGCTGGGATAAATAGCGCCTGCCCCAGTTTTCTCAGTTTGGGCTCCTGGAGGGAAACGTCAGCTGGCCCATCAAAAACAAAGTGCTCCCCGTGGGATGGCTTAAGTACATCACCTGGGAGGGCATTTCCTCTCCTGTGTTTCTGAGAAGCCTGCCCTAGTTTCTCTCCTGCCTGCTGCCCTTGAGCTTCCCCAACCGGAGAAAGGACACAGCGCTCCCCCTTCACAAAGGAGGGGCCCAGGAGCACTGGCCAGGGGCTGCCGTGGCTCTCTGGAGAGGTGCTGAGCCTGACCTTGCTCACGCAGAGGCCTCGTCACAGATGGGACCGAGTGGGACGTGAGGACGTGAAGGCAGAGGAGCTGGTGGCAAACAGGTGGCCCCAGGCCAGGGCCTCCTGAGTCCTCCCCATGCACAGGGCCAGTCAGCGGTCAATGCTCTGCCAGAGGAAAAATGAGGGACCCCGAGTTTGAGGATGTGAAAAGTTCCCCAATTGTCTGTGCCTTTCCTGGGAGCCCAGGCCATCTTCTCAGGGTCAGGGCACAAAAGCTCGTGTCGGGGCTGTGCACTTGTCCAAGGTGCAGCTTGAACGGGTCACCACGTCCTTCTGAGCCCCAGCTTCCTATGTGCAGAGGGCACAGCTCTTGCCCTCCTCAGCTGGTCACGGGGTTGGTGTGGTGACACCAGGGTAGGGCCCCTTCAGGACACGGCCCTCAATGCAGTGGGCTCCTCTTCCTTCTCCCCGTGGGCTGCCCTGTGCTTGGTTTCTGCATGGCCCAGCAAGCACGTGGGCTGGACTGATGGGCCACGCGTCCCCATGGCAGCTCCAGGCAGTCTGGAGAGTGGCCCAGAGTGGCCACATATGTGGAGGCACCGCGAGCCGCCTCCCTCTTTGATCTCTGCTTAAAAAATCCTATCCTCTCAGTAGCCTCACTTTAGGCTGTTCGGTTCTGCGGATTTCCAAATCCTCCTTTAAATAAAGATCAAAAGGAGTCAGTGCCGGGCCTCTGCGCCCCTCTCCTGCTGCTGTTCGTCTGTAGAGCTTGGGCTGAGAGTGCTAGTGAAGGACTCCTGAGGATGAGGAGTACCAGACCCGGGACTTGAAACTAGCGGGGAGACGTGGTCACCTGCGCGGCTCCAGCTCCTCGCCCGCCCCTTCCTGCGCCTCTGAACTGCCAGGGGCAATTGCTGTCATGTGCTAAGCATACAGGGCGCCATATGTACCACTCATTAGCTCTCGCCGGGATCTGGAGGGCTGGTGACTGGGACCGTCATCCTGTTTTACAGTCAGGAAGCTGAGACTCAGGGAGGGCAGGGATTTGCCTAAGATCCTATAGAGTAAGTTGTTGATCTGGGATTTGGGCTCTAGGATTCTGGATGGAATTCATGTGTTTAAACACTTGGCCATACGGCCAAGGACTCAGGCAAAGGAGAGTCCTCCACCGCACCTCGGGTCAGCCCATTTCCCGCCCCAGCGCATCCCAGGTGTGTGCGCACGGAGCTGCCTGGGCATTTGGGATCCCAGCACATTTCCAGAGACGGCACCTCCTATGGCATCCTGGAGGACTTGGGATAGGGATATGGAGCAATGCCCAGGAGGACCTGGGGCCAATCCCTATTGTGACAGCTCCAATAAGGAAGAAAATACCTGCTAATTTTGCACCAAGGTCAGTGGTGTGTTCAACGCAGAACCGAGAAGCCATTTTTCTCTGACCTTAAAACAAGGAGGAAGGACGGTGAGCTGAGTTTGTGTCAGAAGCTGCCAACCCCCACTGTTGCTCTGTCCAAGGGGAGGCCTGGCTCTCCTGCATGTGCCCTGGGCAGCAGGGCCTGTGTGGTTTGGTGAGGGAGGGCACCATCAGTTGAAAGGAGAGCTCTCGGCAGAGGGGCAAGGACTGCGCTGAGCTAGGCTCCTGCATCCAGGGTGCAGCAGGACGGGCCACTGGCAGCACTGCCCCAGAAGAGGGGGATTTCTAGATCTGCTATGGGGTGGGCCCCCCAGGGTCCCCTGGCCCCTCTCAGCACCAAGAGATGGCCTGTGTGCATCAGGAGGGGAGGGAGGATGAGAAGCGGCTGCCTCTCCACACCCACCTGTGCAAACTCTCAAGAGGGGCCACCTTCCTGCCCACCGCCTTGGCCTCTGCTCTGCGCTGGGCTCACTGGCCCCCTTGACCTCCACCATGGTGTCCAGGCCACATGGGTTCACTTCAGCTGCCCAACATGGTACCCAGACATGCAGCAGCTCCAAACTACACACACAACCCTGGTGACCTCTCCTGGTTCTGTGGCTGGCCGTGGAGGGCCCTCTGGTCCCTGCCCAGCTGACGTGTCTGTGGCCTCCAGGCAGGTTGGCTAGTGGTGGGAGGTCTAGCGCGGCCTCTCTTACCTGCCTCTCCTGCAGGGGGCCTCTTATCTTCCCACAGGCTCACACCGGCCTGGGCATGTGGAGGCCCGAGGCCTCCAACCACAGCAAGAGGGCAAGATCCAGTGGGCTCCAAAGGTCCATGTGGAGAGGGTAGGAGGCCATGGGGTCAGAGAGGGGCAGGAATGGGTCTCCACCAGTGATGAGGGTGTGGGCCACCCAGGAGTCTGTGTTTCAGGGGTGACCACTGTAAACAGGCGTGTGGGGCAGGCCCAGGCAACGCTGTCTGTCCAGCTCAGTGCACACAACCTGAGGTCCCTCTGGGGACAAGGCCCCAGGCAGGATACAGGCCTCATTCCCACAGCAAACCCTGCTCCGTGCCAAGCCAGGAGCAGCCGTCCCCTCAGCCCTTCCCACCAGCGGGCAGAGGGCATCTCCTCGGTGTAGATGCAGCGTTGTTTGGAGCAACACAGGCCACAGGAAAACCAGGGTCACACATGGAGTCCTCTGTCTTGCCAGTCTGTCCTGTGGGCGGAGGGCTACTTGGAGAGGACAGAGGTGGGCAGGAGGTGTGGACGTGCCTGCTGGGCACCGCCGGCCCCCACGTGCTCTGCTTGGAGGTGGGAGACCTGCTGCCTCGCAGGCTCCTTAACATGCGGAGAAGCTACTGTTGGAAGTCCGAGTGGTATTCACGTCTGATTCATTTGCTGTAATGAAGTCTTTTCCCCCCGGGTGCCATCAGGCGGGAGCTTCCAGGAAGGCAGAAGAAGTGCAGGTGGTGACGAGAGCCACCTCTGCCCTGCAGGCCATGGGGGCCTCGGCCAGGAGCCTTGTCCTGCATCGCTGGGCTTCCTGCACCTGGACGCTGAGCCTCCACCCCTGGGCCCCTGGAGGGGTCCCACCCCCAGCCAACCTTCAGCTCCATGGCTCTGTGCAAGGGAGCCTTCAGGGTCCCGAGTTCATGGGCAAAGGGGGCTTGTGAGGCCATGTGCTTAAGCTGCAAGGACTTGTCACCAGGACCTGCCTTCCCTGGTGCCTTGTGAACAGCCGTTGGCTTGGGAAGAGCTAGCTTGTGTAGACTGACCACGAGGCATCAGATTTTACAGCCAGTGCGCCATCGCGGGAGGCCCCAGGACCTCCCTGTGCAACTGAGACTCAGAGGACCAGCGGTTACCTGTGTGAGAATCCACTGCCGACTTCCTCCCCGTGCAACCCGTCTCCACGGCTGAGGAGCATCGTGTTGCTATAGCATGAAACAATCGCTACAGTATCAAACAGGTTTATGTATGGAGGGCTTCCATCTGTCCTTCCATCCACCCATCCACCCATCCATTATCCATCCATCATCTCTCTTTTCATCCGCCTGTCCATCTATCCACCATCCATCCATCCATCCGTCTCTCCATCCGTCCATCATCTGTCTGTCCATCTTCCCTCCCTCCCCTGTTTCCACCCATCACCTGGCCTTCCATTCAGGTCGGGTGCCCAGGTCACCGGGAGCTGACGGTGGGCTCTTAGCCGTGGTGGGCAGGCAGGACTCCTCCAAGCAAGTGCCTCGGCAGCGGGTCAGTCCCTGTTTAGAAGGAAGAAGGTGTCCACTCTGTGAGCCCCAAGGTCCTTGTTCCTCCAGCCAAGGAGTCCCTTCTGCTCAGTCTTCCCGCCTCTTCCTGTGAGGCTTGGGGAAAGGACCTCAAAGAGGGAGAACAGCAGCAGATGCCTCAGGTACCCTGTGTGGGCTTGGGAGATGAGGTCCAGGCACAGGGCAGGGCGGGTGTCGGAGGGGAGGGGAGGGGCCACACGGAGACCACGCCCCCTGCCAGGAGCCCAGCTCACCACAGCAAGCCCCCTTCAACAGAAGGAAGCCAAGTACCCAGGAAGAGTGTGGGGACCTATAAAACAGGAGGGGCAGTGGCCAAGGGACAAGCCCACCCCTGCAGAAGGGGGTTTTCACTCAGTAGATGAGGCTCGGAGCATGATGGAGAGGAGAGGACGCACTGGCATGGGCACCGTCCCAGCCACCCGCAGCTGAGAGCGGCCCAAGGGGATGCTCTCGTTTAATATCGTATCACGTGATTGTGTCCCCCAGAAACACTCCCAGATGCGGGACCCAGGGCGCGTCTCAGAGGCCCCCCGCTGTCCTCTGTGATCAGGGAAGCACCCTGGAAACAGGTACCACCCAGCCCTCTCTGCAGCTAGCCAGGAAGGAGCGGGGCTCTCATCCTGGCCAAACAGGTGTAGGCAGAAGTCCCTACAGAAGACGTCCCTTCAAAAGCAAAAGGAAATCGTCAACTAGAGGTGGCTTTCGCCTCTCTGCCTTCCTCCTGCTGGGATGTGCATGCCATGCCTGGGACTATGCAGCCATCTTGCAACCTTGAAGATGAAAGCCACCTGCTACGGAGGGCACAGGGAAAGAGAGCAAGTGCATTTCCCCACCCTGCACCACCCTCCTCTGGACATCTGTCTGAAAGGTCTAGGATTAGGCAGGCAGGACAGAGAGGGATGGTCAAGAAACGAGGGCAACTCAGGGCAACAAGACATCTTCTCTCAGGCCCAGAATGTGACTGAGTGTGGAGACAGGGTCTTTTGAGGGGTCCTCAAGTAACGTGAGGTTTTTAGCTTGTGTCCTAGCCCAGTGTGCTGTGGGGAGGAAGAAGAGCCCCCCGGAGCCCTCAGAGGGGGAAGCAACTGGAGGGAAGGTGGCGGGAGCAGGGGGAAGGTCGCAGGAGCAGAGAGAAGGTGGCGGGAGCAGGGGGAAGGTCACGGGAGCAGAGGGGGGGGGTGCTACGCCCCCAGCTGCATCCTCAGGGCTGGTGAGGCCGGGGGAGGGGGCGTGGGTCTGGATTTAGGTTTCTTCACTTCTCTGTTTTAAAAATGATCTAAAGTGTGATTTTAGTAAATAGGATGAAATTTTAAAAAAAAAAAACTGCTTCTTTATCGGAAAGAGGGCAGCCACGGCTGGACCTTTGGCACCAGCAGCCCAGGCCTTAGTCACTCCAGTGGGGTCTGACGGGCCACTCCTCCATCTCGGGCTTGTTGCTTTGTCTGTGAAACGAGGGAAACAGTTGGGCTTTCTTGGAGGTTTAAAGGAGGATTACAATCAAGTGCTCTGGGCAGCGTGGGCAGGCCGGTGCCTCCCCCCACAGTGGCTCTTGTTTTATTTTCTGGCTAGAGCACCGCTTTGGAAGGGGACCAAATAGCTGCTCAGCAAAACTGGAGGGGAGCATTCCTCTCTCCCTCTGTCAGGGAGTGAGCCCTGCTTTCTGGTTTGGAAATGGGTCTCAGGGGAGCTGCCTGTACAAAGGGGCACCCAGCCCTACTTCCCAGGTGGCCTGGGCGACACAGCTGAGCCCTGGCCTCTGATTGGACCCCTGGACTTTCTCCAGGTGCATTTGGGGATGCTTTTGAGCTGCTGGGGAGTCGCCAACAGTCACGATACAGTGCTGGGGAAGTACCAGGAGTGACATATCATGGGCGCCCGGGGATCAGAGGCCCACCTCTGCTCGGAGTCCCAGTTCTAGGAGGGACGTGGAGAGGAGGATATGTGCTGACCTGGACTTGGCCCTGCCGGTGCTCTCCCCGCTTCTGCCACCAGGCCAGCGTTCCGTGTCATCCTGGGGCCGTGCTCAGCATTCTGCATGGAGGCCCAGCTGCCCTTCAACCCCACGTACTTGGACCACAGCAGCCAAGAGCTGAGCTGCTGAGGGCCTGGCAAGAGCCCCGGGAACCACCCCCTGAGCTTTCTTATTACAGAAGCCAAAACCAGCAGCAGTGTATAAAACCACAAAATGACCCGCTGGCAGGAGGCACACACAGGCTTGACACTGGTCCTGGACAGGAGGGCCCCAGGGCAGGTCCCCAGGCTGCCTGTCCCCTACACCCCCAGGCAGCTCCTGGACCCACATCTTCACCCTCCTTGTCTCCCGGGCCTGCACAGTTTGACCTCAGAAGACACCTCCAAGGCCACCCAAATAGTCCCGCAGGACAGGGACTCAAAACCAGTCAACCCTGTGACACTCTCTGAAGGGGCTGGGCAGACACCATCGTCACCAGGCTGCATGGCCAGGAGGCAGGATGTGGGGCCTTCAACTCTGAGCTTCGAAGCCGGCCAAGCCACAGGAATCCTACAGACTGCATTGAAGCCTATGTGGCACAGGAGGAGGCGCTGCCAGTGATGACCTTGTGATGTCCTTGTGACGCAGGACACATGAGGCTAGACACCGGAGGAAGTCACAGGACGCAGGTTTACTTAGACTGCCGCGGTGCAGAGGGGCTCACGCCCAGACACCTCTGGACCTTGAGCCTGGAAATTGCTTTCGACTCATCCTCAGGGGGTGGTTTCATGGCAGTGGGTGGGAGCAGTTGCTCTCTGTCCCGTAGTCTTAGGCCACACAGAGCTTTCACACGTCTTGTCTGCAGACCTGGCACTTACAAGAGAGAGAGCTACCATCCACAAAGCCCTCTGCAGGAAGCTTCTGCTCTCCTGTGGACACCCTTCGGAAAATCTTTCTGACAAGAAGAGAAGCTTTATTATGGCAAGGGTCTCGGGGTGGGGGAACTGGTCTGTTGCTTAGGGTCACTTCCCAGAAACTTGTGGCACCTCCCAGATGAAGAGGGAGGAATAAACACTGCCGAGGAGACCAGCAGTGGTAGGTTCGGGGATTCTTTCCCCACAGGTCAGGAGGTCCTCTGCTGGTGTCTCCCAGGGCTGGCAGCCGGGCTGGAGAAGCAGAAGGCCATGGCGGCAGGCTAGTGTCCTGCTCTGCTGGCCCAGACGTGGCCCAGCCTGGACAGGGGTCCTGTCTACAGCTGGCTGCTGCCTGGGCTGCGCTCAGCTCTCGGGTGGGCGTTCTTGACGGGGCCTCCGTGGTGGTGCACGCGCAGATGTCTGCTTCCTCAGGCCAGCGGCGGTCCCTTGGGGAGGCAGGGTTCCTGATTAGCCTTGGCCCCTGGGACACTCTCCCTCCACGCGTCCCCTCTGCCCCCTGAGGTGGAGGAGCACCAGGAGTCCCTCCCCACAGCTCCCACAAACCCGAGGGCCCTGGTGCCCATCTCAGCATTCTGACCCACTCTCCCTCCCAGAGGCCCCTGGGGGTCAAGGTCAGGGAAGGGGCTGGGCCTGGGGTGGGTGCTGCCCAGGCCCTCGGGTTTGCCTCCCATGCCACCCGACCACGGTGGGCTCCTGCTGGCCTGGCCTCTGCTCCCTCGACCTCACCCCCAAGGAATCGGCCCTTAGGCCGACCCTGCCCTGTGTCTGCATCCCAGCTCTGTAGGGGACACCCTAGCAAGGGTGGTGCTGGGGCAAGGACTCCGAGGGGGACAGGAGGTGACAGGGGAGGGGTGGAGAAGCCTCCTGGTGAGGCTGGGCTTGAGTCGGTCTGGAGGTGAGGTGGCATGTCAGGGCCAGGGCAGGGAGGTGCGGGGACAGCACAGCGGAAGGCACCCAGGGTCCGGGGCAGGAGGCAGGGACAGGACGGCCTGGTGGGCGGCAGAGGGTCTTTGGCTGTGGGTCTCTGCCTCTGGTCATGATGCGTGAGCCCTGGGTGGGGGGCAGGGCTGTCCGTGCTGGAGGACACCTGTGGTTTGTACAGTGGCCTTGGGCCTCCTCCGCCAGGCTGGGAGATCTCACTTAAATACTTCTGACAGCTCATTCCCAGTGACAGCCAGAGGCTGTGCACCTGTAGAGTGGGCCACAGAAGCCCCCAGTGCACGGAGAGCGTCTTCTTTCATAAATTGAATTTGGCGGAGGCACACGGGCTGCCCGGCCTTGGACACTGCGCCCTCTGGTCTCCCCGGGGCCCCTTGGCCCAGCTCAGCGGCTCCACTGCAGCCGCGGGGGGTGTGGCCCCTGTACTCAGCCTGCCACCTGGTCCTCCGTGGACTTCCTCCGAGCCACAGGGGTCTCATCACAAGACTAGGGTCCCGAGGGATGGCGGTCGAGGAGCCAAGAGGGGCCCAAGGACAGTGCATGGGGGCTCCAAATACGGCTCCCAGGGTCACTTCTGGAGAGGCCATGTCAGGCTAGGCTCCCTCAGGGAGGGGTTACCAAAGGGGAGGGTGTGGCTTGGGTGGAGGATGGTGGAGGAGGGCCTGGGGGGAGGGCAGGGCATCATGGGGGAGGGCAAAAGGAGGGGATATCGGGGGAGGGCATGGCTGGGGGGGAGTGGATGGCATGGGAGGGGCAGCAGGGGGAAGGCCCTGGGGCACCTGGTCCTGTGGTGGGGGATGGCTCTCCCTCCCTGTAGCAGGTGTGTTTGCTGTGTGGCAGCGCGGGCTTGGCAGGCAGCTGGATGCTTTGAAGGACAGCGCTGTTGTCACCCAGCAGGGTGGCCTGAGGGGTGTTAATAGAAGGGGAACAGGCAGGCTGTCTTGCTAAAGAGTCATCTGGGAGACGTGGCCCAGCCTGGCAGGGGTCATGGCTACAGCCCAGTAAGTTCTGATGCTGAGGAGGAGCTTTAGTGCTGTCTTCAGGAGGAAAAGGGGCAGTGCCACCGGCGGGCAGCATCACACCTGGATCCAAACTTGGCCTGTGCGGGGCTGGAGGGAGGCGGCCCTGGGCTCTGGGCTGGCCCTGAGCCTGTGTACGATGCCCAGCATCCTCCTGGCTTCACGGGGCCCTCCGGGAGGGTGAGCTGAGCAGGCAGGGAGTCGTGCTGGCCTTGAGAGCTGAGCTCTGTCCCCAGGGAAGGTCCTTCGGACCCCAGCTAGCTTGCCTGGCGTGTCCACAGGGAGCTCTACCTGCCTTCCCAGGGCGTCAAGTGGGGAAGGTGAGGCGGGGACAGCCTCTGTCCTCTCTGCCTTTGCTGCATACTCCAGGTGGCCTTTCTGCTTGGGAGAACTTATAACTAATCGTGGTTAAAATAATTTGATAATAATAACAACAACGAATTGCAGCCAAGGGGCTCGGAGCTCAAACGTGGATCATAGCGCTGATGTTCTAAAGCCATCCCAGCAGCCCAGATCTCTCACCCAAGGTCCCTGTCAAAGACGGTGACGTGGTGACCAATCGTGTGTGGCCAGGTCAGGCAAGGCCAAACAATCCCACTGCACCTCCCCGGCCTCGTCAAAGGACAAACGGAGCCCCAGGAGCAGATCAAAGAGGTCCCAGTCTGCCATGGAACAACAGAGCAGTACTGGAAGGAAATACAGATGACACGTTGGTTGAAGAACCAGCCCCGGGGCTGCGGTAGCTCAGCACAGAGCATTGCCCAGCGCGCAGGCCTGGGTCTGACCCCCAGCACCACGTCCTGAACACAGAGCGACTCTGGGGTTCCCACTCCGGCTCTTGACTCACTGGGTTCCAGAACCAGAAGAGAAACCCTGGGGCAGGAGGTGCGGGCTCCGTTTCTGTGACCCAGGAATTTCTGGAACACAGGACCCTGAGCAGGAGGGAGTTGTGTGTCCCTGATGGGGGCAATGGTAGTCCTCGAGGGCGCTGCTGAGTCTTGAGGGGGCCCCAGGGCCAGGCTCTGTCTCAGTCCCTTCTCCGACAAGGGAAGAGGCAGAGAGAGTGCGAGCTTGTGTGTGTCAGAGCCCAGCATGGACTGGGCTTGGGTGTCCACTGTGGGGTGGCCACGGGGGCTGGCTACAGCAAGTCAGGGAGGGAGCCACTCAGGTGTGGTTCGGCCGGAGGAGGGGCCTGCAGTCCCTCGGCAGGTGTGTGGTCAGCGGAGTGGGATGGGACAGGACCACCAAGACCCAGTACCACACAAGGTGTTCCTGGCCAGGTGCCCTGTCTGGGTGTGAAGGAGCTCCTTTGTCTTTCAGAATGGCCACCTTGCCCTGGGTCAGCACGCAGCCCTGGTCACTGCGCTGCTGCTAAGCCCAGTCCTGGGGCTCCTCTGGCTGTGGTCCAGGATGCGTCCACGTTACTGCCGAGTCGACTTCTCATAGAAGTCAGCATCACGTCCCGGGTGCCGATGTGTGTCCTGCTGGCCCCATGTCCGTGTTTCCATGGGGAAAGGAGTCCTGCGGAAGGCGGCCGTTCTGCTCCTGTTCTTTGGGTGGGGAAACCGGCCTCGAGGCTGGGAGCATGGCCTGCTGTGGGTCAGCTGTGCGGCTCTCCCTGGTTCAGGCTCAAGCCCTCGCTACCAAGTGGACACTGCTAAATATATTTTCCTCCAAAGATGAATAAATGGGCCTTTACGAAAATTTAGCAGGGGAATAAACCTCAGCTGAAAAATCAAACACTTGGAAAACCACTTAGTGTTTTTATTTACAGAGCAGCTTGGGTGGGTCCCGAGCTCTCGTACGATTTATGGCTGCAAAGCCAGTTCCTAACGCTACGTGCTCTCGAGCTCACAGGCCCCCCCAGGCCCCCGTTTGTACTCCACCCGCCTCCGCAGGATGAATGGCAGAGGGTGCGGGGAGGAGGGTGCTGCCCCAGCCAGCCAGGAAGGGCAGGGCGAGGGGCAAAGTGCTTCCCGGAGGAGACACTGCAGTTTGTTCAGACGCTCATGTGTCATTCACTAGAGCAAAAATAAACCCTATTGGCCAGGAAAATAGAAGCCCTTCTCCCCGCCCACTCCGAGCCATCTGCAGCACAGCGGAGACGAAGGGGACAGTGGTGGAGTTTGCCCAGACATCACCCCACTTTGAAGATCACACTGCTCACCAGGTCCAGGGACGAGCCTCTGCCACCTCCCCAGGGACAGCAGGGACCCTGAATACCTAAGCCAGGGGCTGCGCTGGGACAGGTGGTGCCGTCAGTTCCAGAGGCACCCACCTGCGCCATGTACGTGGGAGGCTCCTTCAGTCTCTCGCTCACCCACTCACTTACTCACTGTCTCACCCATTCACTCTCACTCACTCACCCACCCATTCACTCACTCACCCATCCACTCACTCACTCACTCACTCACTCACTCACCCATTCACTCACTCACTCACCCACTCACTCACTCACTCACTCACTCATCCACTCACTCACTCACCCATTCACTCACTCACTCACCCATCCACTCACTCACTCACTCACCCATTCACTCACTCACTCACTCACTCACTCACTCACCCATTCACTCACTCACTCACTCACTCACTCACTCACTCACCCATCCATTCACTCACTCACTCACTCACTCACCCATCCACTCACTCACTCACTCATTCACCCATTCACTCACTCACTCACTCACCCATTCACTCACTCACTCACTCACTCACTCACTCACCCACCCATTCACTCACTCACCCATCCACTCACTCACTCACTCACCCATTCACTCACTCACTCATTCACCCATTCACTCACTCACTCACTCACTCACTCACTCACCCACCCATTCACTCACTCACCCATCCACTTACTCACTCACTCACTCACCCATCCACTCACTCACTCACTCACTCACCCATTCACTCACTCACTCACTCACTCACCCATTCACTCACTCACTCACTCACTTACTCACCCATTCACTCACTCACTCACTCACTCACCCATCCACTCACTCACTCACTAACTCACTCACTCACCCATCCACTCACCCACTCACTCACTCACTCACTCACCCATCCACTCACTCACTCACTCACTCACCCATTCACTCACTCACTCACCCATTCACTCACTCACTCACTCACTCACCCACCCATTCACTCACTCACCCATCCACTCACTCACTCACCCATTCACTCACTCACTCACTCACTCACTCACCCATCCACTCACTCACTCACTCACTCACTCACCCATTCACTCACTCACTCACTCACCCATTCACTCACTCACTCACTCACTCACTCACCCATCCACTCACTCACTCACTCACCCACTCACTCACTCACTCACCCACTCACTCACTCACCCATTCACTCACTCACTCACTCACCCACTCACTCACTCTCTCACCCATTCACTCACTCACTCACCCATTCACTCACTCACTCACTCACTCACCCACTGACAGGAGAGTTTGAAGTAAACAAATGACAGGAGAGTTTGAAGTAAACATGTTTTGATGAAGAAAGGTGCATAAGTTAGAAATATGTGTGAGTTAGATAAGGATATAAGGTAAACATGTTTTGGTGTATTTTAGCACAAACAAGTGTGATAGTTTAGGATAAGTAAGTTGTGATGCAATATAGACACAATCTGTTAAGATAGGATAAGAGATAGAAGCCAGGAAGTAAACATGTTTTTGGTTTGAAGTGTTGTAAACAACTATAGTATTTAAGGGCCAAGAAGGCTGAGCTCTTTGGTCAGTTCAGATCCACGATGTCCGTGGGTCAACATCGAGCGAACTGAACCCCGCCAGTTCCTGTGCCTCGTGTGATGTAATGAACCTGGCGTGAATAAACCGAGCATTCGAAAAGGCATATCGTGTGCAGCGGCTTCTTTCTTCAAGACACGGATCGTCGGCTGGGAGCGGTTACCTGGGGCAGAGGCGATCCTGACTCCAGGACCACCTGGGGACGATCACGGGACCTCGCTGCAGTCCTCTACTCGTGTCACCCACTCACTCACTCACTCATCCACTCACTCACTCACTCACCCATTCACTCACTCACTCACCCATCCACTCACTCACTCACTCACCCATTCACTCACTCACCCATTCACTCACTCACTCACTCATTCACTCACTCACTCACTCACTCACCCATTCACTCACTCACCCATCCACTCACTCACTCACTCACTCATTCACTCACTCACTCACCCATTCACTCACTCACTCACTCACCCACTCACTCACTCACTCACTCACCCATCCACTCACTCATTTACTCACCCATCCACTCACTTTCTCACCCATTCACTCATTCACTCACCCATTCACTCACTCACTCACTCACTGATTCATTCACCCACTCACCCATTCATTCACTCATTCAGTCGTTCAGTCACTCACTCACCCACTCACTCTCACTCACTCACTCTTCGCCCTCATCCACCCTCTCCTCTGCTTTTCTAAACACCACGCCCACACACTCAATCCTCTCAGCTTCATAAAACAAGTTCAGCCTTAATTTTTCAGGGTGACAGAAGGAAGGCTCAGCGAGGCTGAGGAGTGGGGTCACCAGCAAGAGACCCGTGGGTGCAAAGTGCAGGAGTGGTCTCCAGACCCGAGCCCAGATTTAACTCTCCCCTGTTCTTAACTCCTGCAGTGGGCTCTAGGGTGTCCCTCAATTCTGGCCACCTGGACCCAGCCGGTAGCCTTTGGAAACAGGGACTTTATACATGCAGTTTTTAGATGAAGTAATTCCAGATCAGGATGGGCTGTGAACACCTTGAACAATGTCCTGTGAGAAGAGGAGATGGGACCCAGGGCCCCCTGAGTGGTGTCGTGTAGAGAGAGGACAGGGACCCAGGCCCAGGGAAGAGGGAGGCAGAGATAAGGTGGTTTGGAGTAGCCCAGGACTGTCGATGCACCAGGAGCTGCAGGAGGCTCATGAGGCACAGCCCCCCGCCCCTGCCATACGTGAGCTCTGGCTTCTGGCCTCCTGCTCTAAGAGAACAAGCATCCGCTCCCTTAAGCCACCTACGGGTGGCCATCTGTTAGAGCAGCCACCAGGCGCTCACTCCTCAGGTAGGAGAGGAGGCCTCCTAGGACTCCTGGGTCCTGCAGACCAGGACACAGGGCAACTGGTGCGGCCCTGCCCAGCAGCCAGCTGTCCTCCTGGGGGCTCTCTGTGCTGGCCTGGTGAGTCTGGGCTCTGAGTGTCCAGACCCAGGATGGTCACCAGCTGGCTGTGGCTTCCTGGGAAAGTCAGTGCCTGAGGCTGCAGGAGCTGGGTGGGGTGGACTGTCAGCTTAGACCCTTGCAAGATGCAGGGATAGCTCAGGCGATGCCCCAGAGCCAGAGAGAGAGGACGGCAGTGCTCTAGGCTCCGAGCAATGCTTCCAGGGCAGGCTGCGGGGACCAGGGCTGGACTCAGATGTAAGCATGGAGCTCTGGGGACACTCAGGAAGGAGGGTAGGAGACCAGAATGATCGCTCTCCTAGGCTCTAGTTTTGGAGGAATTGTGAAGGGTGTCGTCTGGATGGAAGGACAGATGGAAGCCCTCCATACATAAACCTGTTTGATACTGTAGCGATTGTTTCATGCTATAGCAACACGATGCTCCTCAGCCGTGGAGACGGGTTGCACGGGGAGGAAGTCGGCAGTGGATTCTCACACAGGTAACCGCTGGTCCTCAGAGTCTCAGGTGCACCAGGGAGGTCCTGGGGCCTCCTGCGATGGCGCGCTGGCTGTAAAATCTGGTGCCTTGTGGTCAATCTACACGAGCTAGCTCTTCCCAAGCCAATAGCCCCCAACGGCTGTTCACAAGACACCAGGGGAGGCAGGTCCTGGTGACAAGTCCTTGCAGCTTAAGCAGATGGCCTCGCAGGCCCCCTTTGCCCCATGAACTCGGGACCCTGAAGCTCCCTCGCACAGAGCCGTGGAGCTGAAGGTTGGTTGTGGGTGGGGTCCCCTCCAAGGGGAGCTGGGCCTCCCTGGAGCTGGGCCTCCCTGGAGCTGGGCCTCCCTGCCGGTCTCCTCTGCCTATGGATGAGGCAGGGCCATCCTTCTGGAAAGCTGTCGGGGAAGCTGGCTGCTCTTTCCCCACTCCCCCTCAGGCTCCTGCTGCAGCTGTCAGTCACGGGGACCATGGGGTGCCTGCCGGGTCTCCCTAGGCTGCGTCTGCATCTGCAGAGCTTCTCTGGTTGACCTGTGCTCCTTCTTGGGCTCTGGAGGGACATTTGTCTTCTGACTTCCACCAGAGGGGGGTTGTCATGGAGCCCAGAACTTTCTGTCTCTTCTCCAGCCACTTGTGCACCTTCTGTGCAGCAGAGAGAGGTCCCCTGGTGCTGGGCAGAGACCCAGGCAGGACCTCTGGGAGACTGTCCGAGGTGCCCTGGCACTTGAGGCTGGAGACTTGTGGGAACTAAAACTGGAAGAGCTACAAGTTGACATTAACAGGCTGCCGTATTTGGACCTGGGTGTTCATGCGTCATGCCCACATGTCCCCCTCAGGCTGCCTCACGGGGGGACATCACCATCATTGTGAAGTCCACAAAACATAGGCAAGACCCAGACTCAAGGTTCAGAATCAAGAGAAGAGCATAGGATGCAACTGTATCCACAGCTCTGTCCATCACCTACTCACCCAGAGGCACAGCTTCTAAAAGGGCAGAGAGAGAGGCCAAGTACGGAGACCCATGGACAAGTCCGAGTCCCAGAGGTGTAGCCTCCTGGGCGGACACAGAGCAGAGGGCATGCACACACAAAGGAGCAGAACGCATCACACTTGGGGCCATAACGCATCCACACATTTCTAAGAGTCAATAAATAACTACACTCTCCAACCACAAAAAAATAAAGATTCAAATGGACACAAGGATAGTTTTTACAAAATCGTAATTTGGGGAATACTAACTTTTTAATTTTTGTGCCAGAGATTGAACCCTGGGGTGCCCAACCGCTGAGCCACATCCCCAGCCCCACACCCCCTTTTTTAAAATTTCAAGACAGGGTCTCACTAAATTGCTTAGGGCCTGACTAAGTGGCTGAGGTGGCCTTTACCTTGACCTTGATCCTCCTGAGCGCTGGGATTGCAGTCGTGTGCCACTGTGCCCAGTGAACACTAAAGTTCTTATGAACACTCTGGAAGTCACAAACCCGCAGAGTGGCGGTAACATGATGCGGAGGTCAGAGCCAGAACAGCCCGGAGGACGGGAGCTGGAGCTTCTGGCAGCGAGCCAGCGAGGCCTGGAGATGCCCCGGCAGAGCCCAGTGCGCGGGCACCTGGTGTCCTGCAAGACAGGGCTGCGTGGTTACCCCACTCCTGGGCCTCAGCACCCATCAGCAGACAGCAGAGAAAACAAGCCTGAGACACCTCGCACGTCACCCAGAGGATGGAGAGTAAACAGACTTCCAACCAGCGTGTGCTTGGCAAAAGGATAGTTTCCATTTCACACTCCACGTTTCCATGGTTAATTACCATCCATGATAGGGTTTATTTAAAATGACCGATTCTGAGCTGTGTCTGAGGGGGGTAAGGGCTACGTCTTCCTTAGCTCTGCTCCTAAGGGCTTGGGGAAGTGTCAGAGGGTTAATTTTGGAGACCTTTTGGAGGTCTGTGTCCTCATGGGCTGGGGCCTTAACTTGGGCTCTGAGCCTGCTGGTTCTGAGTCCCTAGGTGGGAGGACGGTGGCCAGGACGCAGTAGGGCTCCTTGCTATCGCAGGAGCCACCCAGGTGTCCCAGCTCCCTCAATGGCACCTTGTCATGGGTGTTCCTGATGTGGCCAGGGCCATGGAAACAGGAGGGGACAGCCAGCCGTCTGCATGGGTTGGGCGTGGGCTGAGCTGAGGTGTCTGCTGAACCCCATGCAGAGGGTGGGTCTCGTCCTGAGCCTGTGAGGCCCACGCTCTGCTTATTTTCCTCATCCTACAGTCAGGACAGCACAGAAAGGGGGGTCTACAAGGACAGGCAGTGAGGAGGGGCCCCCAGCTAGTGACAGTGTCAGCCACCATGTACACACACACACACACACACACACACACACACACGGCAAGCACACCCCTTCTCAGGGTGGGCGTGGGGTCCAGGGATGCTGATTTTTCTGTAATAAGATGAGGTCGCCTTGACAAACTCTTTTATTAGATTTTGGGTCTCTGATCAAGTACAACCAAGCCCAAGGTGACGCTCTGTTGCTTGGTGCCTCTGACGCAGCGATCTGCAGAAACTAACACAAGGGGCCGCGGCTCTTCTTGTTCTTTAAAAGGCTGCCCGTTGTCGTCGCGCCTGTAGCAGGGCCTCTCCTCTCGGCCTCCTGCCAAGGTGGCGGGTCTGGGGGCCCCAGGGTGGCCGACATGTGCTCGTTATCAAAGGCTTCCCCACATGTGCAGATTTCTGAAGCAGGCGACTGGCTGGTCCCTGCTGCTCCGACCTGAGGAGAAACCCAGAGGAGGGAAGTGCCTGGTGTCCCTGTGTGGACAGTGGGGTCAAGTGTGGAGCCAGGTGGTGGCCCAGGTCCGGGTGCTGGTCTTGGGGGTCAATGGACCCTTATATCATTGAAAGTGCCCTTGTCTCCAAGCACCCCCATCACGCTAGATCCTGCCCTGGCTGCCCTGCAGACCTCTCTGGGCCTTGCAGAAGCACCCTCCCTCCCCGTGTGCTGCCCCCTTTCCTGGACACTCCGAGATGCCACAGCCTGAAGCCCCTCCACCCTATGCGTAACTCCCACCGTGAGTCGGAGGCCCCTGGTTCTGGCCTTGCTTTCTGTCCCTGAGAAAGTCCAGCCTGACCTCCCACCTCTGCCTGTCTCTGCCGCCACTGGCCGGTGGATCACCTGCCCAGAGGCCTCCCCCTGGACAGCCAGGTCCCCGTCAGGAGGTGCCCGTCCCCTCAAGGAGGCTCGGCCTTCCTCTGGTCCCTTCCGTCTGTTCTGCTGCATCCCAGCTGAGGGCCAGGTCTCCTCGCAGCTCAGGTGGACAGAGCTCTAGGACACCAGACCCTCCCCTGCCCGGAGTCAGATCCTCTCTCTACAGCCCTCAAGCTACATCTGGGGTCTCCGGCTTAATTCTAGGGGAGCCGTCTGCTCGTTCCCTGCCCTGTCCCTGTGGCTGGTGACCTCACCTTGACATCTGGACCAGGGACAGAGGGTCTAACCTCTTGGCTGGCCACCTGCCTCCCAGCCCCCTCCCTGTGGGGCCTCCTATACTGTCCCCTCCCAGGCCTCCCTCACGGCTCCTCGCACCCGGGGCCACAGTGGTCACCTGCAGGTGTGGTCTGCAGGAAGCTCTGCTTAGGGCTTCACCAGGACACCCCAACTGCTCATCCAGCCTGCAAGTCCTGGGGCTGTGCCCTTCTTCCCGCCTCTGTGCCCAGGCCTTTGTCCTCGCCTCCCTGAGCTCCCACCTCCGAGCTGTTTGGGCTCCTTCCCTGCTCGTGCACGTCCGCGGCTCTCCCACACCCAGGCTCTGCTGAGCCTCCCCAGGAGGCTCCCTCACCCCGTACTTCAGGGTCTCCCCTCCCCGGCCCCCTTCTCATGGCTCCCGTGGCTCTCTGTCGGGATGCCCCTGGGTCTCCCTTCTCTGTCTAGAGGATAATTGCTGACTCTGGCTTGGCAGGAAGCCCCCCTTGAGGCGGAA
Source organism: Ictidomys tridecemlineatus (assembly GCF_052094955.1). Classification (NCBI taxonomy): domain Eukaryota; kingdom Metazoa; phylum Chordata; class Mammalia; order Rodentia; family Sciuridae; genus Ictidomys; species Ictidomys tridecemlineatus. The sequence continues at coordinate 81,223,036 of NC_135485.1, read as the reverse complement.
AGCCTCCGCGGAGGCAGGGACTCAGCCATGGCGGGTCACACGCGACGCACGGGCCCAGCTGAATGGACGGGTCAGAACCAGCCTCCTCCAGGAGGCACGTGGTTGACCGACAGAGGAGGTGGGGCAGGTGACCAGGGAGCCTCTCTGTCCTGTGCAGGATGCTGGCCTAGGCAGGGTGGACTGTGGGTTCAGGTGCCTGCTGGGTCCTTGTGGAGCAGGATTCCACCAGGGCTGAGCACCTGGAGGGTAGTCACTCTGTCACCTGGGCCGTGGCCTCCCTGGGTGGCTGCCGAGGATGTTCCTCTGCTGACTGCTGGGGACAGGGAGCTGGGCACAGGGGCTCAGGGGGTCACCTCGGCATATCAGAGGAGCCCCAAGATGGCAGACACTCTCCAGGCCTTGGGCAGACTGCAGCTTCAGGGAGCTGGGGCTGCCACGCTGGGTGTGGACGTGGTCTCCAGCCTGCAGCTCTGGTCTGGAGCGGTGGTACCCAGCGCAGGGTGGAGGAGGCAGGGAGGCCTGTCCTGGGGTCAGGAGGACCCACGGAGGAAGCACTCCGGTGAGGCTCAGGCCGGCTCTGGCAGTGCTGAAGCTGGCCAGAGAGCTCCGAGCCCACGTGAGGTGGACCGTGTGGCAGGGGGCTGCTCAGGGGCTTGCGGGTGGAGCATGTGGGGGAGCACCCGGCCCTTCAGGACCCCGACAGGTTGGATCTGCTGAGGAGTGGGCACTGCCACCCAAGCTGCCGGCGATGACCCTGGTCCATCCGTGCCCAGCACCCCGCCTGCCCTGTGGGTGGTGCAGTTGCGGCAGATCCACCTCCCTTGTGAGGGGAAGTGACTGGACCCAGGATGGCCCGACAGGCCAGACCACGAGGGGCTGGACAGCTCCCGGATTCCCTGGAAGTGTCTCCTCCTGCAGTTGTGCCTGAGGTGGAGGCTGTGCTAGCCCAGGGCTCCAGGGACGGAGGGCAGCGGGAGAGCTATCTGTCTGTCTGTCTACCGTCTTTCTTTTTCCTTCCCTCCTTTCTTTCTCCACATTCTGGAGGGCCCTCTGTTTCCCCAGACCTTCACAGCCACAGCCACTCTAGCCTTTAACTGTTGGCCTGGGTCGTGGCTCGGCCAGGTGGACACAGAACTGACCACCACAGAAGCACAGGCCACAGATAACAAAAGTGTGGGAGGATCCTGGGGTTTCCTTTGGACAGACAGAGGTGGCTGAGGGTGGTCCCGAGAGCCATCTCTGTGGTTCTCAGAGGGCAGCTCTCGGGGACAGGGACAAGGTGGGTGTGGTGTGGTGAAGAGGTGCTGGAATCTAATGGCACACATAGGCGGCCCCTCAGGCCTGGGCCACTGGGGGTCTCGGTTTCTTGAATGGAAGCGCAGGGTACTGGTCTCTTCTGCACCCCGGGGCAGGGCTGGGATGATGTGATCAGCCCTCGGTCCACAGGCCAAGGCCGCGTTCAGCAGGGAGCGGAGTAGTGCCCAGGCTCAGAGTCACCAGCTCACAGGCTTATTTCCAGTGCTGCCTCTGCTGTTCTCGAGGCGGATACTCTGCTTTGAGCTGCGATGGCCACACTTGCTCCCCCCACGGGGACAAGCCTAGCTTCATGCTGATGGCATTCGGGCAGTTGTGCTTGAAGGCACCCTCCTTCGGCCTGGGCAGCTCCCTGGAAGGCTGGCTTGGGGCTGGCGCTGGGGACAAGGGTGCCGGGGACTTTGCTGGGAGGACACAGAGGGGAATCTGACCTGTGAGTTGCTGAGAGACCAAGGAGGGAGTGGAGAGGCTTGCTCAGGACAGATGGAGAAGCGAGGAGGGGTGGGGCCTTGGGTGGGCGCCTGCACATTGACACAGCCATTGGCTGCACCCGGTCTCCAGGATCCTCCCCATCCCCAGCTAGAGCTCCAGGTCTCCTGGGGGCTCAGTGCCCTCCTGGTGCTAGGGGCTGCGTGGTGGGCCCTCCAGCACCTGCCGTGCCCGGCTCAGCCCCGGAAACACCAGTGCTCCTCTGGCCTGAGTTCCTTTCAGTATCTCAAATTAATTTCATTTTATTTGGATCCTGATGGATTTTAATGTAAGATAACAGCAAATCTTTGCCAACCTCGGGCAGTTTAATAACTGAAAACTTTGATTAAAAATTTTAATAGTCTAGAATGATGAAATTGTACAGGGCTGGGACAAATTAAGCCTCTGCTATCCACACTGACTTAATGATGCTGCCTGGGAATGGGGAAATCTGTTTTCTTATTTTTTACCCCAAAGGAACAACAACGAAAAATTAAACTCTCCAAAAACAAGATTTCCTTACAAAATCAACTCTGATTCTTCTGTCATGGTTTCTCTATTTAGCGCCCACCACGGCGCAAGCCACGCTCTCTGGCCCAGAGGCAGCAGGGGCGAGTCTGAGCCTCACTTGGGCCTCCGTGGCTCAGCGCCTGACCCTGTGTGGGTTTGCTGGGCGCCATGGGAGCTGCCCCTGGACTGAGGACAGCGGCAGTCCCTCTCACTGAGGCAGAGCCCCTCAGCAAGAGGGCCAGGGCCGTGCCCCTCAGGCGCTGGGAAAGCCCTGTGCCTCTTCAAGGTCCCTGTGGCTCTGCAGCGGCTGGCCCCTGCCATCTTCTCACCATGTGCTGTTTGGGCTCCTGTAGAGGCCCTGTCCCTGGGTGTAGGACCACTCAGACGACCGGGACAGTCTCACCTCCAGACCTTGACCGAATCACATCTGCTCTCAAGGTCGTGTTTTCCAAATCAGAACATCAAGCCCAGGTTCCAGAGATCAGGGCTTGGGCGAGTCTTTTGCGAGCCGCAGTTGTACCCGTTGAAAGCCTCGTGTCACCCCAGGACGAGGTGGTAGGTAAAGACACTGGGTTCTCCCATCTGGGCACAGGAGGCCTGAGGGATTCTCCGTCCCTGAGCAGAGCGGCTGGGCACCAGCGCCACGTGGGCAGCAGGGAGAGCTGGATTTTCACACTCGGGAACCCTGAGGCCCCAGGTGGTGGATTTGAAGGTGGCCCTGGAGAGGGGAGCAGGGTTGGACGAGGCCAGGAGGGTGGGGCCCTGAAGGGATTGGGCCATTCCACGGAGAATCACCAGAGAGGTGACCCCTGTGCCCCACGTGAGGTCACAGAAGGTGTGTCCACAGCCAGGAGACAGTCCTGCCAGTTGGCCTGCCCTCGCAGGCTCCAGACTGTGAGAAGGACTGCGGTGTCCAGGCTCCTGTTGGGGGTCTCATCATGGACGTCAGCACAGCGGACACGAGCCCAGCTTTGCAGGCGGCAAATCAGCTGCCACAAGGACTCTCCGGTTCTCCACTGCTGTGACCCACCTGTCTATTAACCAGTTGTCTACCTGTCTGTGGATCTGTCCAGCTGTCTCGTCTATCACCCACCTACCTATTTCTGTCTCTCTAGCAACATCTCTCTATGTACCTGTCTTTACACCTATCATCTGTCTACCATCTGTCTGTCAGTGTCTGCCATCCATCTATCATCTATTATCTATCCTCTATCTACTATCTATGATCTATGTATCCATCCATCCATCCGTCCTTCCTTTTATCAATCCATCCATCCATCCATTTATCTATCAATCTATCCATCCATCCATTTATCTATCAATCTATCCATCCATCCATTTATCTATCAATATATCCATCCATCCATTTATCTATCAACCCAGCCATCCAACCATTTATCTATCAATCTATCCATCCATCCATCTTCTATCATCTATCCATCTTCTCTTCTCTCCTCTCTCCTCTCTCCCTTGAAGACGTATCTATCTTGGAGCTGTGGTCTCCCCTCCTGGCCATTCTGTGTCTGCGGAATGTGGCAGGACAGGCCCTGCACCCCGGACGCTGGGTGAGGAAGGGTCTCTAGCACTAAAACATGGCAAGTGGTTGCAGCGTCTTCGAGCTCAAGGCGGTGTTTACACCTTGAACATTTCTAATAATTGTTTGAAAGAGCTCAGCGTCCCCCAGCGCCCCTGGAGGAGGACCAAGTCCCACAGCAAGCCTCGCCCACCTGCCTGGGGCCACCTTCAGCCTCCCCTCCACTCTCCAGTGACTTGGGCGGCCTCGGCCCCTGAGCTGCTTGATGGGAGGCCCCGTCTCATAAAGTTACTAGGGAGAGGAAAGCAGCAGGGCAGCAGCCAGACCAGAGACGGAGGGGCAGGGGTGAATCTGGAGGCAGAATCAGACATGAACAGCGGCTCATGGGAGATCTGAGGCTGCCGGTTCTCCGGAGGGTCTTCCCTCTGTCTTTCAGAAGACGCTGGCAGGGAGCTGGCCCTCAGGGATGTGCTTTTGGCCCCAGCGAGCTCCTATTGTAGCTGGGATAAAAAGACAGGTAGGCAGGTGTCTGTGACATCACCCAGCCACACAGGGTCCTGGAATAGACCTCAGACAAGTCCTCCCTGGGGCGGAGGCAGGAGCAACGCCCTCCCGCAGAGATGGGGCAGGCAGGTTGGATGGCGGCTGCAGGGGGCCGGGTGAGGCTCACTGTAGAGCTCAGGCTCCTGGGTGTGGGGACACAGAATTGAAACACTTCTCTGTAAGTCGGGGTGCCCAGCAGGGAGACCAGACAAGTCCATCATCCCACAGAACTGTCCATCTTTTATTTTGAGGTGAGAGCACCTGAGATCGACTCTTAGCAAGAGACCTGGGTCCACAGTGCCATCAAGGCCAGACCTCAAGTCCTCAAGTGCCCGGGTGACTGGCTCCCGGCTGTTCCTTCTGCTCGCCCACTGCTCTGTCTTCCTCTCCATTGTGCACACTGTTGTGTTCTTTTTTTGTTTTGATTTATTACTGGAGACTGAACTCAGAGGCGCTTAACCACTGAGCCCCATCACCAGCCCTATTTTGAATTTTGTTTAGAGACAGGGTCTCGCTGAGTTGCTTAGGACTTTGCTGTAGCCGAGGCTGGCTTTGAACTAGCGATCCTCCTGCCTTGGCCTCCCAAGCTGCTGGGATTACAGGCCTGAGCCACCGCACTCAGCTCTGTTCTATTCTTTATCTCTGTGCACTGAACAGTTTTCTAGATCCCACCTGCAGATGGGAGATCTGGTGCTGTCCATGGCTCCATGTGGGGTTGGGTCCTCTCCTTGGGGCTGGGGCATCCCTTAGGTTTGAAGTGGGTCACCTCTGTGTCCCGGTGGGTGCTGTGGAGCATGGGCTGCAGGGTGCTCATTCTGGAAGCAGGACACAGGAGCACAGGGCAGTGACTGGCCTGGAGCCTTCCTCCTCCCCCTGGCACACATCCCCTCTCGGCCCTCCGAGGCGGGCCTTGTCCTCAAGCCGACAGATGACAGGGAAGCAGGACTGTGCGCAGGGTCCATGTGGCCCAGTGCCTCCTCCAGGGCCTGAGGTGCCAGAGTTGGCAGGCTAAGTTCTGCACACCCCGCAGCCAGCCAGCAGAGGGGCCCGGCTCCCACCTGGGAGGTGTTTCCTCCTGGAGCCGGGTGCAGCGGTGAAGCCTGTGATCCCAGCAGTTCGGAAGGCTGAGGCGGGAGGATGGCGAGTTCAGAGCCAGCCTCAGCAATGGCGAGGTGCTAGGCACATGGAGCACAGATGACAGAGGCGGGGGCGGGAAGCAGACCCCGGAGCAGCAGGCTCTCCTTCATGCTGCAGCGGGTCAGTCCATCAGGCACGGGAGGACTCGTTTTCTGGGCACGGGAAATGGCCCCGGAGTTACAGAAGGAGTCTAGGGTTTATAGTTTACCATGAGGGAGAATCAATCCCGGGAGGCTGTGGACGTGCTGTGTGGACATTCGGGGACCTGGTTGTGCAGGTTTAGATTCTAACTCAGGAAGGAGTTGCAAAAAGTCAAAATCTCCTTGTCACTGGGAAAAGCTCAGGACTCGGTGTTCACAGTCTGTCCTCTTCCTCTGGCCCCGACGTCACCCAGAGCCTCGCTGTGTGCTTTTCTCCATCTAGGGCTCATCTGCAGTGGGGAAGGGCCCAGTGGTCAGCGTCCGCCTCCTCCCTCAGGGCCCTCTGTGGTTGGGAGGGGTGAATGTTTGCCGGTGGTGGAGATGCTGGGGATGAACTGGGAAGAGATGCCCCGGCCTGTCTGAGCACCACACCTCCAGTGACCGCGACTGACCATGGCTGACCCGGGTGTGGAGAACTTGGCATCTCTGGACATGCACGGGGCTGGACCAGGTCCCGGGGCCTCATGTTCCCTCTGCAGAACCCCCCAGGGGCCGCTGGAGGATGATGCCCGCAGAGCCAGAAGGCTGGCCTGAGCTTCAAGCAGTAGGGGCTGCTGACCCTGGTGGACCCAGGGCCTGTTCTCCAGCAGCCCTGCCCCCAGCCCCAGCCTGAAATCCCCCCCACTCTGCTGGCCAAGGGAGAGAGCCAAAGCCCTCTCCCTCCTCAGGGGTGTTCTGGGCTCCGGACCCCACTGCCCATCTCCCCAGCAGCCCCGGCAGGCACCCCCAGTCCTGGCAGGGGCTCCGGCAGGGCAGCCACCATCCCTCAGAGCCAGCCTGGGAACAGCGAGGGATATTTACTTCTGTGGGGTCCCAGGTGGCCGTGGGAGCCACTCGGTGCCCGCCTCTGCACCAGCTGAAGGGCCTTATGGCATCCAGGGAGAAGCTTCCAAACTAGGGTGGGATTGTTCTTGAAGGACAGAGACGTGTTCTTTTTTGGTTTAATTTATGCATCCTGTGTATAGTTTTTTAAAAAGTGACACAAGAAAACTGACTTCTTTTTGATGTGCAGCTCCATGTTTAGCACATGGGCCCCCACGTCCCACCGCCTTCACGAACAGTCAGAACCGCCCCTCGTCCCCCAGAGCTCCCTGGTCCTCTCGCCTGGGCCTCCCGTCCCTGTCCCTGGGCCCTGCTGGTCTGCCCGGCCCCACGGGCTCCCTAGTGGAGGATGTTGTGTGTGTGCCACCGCCCGTCACTCCACAGACGTCTGGGGGCTTCACCGGGTCACCGGGTCACTGGCTCACGCCCCTCCTGGCTGAGCAGGCTCCCCGGGCACACTCAGGCCACATGGTGTCCACGCACTCACCCAGAGGGACACGCTGCTTGCCCTGGGATGATGGTAAGTAGACCTGCCGTAAACACTGCACACTGGTCTTGCCTGGCCCTGCTTTTATTTCTCCAGGGCAGATGTCTTAGACCAGCAAACAGCTTTCCCCAGTGGCTGGGCCACCCTGCATGTCCGCCATGGCCGGGGGACTCCAGCTCACATTTGAAGTCCTTCAGGTTCAGCCATCTCTGTGGCTGTGTGTGCTCTCACTGTGGCTTGAATTGCACTTGCTTCTTGACTGATGAGGTTGGACCTCTTTTCATGTGCCTGTTTGCCGCCATGTCACCTCTTGGGTGTGGTGTCTAAGTCTTTTGCCCTTTTGGAGTGGAATGTTGATTCTTGAGAGATCTTTACGTATGGTGGGTGAGTCTGTTGAGGGATGTGTGATCTGTGAACATCTCCCCTGGGTCTGTGGCTGGCCTCCTCACTCTCCCAGGGTCTTGAGTAGCAGAGGGTTTCCATCTTGACTGTTCACTCCGTCCATTTATTTTTCTTTGATGGATTATACTTTCAGTGTCTTAAGAACACCTTATCTATCCTCAGTGGTAAGATTCCCCCCCAGTGTGTTCTTCTTAAAGTTTATAGAGATCCTTTTAATGTAAAGCTTTTAGGTTTTAATTGGCATATAATAATTGCACGCCTTTGCAGGGACAGTGTGATGTTTTCAAACACGGGTGAGGTGTGAGGATCCATCAGGGTCGTTGGCCTCTCACCTCAACTGTGATGCCACGTCCTCTCTACCAGTAGCCCCGGGAGGCACAGGTGACGATGGCTGTCCACCAGTCGTCCACTGTGCTGTGGAACGTGACCAGTGGCTTCTCCTGCCCCGCTGCCCCCACCTTCACCCCTGGTGACTTGTCCTACTCTCCACTCCATGAGATCAGGATTCTGGCTTCTGCAGGTTCCTGAGGCTCGGGACCCCTCTCCCTGTCCGTGCTCATTTCACCTACGCAGGGTCCTCCGGGTGCACCCAGGTTGCTGCGCGTGGCAGGACTCCACTCCTCTTTAGGGCTGCGTCGTGCTCCACTGGGCTTCTAGACCATACCTGACCCACCCACCTGCTGCAGAGCACCCAGGTGACTCCGTATCTTGGCTCTTGGGGACGCTTCAGGGAGCGTGGGCGTGTCTCCTGGACATGCTGATCTCATTTCCTTGGCCACGTACTGAAGCGGCCCGTGGGCCTGCGTGGCCTTATGGCAGGTCTGTCTAGTTTTCAAGCAGCTGCTGTGCTGCCTTCCATACCGCTGCACTGACCCACGCTCCTCTCCAGCCCCACGTCCTCCCAGCAAGGTACCTTGGTCTTCCTGACACTATCCATTCTCCCTGGGTGAGGGGACCTCTGTGGGTTTGACTGGCATTTCCCCGAGGATCAGGCGGTTGAATGCTTTGTCACGTATTCCTTGGCCACCCGCACGTCTTCTTTTCAGAGATGCCTGTTTAGATCATTGACTCGTCGACAACTTGGATCGTTCTGTGCACGTTTGTATTTTGCATTTAGGTTTATGATTCATTCGAGTTGGTTCTTGTTATAAAAGTGAGGTCCAGGCCAGAGTTCTCCATCCGCCTGTGGATGACCAGTGATTCCAACACTGGTTCTTGGGAGGGTCACTTTTTCCTCATCCAGTGGGCGTGTGGCAGGTGGCCAACGTTGGCACCCCGAGACCCCATTCAGGAGGGTACAGGACTCATGGCCTCGTCACCCTCTGAGGGCCTTGCCCTCGACACGTTGGGGACCAGGTTTTAACATCTGAATTTGGGGGACACAAGCATTGAGGTGGTGGCACTGGGAGTGAGGAAGGCCTGAAGAGGCCACAGTTTTGCCGCCGGGCTGTTGAGGTCACAGATAACACTGTCCTCTGCTCCTCTGACCCACATGGAGCCTCGGTGGCAGGGGGCAGTAGAAGTCTCTAGTAGTCCACCCGCTTCCGAGAGCCCAGCTCAGGCTCCAGGCTCCGACTGTGGCAGCGGAGAGCAGAGCAAGCTCCCGCCAAGCCCCTGTCCTGGAGAAGGCCACCTTCACTGGGGAAGCGGGCTGCCTGAGCCGCTGAAGGTGGGCGGCTGAAGGCCAGCCGAGAAGTCTCCACGGGGCCAGGTGTTGGGGTGAGCTAGCGAGAGGGAAGTAGCTGATGAGGGGTCTGGAAGGCGCCAGGGCCTCAGAGTCGCCCGTGCGCTGCAGTGTCCACACGTGGGCAGGTCTGTGTGCGCTTCCTGGGGGGCAGTGGGGAGGCTGGTCAAGGGTGGGGACAAAGAGAACCAGCAGGAGGGGTGGCAGGAGAGCAGGAGCGGCCAGTGGCTCGGGATCCGGGCTCTGTGCCCCCTCCTGGGGTGAGGGCAGTGGGCTTTCTCGCGCACCAGCAGCTGGCAGTTCTTTCCTCTGTACCCAGCAGGGCGCCAGGGCCCAGCTGACAGTGGTGGTGGCCAGGTACCCCACTTGGCAGACAGCGCACCTCCTCAGGGGTGAGGTCCCCTCGGAGTTGCCCTCAGCATCTGGGCAGGACCCCTGCAGGGCGCAGACTGATCTCTCTCTGCACACCCGGGGGGCTCTCCTCTGTCCTGTGGGTCTCCTGGCCCTCCTCCCTCAGTGGGTCCCCACTGCTGCCCACAGCCTCATGGTTCTTCAGCACCCCAAGGCCTTGTGGCCTCGGGGTCCAGCTCCGTGGCATGCGCCTGCTCCTCCCAGCTCTCGGTCCCAGCTGCTTTTCTGGTGGGGCTGCTGGGCAGGTCCCCACTCACCTGTCCCTGTAGGAGTGTGGTCAGGGGCAGGGGGCGAGCAGGCTGACGCTGAAGCAATACTTCAAGATGGTGTGTGTACTGAGCCTGGTCTGTGAGCAGGAAGGGCTGGGGAGGTGGGGAGGGGGAGAGGAGGGGGGAGGGTGATAGGGAGGGGGAGGAGAGGGCGGGAGGAGAGAGGAGAGGGAGGATGAGGGGGGAGGAGGGGGGAGGACAGGGAGGAGGCTGGGGAGGAGGAGGGAGAACAGAGGCAGGGGAAGAGGAGGTGTGTGCAGCAGGAAGTGAGGGAACCAGGAGACGCAGCCTGTTCCATGGTGGAGATGTCCCCGTCTGCAGGGAGGACAGCAATAGCTGGTCTGATCCCAGCGGCCCGCATCCCAGAGTCAGTGATGTCTGGGTTTGAGATGAAGCACAGGCTCCTGTTGGCGAGGTCTGCTCCCTCATTAAGATTCATTAAGCTAAAGCTGGGCTCAGTCTGCCCTCCCGAGAGGCTCCGGGTGATAGGGTGCGGGCCGCAGGGGAGCCGACTGGGATCACCCCAGAGGCCGCGCACAGTCCCTGGTGGTCTCTGAGCCCTCGTCCAGGGGCCTCCTGGGCCAGCAGGCTCCCTCTGCAGTGGTGGTGGGCCCAGGTAGCTCTGCTCGTCCCTGTGCCTCTCACGCTCCCTCCTGTGACTGACCAACGCTGAAGGCTGCAGGACGGTGCTGGCTTCTGGGCTCAGGTCTCTGAGCTAGGAAATTGCAGTCACTGGCTGCAAATGAACTGCTGTCCCCAGGCACCTTCTGGATCCCTACGGTGCAGACCCGTCTGGAGGGCTCTCTGGGGCAGGCTCTCTGGCATCCCAGCCTGTGCGTGTCCAGTGAGCCTGTGCTGTGGGGGACGGCACCCAGGCCAGCACCTCAGGAGAGGAGGGGAGGCAGTGGGGCAGGCAGGAGCAGTGCCGCCCTCTTGTTGGGCAGGGAATGGAAGCACGGGTCCTCAGACCCTGGGGACAGGCTCTGTGGATCAGGGCTGCAGATGCCTGCGGGCTCCTGAGGCAGCCTCTGAGGATGGAGGGCCTGGAGGTGACAGGGTTGTGCCTCAGCAGGAGCCCTGGACATAGATGTGTCACACAGGGACTTCTGTGGGCTGCAGGACCAGGTGGCTCCGTGAGCCCTCACCTGAGGGCGCATTGGGCTTTTCCAGGGCCAAGGGAGGAAACTGTCCAGCCCCCACCCCACCCCAGTGACACATCTGAGTGGCCTCTGAGCAGCAGTCAGCCTGAAGGCCTGCACCGGGGCCGGGGACACGTGTCCTGGGTGGTTGCCAGCAGCTGGTGGCCAATGGTGATGGCCGAGAGTGGACAAAGCCAACACGTCTGCTCCGGTTTCCCAGGCAGGTTCTGGTGTCCTGGACGGAGTCCCTGTGTGCAGAGGTCAGATGTCTGGCCACTCCTTCCTGTTTGTCGGGGCCACCTTGTCCCCTTGGTGCTAGGCCAGGACTTGACTTGTCCAGGGCACTGGCATGGACACCCACGCTGGCTGTGACCATGCATGTGGCCCAGCTGCCACCTGGTCGTGTGTGCAGGGGCCTCCCCAAGCACCTCTGGCACCAGGCCCAGCAGCTGGACCCCGCCTCCTGCAGTGTCCATCCGCGTGCAGTTGTGTCTACCTCCCTGGGTGCTCATAGGTGCACCATCATCCCAGAAACGCACCATGCGGGCCCCACAGTCCTAATGCCTGCGGGTCAAACTGCGCACCACCTCAGAGGACCTTGGCTCCCCGTCAGCAGTGGCCAGCCAGAGTAGACTCAGGCAGGTGGCAGGGCAGATGTGGGGCTGTGGTCTCTTGGGAGTGGGGAGTCTGTGGGGCCTCAGAGGAGGCAGAGCGGGGAGGGAGGGTGAGACTGGGGAAGAGGGAGGCAGAGAAGGAGGGAGGGAGGGGAGAGGAGGGAAGGGAGGCAGGAGAGCCTCTGGGGTCAGGGCGCTGGTGGGTGGGCTGGGCCTCTGCAGGGGCACCCCGACATGCCCGGGGCAGCAGCACACAGAGGGGCCTTTTTCTGGAGGAATCAGAGGTCACCGCAGAGAGCATTTGAAGCAGAAAGAGACGCCACCCACTCTCCCACCAGGGAGGTGTGGACCCCAGGTCCGTGGTGAGCGCCTGCCTCGGGCCACGTCAAGCCGGAGGGTGACCTCTGGAGCTAGGTGGGCCAGGGGTCATCAGGGAGCAGGACGGTGCTGGGTGCCATCTAGGGCACAGGTGGTGTGGGGCAGGGAGCCCGCGGGGGCTGGCTGGGGACATTCCCTTAAAGCTGGGAGGGAGCCAGAGCACGCAGGTGGCCCGCAGTCTGGAGATGGAGACGCAGAGACCCACCCGCCAGGGAGGGAGGGTCAACAGGCCCACAGCGCAGAGGGGGTGGCTCCAGGGACAGGCCGAGTGTGGGGTGACCTGAGGCGGGTTCTGGGCTTCTCTCACCAAATCCGCAGCAAGCACAGAAGACGTGCAGAGGCTGGGCCCGGCTGTCCACCGCTGCAGGTGGCCTGGTCGCAGGGGCCTGATCTGATTAGAGATGCCCTGGGGCTCAGGGTGCTCAGCCCTGAAGTGGGGACGGTGGCGCCTCTGAGGGACACTTTCTGAAGTGCCAGGTGGACAGCTTGCGGAAGGCACCACGTGTTACGGTGGCACATGTCCCGCCTCCGTGGTCGCGCACTGGCTGGGGGCTGGGAGGACTGTGGCACCCACGATGGCTCAGGCTCTGTGACACCACGGGGACTTTCTGTCTCCCTCTGGCTTCTCCCTGCGCCACTTTGGTGATCGAGGAGAAAAGCCGGCCAGTCTAAGGACACACACGGAGAAGTGCGTCCCCCCTTGGTCCCTCCCCACCGACGCCTGTCCCAGAAGTCTCCATTTCCCACGTGGCCACCAGCCTCCTCTGAGAAGGCCCCACACCACCCCGCCCATGTCCCCGCCCCCTGGAGGCCTCCTCTGTCATCTTCTCGCATGTCCTCTGTGATAGGCCCCTGCCCCCGCCCCATCCCCCGGATCTCAGGCGTTTCAGGTCCCTCCGTCCTGGACCTCTGCTTCCTCCCTGGGGACATGGACTCCACTCCCTTCTGGAGCACTCCTGCCCACCTTCCACGCCTTTCCCGACGGCCCACCTCTGGCTCTAGGTGGCACTTCTGGTTCTCAGTCCCGGTGCCCTCAGGATGCAGCCCCGAGCCTCACACGTCACCCTCTGGCCCTGCGTGCGCCACTTGGAGGCTGCCCTCGGCCTTGAGTCTCCTCTCCCTCCCCAGGGACCCCTTGGCCCCCCCCTTGCCTGACCTTCTTAAGTTTTAGGCTTATGCTCCTCCCTGAGAAGCCGCCGATGCCCCCCCCCTGGGTGGGGGGCCTCTCGCGGGTGCGAGCCCCTGCCCCAACTGTCCCTCTGCACCCCGGAGCCCAGGAGCGCTGAGGGCAGGGGCTGTCACTGGATGAGGGGGACAGGGACACTGAGTGGCTTCCTCTTGGCACACAGCACTTGTCTGGATTGGCTGCCCTCTCTGTGGGCCCCATGTGCACTGACTGCTCTGCCCACGGCCTCTGCGGCCAGTCCTGCCCCTTCTGACCTCCCTGGGAGAAGCAGCCGTCCCCTCCTCGCATCTGAGGCCTGTCCTGGGGCTCGGGCTCAACAGGCCTCAGGGACAGTGGCCTGGGGCCAGGCCTCTCTTTCAAGCAGAGCTGGAGAGGCAGGGAGTGGACGAGACCCGCAGAAGCCATGGTGGGACCTCTGAGGGTCCAGAAATGGCAGGAGACCCCAGCTAGGTCCCCCTTCACTGGGAAGGAGGTGGCCTCTGTGGTTGGAGGCCCAGAGCCTGTGGGCCTCTGGCTGTGGCCTCGGGCAACATGAGCTGTCAGGTGGGTCTCAGGATCCTCCTCCACAGAGGGAGGTGACCACACTGGCTGCTGGGTGGCACGGGCAGCTGTGGCCCTCTGTGTGCCTTCTGGACTTCCCAGGGGACCAGCCCTCACAGACAGGCTTGGAGCCCAGGCCAGGAGGTGATGCCTCTGCACAGAATCAATGGCGGGAGATGGAGCCACTTGGAAGCGTTGCTGAGATCAGAGTCCATTACCCTTCACCAATCCCCAGTCAGACGCCAACACTCACCGGAACCACTGTCCTGCTCAGGCCCACTGCGTTCCAAGGTGGCCTGCCCCGGGTTCCCAGCAACTTCCCAACTGCCAGTTCACTCCTGTGGCTCTGGCCTCTGGAGACAGGGCTGGCTCCTGCAGGTGACACTGGTGACATCACTGCTGCTGTTCCCAGGTGGTGTGTCCGAGACACAGGTGGGGAGGCCTCCCCAGGGCAGGAAGCCCCTCCCTCCCCACACAGTGGCTGGAGCCCAGCCTGTGGTCAGCTGCCAGTCCTCTGTGGCCTGGTGGGGAGAGGGCAAAGGGCAGAAGTGAGAGCTCCGGTCTCCCCCTGGCCTGGCCCTCCCCGTGACCTCTGAGCAGGGCTGGACATCGGGGCTCTAGCCAGATGCACTCAGCTGACCCTCATGCTGTGGTCTTTGCCTAGTGGAGGCAGGGCTTTGCAGATGACCTGTGCCTGGTGCCAGTCCTGAGAGGCAGGCTGTCCAAATGGGGGGCTGTGGCCTTGGTGACTGATGGGTGACAAGCCCCTGCTCCACTGGTTGCTGGTCCCCTGACCTCACCCGGCCTGCATGGTCATTGGTAACACACCAGGCCCGGTGAGGGACAGTTCTCAGGGGACATCTGCCCGGTGTGTGTCAGGCTAGACCAGATCTCAGCAGAGGAGGGAGGCTGACCAGGGAGGCTGACCAGCTGCTGTGCCTCCAGCCAGGCCGGACACCGGCTTTACTGGGGGATGCCCTGGGGCCATGGAGAGGATGCCAAGGCCTCTGCCCCCTCTGTGAGAAGGAGGCCCTGCCCCCAGGACAGCAGATGGCGTCCTGCTGGGAAACAGGGCCAGGGTCTGCTTGCTGGAAGCCTTCAGGTGCTGGCAGGAGCCCAGAGGATGGTGACCTGCATGTGTAAACCAGGCGGGGCCCAGGCAGCCTCCCACCCTCCGCTTGGCTTCAGGACTGCTGCCCAGGGACCAGGAAGTACAGGACCCAACAGCGGGGCAGGGGACGGCCATAGCAATGGGCACCTTGGCAAGCGGCCTGTGCCTGGTGGGCCCTGTCCACCACCTAGGAGGGGAGGCTCCCAGGCTGGGAGAGGCCAGGATGTGCCCAGGGTCTCAGGGCTGAGGGTGGGATCTCCGTGTGTGTCATGATCTGGCCATCACCTCCGGTCTACCATGCCAGGAGGAGCATGGGGGACGGTCAGTCCCCTGCCTGGGTCCCCTCAGGGCTGCCTACCAGCAGGACGGGCGTGGGGGTGGGGTGGGGGATCTGGCTCCTGGCTTCTCCGCTTTTTGGCAGAAACAGACCCGGCGGCTGGAGGGAGGTTTGTCGCCTGCTCCTCGTAAATCAGAGGCGTGATGTAGCTGCCAGGGCTTCCACTCCGCAGCTTCCACGAGGCAATTAACTCGAAAATTGAATTGATGTGCATCGATTTCTCTAATAAAGTTATTGTAATATATTCCACTCATTAGAATCTGGAGCTGAAAGTAGACGTTCTGTGCCTGATTTCGCTGTCCCTGTAAGTCACTTGGGCCTGGGGAGGAGCGCTGGCACCCCTCTCACTTCCTGTCAGGACCACATGCCCGCCGCGGGCCTCTTCCCCGTGGCGGGGCTCTTCGCCGGCCAGGCCCCGGGGGCTTTCTCAGAACACGGGCTGCAGGTGGCGCCAGGGATGCAGGACCTGACAGCGGGAACCGACAGTGGGCACAGCTGGTCCCAGGGAGGCCCTGGTGCTGAGGTTACAGGGCTGTCAAGACGGGAGGAGGGGACATCCAAACACAGGCCCCCAATTCAAAACCTCTGGAAGATCAGGAACTCCTGGACCAGAGTGGGTGGTGGAGCCCAGGACTCCGGCCTCCGGCAGATTCCGGGAGCAGCAGCTGCCCAGGTCTTCCCTGGGGACCTTGGTCACTCTGCCCAGGTGCCTCTTATCCCACACATGCAGCCACAGGCTTGGGATGTCCCTCTACTTTGCACTTCAGGAGTAGGACCTGGGGTGGCCAGAGACATGGCTGGGATCACCCGGGATCCTGGGATCACGCCAGAATCTGCGCCTCTGCTTCAGGGCTGAGCTCCAACTACTCCTGTCCTCTCGGGAAGAAGTGGAGGGACAGGCCCTCTGGGGCTCTGTGCCCCCAGTGTGCTGGCTGGGCCTCAGGAGCCCACGGGGCCTTCCCTGCTGTGAAGGATCTAGAAGGTTCTTGGGGAATCCAGGGGAGCTTGGGCTCTGTGTGCCGAGCAGGGGGCCCTCCAGACACCCCAAGCCTCTCCAAAGTGCCCCGGGCTGGGAGCCTTACGCCATCGTGAAAGAACGGGACCAGACTCCATTTATCTCACGGAAAGCGTGCCCGTTCTTGACACTTTGTGTAGGACACATTTTTTAAATGAAAACAAGGCTTTGAGCAAAAAACCCAATTTGTTTAAAACAACCTGTGGACTTATGACAGATGTGATTTTGACTAACGAGCACCAACGTGATGGGAGCCGAGTGCTCAATTATGGATGAGCTAATT
Organism: Ictidomys tridecemlineatus; assembly: GCF_052094955.1. Lineage (NCBI taxonomy): Eukaryota > Metazoa > Chordata > Mammalia > Rodentia > Sciuridae > Ictidomys > Ictidomys tridecemlineatus. The sequence continues at coordinate 81,206,652 of NC_135485.1, read as the reverse complement.
ATGTAGTGCGTCATGGCGTTTGGATGGCTGAGCCGCCTCCCTCCCTGCTCTGACGGGCTCCAGCCGGCTAGCTGGGATAATCAGTGGGACCTGGTCTCGCGCTGCTCTGCCGAGCAGCACAACCACTCAATATTTCAACGGGACAGTCGTGCGTGGTGCGGGCGAGCCCTTCTGTCTGTGGCCGGGGTAGGGGCCCAGGAGGGACTCCAGACATACTAGTGTGGGGGTGTCTCAGTGCACTGCAGGGAGAGCCCTGGGGGCTCGATCCCCATCAGAGGAGTGACCTGTGCCTCCGCTTTGCAGAGCAAGATCCCAGGCCCTGCTAGCCCTGCCCGGGGGTCAGTTCCCATTGCTGGTGTGGTCTGTCTGCGGGGCGGGTCGAGGACGTGCCTCCTTTCCTCAGTCTCCAGAAATGGCCTTCCCTCCTTTCTTTATGAGGCGCTGCGTCGGCTAATCCCCGCCAGTGTCCCCACATCTGGGCTTGGTGCTGTTGCCCCGGACAGTCTCTTTAGTCCTTACCACCTTCGTCTTAGGTGGTGGGAGAGTTGTGTAGAGGGAGTGGGATGATCCTTCAGTCTCCCAAAGCTTCCGGCCCCTCAGACTTCAGAGCCCACACCCCACCCGTCCCCGTGGGGCACTGCAGAGTGGCTGGGACCCTGTGGGGAGCTGGCCCCCACCACCTGCTCGCTCCTGCTGGTAGCCAGCATGGGTGCGGACGTGGCATGGGTGTCTGCGCCTGTCCTAACATGTCCTGCACAGGAGGTGTAGCTCAGCCTCCAAGGTGTCACCTGCGGGTGGATGGAGAGCGGAAAGTGTTGGGAGACAGTGGTCCTGTGTTTGTAGCTGTGCAAATATTGCTCAAATATCCTCATGTACTGAGACTTCTGTTTTGGATAGATTTCTCTCCCCAGGAGATTTTCCATCCTTCTTTCTCGTGTGATGTGGTGGTGGGACACAGTTCCTCCTCTGCTCTCTAACAGTGACGGTCCCTGGATCTCATCTAATGTAAGCCCGAATGGCCTCCAGTCCCATCCACTTGGCTGCGGAAGACGGGGCACCATTTCTTCTGGTTTTCTTCATCTGTTCATCTGCTGATGGGCACCCAGGCCGACCCCGCGGTGGCTCCTGCAAGTGGTGCCGCAGGGAACGGGGCGGGCGGCATCTCTTTCACACCCTGCTGGTGTTCGCTGTGGGATCTTCGCCCTAAATCGAGGGTGCTGACTGCACAGTGGGCAGGTCAGACACGAAAGGACAGCTGCCCGGGGCCCAGGTGGGCAAGCGAGGGTCCGGGTGTGTAGCCGTGCCGCTAGAGGTTGGAGTGGCGGGGCAGTGGAGGTGGACAGCGGCTTAGGGAGGAACCCGGGATCTGCAGCTCACTGGGGACATCGGCCCACAAGACCCTGCCTTGCACTTCATGAAGGACTGGGAGAGAGGGGGCGGAGGCCCAGCCCAAGTAGGACCACGAGGTGGAAGCGTCAGGAACCCTGACTCCATCCGTTCCGGTCACGCACACCTGTGGGAATATCACACGGCCCCCTGCAAGGACGTGCAATCGTCACGTGCTGATCAGAGGCTAGAGGAGTCAGGGAGGCAGGGCTGCCGCCCAGCATGACCACTGTGCCCTGGCACCCAGCCTGTGCGAGCGCTGACCCCGACTGCGTGTGTGAAGGCAGAGGTCACGGGGCCAGCAGTGGCTGCCCCGAGAGGCCCTCCCGTCTGCACGCTGGTGGGGCTGTCCTGGGCCCTCCGTCCCCCGAGCCGGATCTGCCGATTCCGCCTGACACTTTTTCCTTGTGGGAGTGAAAGGGAGGCTACGTCCTCAACTGAGTTTTTCACTCGTGAACTTTGGTTCTGAGTGGGTTTCGATGGTCAGAGGAGGGGTGAGGCTGGTTCCGCAGTCCTGTGTCCCCAGCAGGTGTGTTCCTCGCTCAGCCAACAAACTCCCCGGGGGTTATTTTTGACTGAAGTCCGGACATTTTTCCTTCCAGATGTCCTCAGTTTTAACCGAATGTCCTTTTTCTATTCCAGGACACGTCACATTCAGTCCTGGAGCTCCGCGGGATCCTTGGGCCGTGACCGTTCCTCAGACTCCTCCTGATGTCCTTGGGGTCTGCACCACCCTGGGGAGCTGCCCCCACCTGGCCCTTCCCCCGGTCACCTGGCAGGGATGGGCATGGCAGACAGCCAGGGGGGCGAGCTGCCCTCCTCCTGTGTCACATGCAGGCGCCTCCTTGCTGGGTCACCTTGAAGGCCTGGCAGAGGGCCGTGGTCAGGTGTCGCCCTTGGAGAGTGACTCTGGGGGCTGATGCCAGATGCCACTTGCTGCCTCACCCTCTCAGCTGTCTCCCTCTTGTTTCCCGGTGTCCTCGTGTGCAGGGGGCTCCGTTTGTCAGTGTCCACGGCGCGGGGACAACCGGGAGGTACCGGGACGAGGCCCTTGTGCTTGCTGCCGTCCAGGGTCTTCATCCTGGGTTCCTCCCGTGCCGTTTCTCCTGTGGGTCATTTTCCAGCCATCGCCTCCCCTGGGCTCTCCTGGGCCCCGATGTCAGGACGGGTGGTGGCAAGAGCCAGCCCATGGCTGCCGACCTGGAGCCTGGCTCTTGAATACCGCAGGGTGCCCAGGGGTCTCGTTCCTCGTGCCTGAGCCACACTGGAGGCTGATGCCCGACCATCCACCTCCACCAGGACAAGCAGCTGAGCCAGCAAACTCCCCGGTGCTGGGAGGGCAGGAGCAGCCCCTGGCCACACACCAGCCCTCACCCAGCCCCTCCATGGGCCCTCTGGTGGGTGTCTCTGTGAGGTCCCCTGGCTTCCACTTGTGCTTTCAGGATGGACAGCAGGACCCAGGTGCTGGTGTCCGGGGGGAGTGGGCCACCTGGGGAGGTCCCTGTGCTTCCAGGCTTGTGGGGCGTCCCTCCTGCTTTGGCACACGGGGGGTGCTTCTCTTGGTGCTGACTCCGTGGACAGCAGCAGCTTGTGCCTCATGTTGTGAGGACTTGCCTCCCCCATGCTGGCTGCCCGGGTGGACACTGCAGTCCTACCAGGAGGGGACACTTCCTGCTCATTCCTGGGGGAGAGACTGAGGCTGGGAGAGGAGGCAGCACCCGCTGCAGGGAGCTGGTGTGCACGAGGGACTTCTGCTCCCGGACAGCTGGGGACGTGCCACCGCCTGCCAGGCTCCATCTCTGACGCGTCCTTGCCTCTGTGTGAGCTGAGGTCTTGTTGGGGACCAGCATGGCCTCGTTCCATTTTTATGACAGATAATAGCAGAGGAGGCGGAGGGCAACTCCAGGCCGTGGAGCTGCCCCAGGACGAGCTGTGAGGTCCCCTTCCCAGCAGGGCTCCTGGGGAGCCTCCTGGGCTCTGGGGGATGTGATTCTGTGGGGGAGGCTCACTGGGGTCTCTGCACCGCACTGGCCAGCCCTGCCCACTCCAAGAGCAGCCGGAAGCCTCCTTCCTCCATCAGCGGAGGGTGAGATCCTACCAGGCTTGTTCTCCCAGTGAATGACATCGTTGAACATGGGAAAGTGTCATGCAGTGAACACCCGAGTGCGTCCCCAGCTCCAGCTACTTCTGAGGTTGAGGACTAATTAAGACCGTGGGGGATGGCAGCATGGTGACTTCTGACAAGCCTCAGTCCTGATGTCCCCCCGGGGGCTGACAAAGGGGACAAGAGCAGGATGGGGCTGAGCACACCGTGGAGGAGCCGACGAGACTCTTCTTAGGAAACCTGCCAACAGAGCAGGGTCCTGCACTGGAGGGACCACTCTGCTCCATAGTCCTGAGGCCCCAGGGGTGGGACGGGGTCACAGCGGTGGTCACACCAGATTCCTGTCAGACGCTTCCCATGTCACCCTCAGGCCTGGCTGACTCTGTGGTGGGGAGTTCCCACAGTGCCTCCTTCAGTTCTGCTGTGACCTGTGCCCCACACGGAAGCCAACAGGGAAGGCGGTCAGCCCAGCTTGTTGATCCTGGACCTCGGGTGTTTCCTGGCTGACCACTGGGCCGCTCCCTGGCTCTCACTGAGGCCGTGCTGGAAGGCTCTGGTCCCCAACCCTCTTGAGCCCACCCAGGGCTCTGGCCACCTGCACTCTGCCACACCCACCTGGCCGGTCCTTGTGGGTGGGATCTGGAGCCCAGGGGATTGCTGTCCCCCCAGGCCAGAGCTTTGGTGGCCACTGCTCCAGGAGGCGGCATAAGAAGGAATGTCACTGGGCATGACAGAGCCAGGCTTGTTGCCTCCAGCAGGTCACAATGAGCACTCCCACCTTGTCTGCGCACCGGGGAACAATAACCACCGGCGGCGAGCTCAGACTCCAAGGAGAACAAGATAGAGAACGATCATTCAACTTCACCCGTCTCAAAGCAACCTCATAAAAATTAAGGAATAATTTTTCAAAGAGATAAGGGCTTTAGGGACATTAAAATCAAAACAACCAAATTGTTCCTGCCCGGAGGAGGTACATGCAGGCTGGGAAGGGATTTCTTTTCCCATTTTTAATTTACAAGAACCTTGTAAACTACAAATTAAAGAAGCCATAGCCATTCAGATGGCTTGATTCATTAAGGCTTTATTTACCCTTAATGCCTCCAAAGAAAAATAATTTGCCTACTGAACATGAGTTATGGGCTCAGAGCTAACATCCCCGCACAGATCCCCAGGCCCCCTCCAGGGTGGGGCTGCTGTGGACGAGCAGAGGAGGTGCCTAATGAGCTATATGGTCATTGTCCTCGAGGGAGCCAGGGGGCAAGACTCTCCCTCAGATGCTGGTGCCCAGCCCTGGAGACTGTTGGTCAGCCACAGGAGTGCTGGACAGTCGCGTCCTTTACCCAACCAGCTGTAGCTACAGTTGTTCCTTGCATTCGCATGGCTTCGTCTCCCATGATTTCAGTTACCCGTGGTAAACTTCTGACCAGAAATATTCAATGGAAAATTCCAGATATCAACAATCGGTAAGTTGTAAACCGTGCTGGGGTTCTGAGCATTGGTTGAGATCTCGCAGGGTGCCCCCAGGTGTGAGCCATCTCTTTGTCCAGCGTGTCCATGCTGTATATGCTACCCACCTTTAGTCGCTAGGTGGCCATCTTGGTCATCAGGTCCACTATCATCCTGTCACAGTGCTGTGTCCAAGTGAGCCTTATGTTACTTAATCAGGGTCGCAAAGTATGAGCGATGATGCCCTCACTTCACTGCAGCGCACTGTTCCAGTTGTTCCACTCTGTTTTTAGCTGTTAATTTCTTACTGTGCCCAATTTATGATTCAGACTTTATATCCAGGGCTTGGTACTGTCTATGGCTTTGGGCACCCACTGGGGGTTCATAGATGGGGTGCCCACTGCATCTGTGACCGGCACTCACAATAGGCACAGAGGAGGGGCCCGATGATGATTAAGTGAATGAAAGAAGAATAAATGGATGAGTGAAGGGATCTGGTGCTACACGGACCTTGTGCTGACTCTGCGATGGGGAGTTCCCACAGTGCATCCTGTGGCTGGCATGTGCCATGGCCACGGTCACCCATTCAGGTCAACCTATTCAGGTTGTAAGATGGCCAGGAGCTGTGTCTGGGCAGGGGTCTTAACAGCTTACAACAGTGAAGACCCTATTTCCAATATGGCCCCGTTTACAGTGTTGGGGCCACCGTGCAGCCACTGGTCACAGGACTGGCCAAGGTTTCGCCCCACCCCGCTCCACGTCTTAGTGGGGAAACTGAGGCACAGAGGCAGGCGTCAAGGCCTGTTGGGTGAGAGGTGGCTTTGGGGATGTCCAGTCTCTCTCCTGCCCCATGAGGAGGAGAATGAGCGCCGTGGTGCCCTTTGCTGGGAACCAGAGCACAGCCAGTGTTTGAGCGGCGCTGGCCCAGGCACGGCTATTCCTGTCACACGCTCCTGTTGACGCAGCTGGGAGAAGCCACAGCCTCCTCAGCTCTCTCTTGGGGACAGTTTTGCTCTGGGTGAGTGAACATTTCACTGGGAGCAGAGGGTGAAGGTGAAGTTTGGGGGCTCAGAGGAGAACTTGGACCCTAAGAAAGTTGGGGATCCTCCTTTGACTTGTCCCCAACCCATCTGTGTCCTTCGTAAACCCTGATGTCAGGGTCCTAATCCCTGGGACCTCAGATCGTGACCTTATCTGGGGGCAGGATCTTTAAAGAGGTCATTGAGTTGAATTGAGCTCACTGGCGTCCTGATAGAAGAGGGGGTTGGGGCACATGGGGACACCAGGAGCGTGGTGCACAGCAGAAAGGCCGTGTGGAGACACAGCAGCAGCCAGCCCAGGAGAGCCGGGGGGGGCCCACCTGCCCACACCTGTTTCAGGCCTTCATCCACCAGGACGGGGAGACCAGTTTTCTGGTGAAGCCACTCAGCCCGTGGCACTTTGCTACGGTGGCCCCGTCAGCACAGCTATGCTCTACCCTGTCCGATGCAGGAAAAATGACGAGACCTTTGAACCCGGTACCTCTGCCCCTGAGTGCATGCACCTGTCCCTTCCCGGTGTCTGCACCCCGTGCCGAAGTGTCCCTTGGGTTTTGTGACTGTGTCGTCTCAGGCCTCCGGAACAACGAGCCATGCTGGGGGGAAGGTGGCTGAGTCCTGTGTGCTCCTGCCGGGTGTCACCTGCTCCCAACGCTCCCCTTTGCTGGTGTGTGCCTGGGGCCGCCTCTTCTGGTACTCGCCGCCATGAGCACCTTCTCTCTCCAGCCAGCCTTTGAGCACCCGGGGCAGACCCCCAGCCAGCATCGTGGGGCACCCGTCAGACACAGAGCGAGGGGGTTCCACCAGGTCTGGCTGTGCCAGCTCCTGGGCTCAGCCTGTCCTGTCCATCTCTAAAGGGGGAGCTGTCCTTCCCCAGGAAGAGCAGCCTGGGGTTGGGAGGAGGCCGTGTGTTAGCCGACGCTGGGTGAAGAATTGTGATCTGCTGGGTATATGGGCCCCCTGGGGGGACTGGGAGACAGGGGAGGAGCCTGCACCTCACAGGAAGCCAGCCAGTGGTCCATCTTGGTAGGACGGTGTCCAGGGCTTGAGTCCCGGCAAACGTCCTGCCCTGGCTTCATGCCCGTGGATGCTGGAATTTTCCAGGGAGCATAGTAGGTCAGAGGTAAGAGGTGGCCAGCTGTGGACGGAGACAGACTCAGAGCGTCTCCCACCACCTGGCCCCTGGGTCGGTGTTTATTCCTCGGAGCCTCCTCACCTGGAAGGTCACCTGCTGGTCAGGGTCACTGGGAGCATGGAGTCAGGTGGTGTGTTTGAGCCCCGCCTGGTGAGATCAAAGGGCCCCCTTCCCGTTGGGGTGGAGAAGCCTCTGGAGAGTGCTCTCTGGGCTTCCAGATCCCAGGAGTGGCTGGGCCTCGGCCAGCTCCCGCCTTGCACGGCTGCCTCATGTGCAGTAAGTTATTTCCCCACTGTTTTGAGACTCGTCTCAGCCTGTTTACGAGGGTTTCTCATCACTTCTGTGGCGGGACTCAAGCTGCAGTGCTTCCGGCTCTCCTGTCCACGCTGGGCCCGTCCACGGGGCCTGAGAACATCTGGGCAAGGGACTGCTCACATGCCCAGGATCACGCAGATGCTGCACCTCCTTACGGTTGTCTAGGGACATGGCAGGTGCAGCCACATCCCCCAAGACACGCGGAGAGCACCCCCACTTACTACAAAAGAGTGGGGGGCCCCAGCCCACGGGCAGGTTTGAAACTCACTGGGACTCACGGTCACCCCCAAAGCTAGGGCTTATCACGGTGAAAGGACACAGATCAAAGCCACCCGGGGAGACGTGTGGCTGAGCCCAGCGGATTTCGAACCTGCAGCTCCAGCGTCTTCTCCCTGGGGAGTCCAGGGGACTGGTGTGTGATGCTCACCCTCTTCCTGGGTCCCACGGAGCTGCTCCTTTCTGGGGTTGGGCTGGTGCTGGGGCAGAGCGTGGGGGGCCGGTGCCCTCTGATGCCCCTGGTGGCAGGTCCTGGCCTTGCTGGGGACTTTCTCCACCAGCCCCTCCTGTGAGCAGTGCAGCCACTCTCTGGACCACACGGTGTCCCCAGCAGGGCTTCCTTGATGTCCACTGGGCTCAGCTGGACAGGGAAGAGGGACACGCCCTGGCCCCTGACACTGGATTCTGGGCTTGGAGGTCCCCTCTGCCCCATCTTTGGGGGAGTCTGTTCTTCCTGGAGGGAGGAGCAGCTCCTGCCTGTCCCCAGGGTCCCTGCAGGCCCTGCCTCCAAACCTCACCTGAGTCCCTGCTGGGGCTGGGACACCTGCAGGGTGCCCCACTTGTGCTGAACCCTGGGTCAACACTGGCGCTGCCGGGGTGCTGGGCAAGGGCAGGGGTGAAGTCGCTGCCACTGACCGCTGACAGCTGACCCTCCTCATGGCTTCCTGAGCTGCAAACCCGCCCTCTGCTGCTGTGGAGGTGCTGGTGGCCTGGCGCCCAGCCGCGTCTGGTCTTCCTGCCGGGCTCAGCCCTGACTCCACCGAGCGGGGCGCCTGCGGGCGGCTCCGTCCTTCCTGGTTGCGTGTCTTTCCCTCATTAGTCACCGCTTCTCCACACTTAGCGGCTTCTCAGGTTTCAGGCATCATTGAATATGGGATAATTATTTTATCAGGCAATTTATTTCCCAGGTACATTTTTAAAGGTCTATTAATCAATCTAAAGGGAGGGGAGAAGGCTGGGGGCCCAAATCCAGGGGCACAGGGTGCCGCCTGGAATACCTTGGGGGAGGGGACTTTGCTTTCTCCGCTGACGTGGGGAAGAGAGGTGGGGGGGCGTCCCGGCACCGAGGACAGGGAGGCCCAGCTCTCCTGACCTCGGGGACAGGAGAAGCCTGGCAGGGAGCTCGGATGGGGCGGGAGGAGGCTCTCTGGGTCCTGGTGCTGGGAGCTGGCCTCCGGGAGCTGAGGGAAGCTCACGCAGCTGACCCCATCCACAGAACCAGATGGACCCCCAGCCTCTCCTGGGCCCCATCAGTAAAAGATAAAAACATGATAAATATTGAAGCCGGAAGAAGCCTGCTCCAGGCCAGAAGCGTGGCTGGTTTCATCTGCCACAGACGCACATGGAGTTCACGCCCTTATCTGTAAGTGGACCCAGGAGTGGGGGACATGGGGGCCCTCACTGGGGAGGCATGATCCCAGCTGTGCTTCCTAATGTCCCAGCTTGCAGGGGGCAGTGGCTCGCAGGAGTGACGGTGGCTTTCTTCAGGAGGCTGGAACGTGGCCAGGCAGCCACCTTGCAAGGCGAGTCTCTGGGATGGACGTTTCACAACTGGTCATTAATAACAGCAAGTACCAGGGCAGGGGCAGGTGTGCTCTGCGGGGATCCCAGGTGTGACCTCCTGAGTCCCTGTGGGTGCAGGGCCAGCCCGTCCTCCAGCGGAGGGGCAGCCGCGAGCTCAGGTCTGCTGGCCCGGCTGGCTGCCCTGTGACGCTGCTCCTCTGCACTGTGGCTCTGGGGCCTCTGAAGGAGCAAGGCTGGCCACTGGGGAGGCCACCCCAGCTGAGGGGGAGGCCGAGGCTTCTCCCTGGTGGCCTGGTGACCCTGGTGGCCCTAGCAACTAGGCTCAGTTCACTGGTTGGTGGTTGTTTCAAAGACAGAGAAAGCAGTGAAGTGATTCTGCCACGTGGTGCAGACGCCCAGTGAAGCTTTATTTATTTATTCTTTTGGACCAGGGATCGAGCCCAACACGGAGCCACGTCCCCAGCCCATTTTATTTTTTATTTTGGGACAGAGTTTTGCTAAGTTGCTTAGGGCCTCACTAAGTTGCAGAGGCTGGTCTTGAACTTGTGATCCTCCTGCCTCAGCCTCCGGGGCTGCTGGGAGCAGAGCCACCGTGTCGGGCTTCAGTTGAGCTTTTGTACCTCTCGCTCTCCTAAAGGCAGGGCAGGATCCGCAGCCGGGGCGGCGCCTGCCCAAGCAGAGCGGACGTTGTTCCCACGGGTGGCCTCATGTAAAGTCATCAGGCTGTTGTTGTCCTTTGTTGGCAGACGGTTTTGCTCTCTGTCACTTGTTTGGTGTCATCTGTCCTGAGTTCACGGAGATGGACCCTGGTTGAAAAGTGGCTCGGGGAGGTACAGAAGCGGCCACAGGAGAGGCGGTGTAGACAGTCGGCCTCCAATGACTTAGACGGCGCGAGCGGTGGGAGCAACGGGGTGGGGTGGCGAGCGGGCGCGTGTGGCCAGAGCGGGGGAGACAGGCAGGGGCTCTGGTGCAGGATGCCGGAGGCTGGACACGGAGGCCTTTCCAGGAAGCAGGTTGATTTAGCTGCAGAGGTCAGAGGGGCTATGCCTAAAGCTCTCTGGCCCCGGGGCCTGGAGACTCTTTTAGGTTCGTACTCAGTGGGGTGGCTCCACGGCCGTGGAGTGGGTGGGCACGGAACAGTTGCTCTTTGTCCCAGATTTTAGGTCCCACAGAGGTTTCTCAGGATTTTACCAAGAAAACAGAGGAGTGGCGTCTGCCCAGCCGCAGGCTTTTACGAGGAAGAGGAATCTGTCCTCCACCACAGAAGCCTCCGACCACAGTGGCCCTCTGTACACTCCTGCTGACCTCCTGGTGACAGTCTGCTGACCGGGAGAGAAGCTGCTATGCTACAATCACAGCGGGGGTCTCCTTGGTGTGGAGGGTACCTGGTGGCTGTGTCAGAACATGTGGAGAAGCTGGGGGCCTCCCGGAGTGGGCCTCCCTGGCCCCTCACCCCGGGCCGTGACCTGGCGGCCTGGCACTGGGAGGCCCACAGGTGGTCTCAGGAGGGCGGAGTGACAGCTGTGACCTAGCGAGCTGTCCCTGACAAATCCTGACTTACCTTTCCCAGCACAAAACTGAAGAGTGACACCTGTTGTCCCTGCAGACGGAGAAGAGGCCCAACAGTGACGGCATCATTCAAAGCTGCCCACCTTGAAAAGAGGGGCGCACCCCTCGCCTGCCGAGAGCTCCGGGCCCCGGAGCCATGGGGAGGGAGGACCGGGCAGCAGTGTCGTGCGTTGATTTAGTGCTTTCTGTGTGTGAGGTGCCGAGCCACAGCCCAGAGACCGCACGATTGGTTTATCTCAGGACAATCCCTGGTCACAGTGCACCTCCGTTGGGGGCCACCAGTTCCCATGCCCTCCTCCCTCTCCAAGAGGAATCCCAAGGACAATTCCCAGGACCGATGCTTGCCAAGGAACGGGGCCTCCGTGGCCTGTCCCCCTGCTCCCCGCCCTCCTGCCCACCTGACTGGGCTCACCTGCCGTCCTGGGCCTCAGCTGGACAGGAGCCCTGACCCTGGTCTCAGGTGCCTCCCACGAGGCCTGGCCTGGGGTGCAGGTGTGACGGAGCCTGTGGCCCTGTGGGAGAGCGGTCACAGATGGACGGTGGGTGTGTAGAGGTGGGCCTGGCCAGCTCCGCCTCTCCCTGGAGCCTTCTCACCTCTCTCCCTCCTGTCTGGGGCCCACTACTCAGCATGACCCGACCCCAGCAGAGCGTGTGGGGAGCCCTCCACCTCCAGGAGCACTCCTCCCTTCCAGCAACCAGTGGGGGTCCTGCCCCAGGGAGGCCCAGCCCTCTGCTGGACGCTCACTCACCTCAGCGGGAGGGACGGGCTCACTCCCAGCCCCTGGGCTGAGCTCTCTCGCCGGAAGCAGAACTCCCTTCAGACCATCGGGCACACGCCCACCTCCGGGGTCTGCAGCGGGGCCGCTCTGGGAGCAGCTGTTCTGATGAAGGAAGGCGGGGCCTGGGCTCCGGCCCTTCTGCCCGGTGCAGCCTGGACGCTCCTCCGTGATGGGCTCCACGTCTCACCCTCCGCCCTGCGCCACAGAAGGGACGCAGCCTCAGAACAGGCTGTTCTCAGGACACACGGCACGCCCCCCGGGAGGTGGTGGGCTTTCTGCGGGGAGCTTGGCCCCTTCCCGTGGAGTGTTCCAGAGGCCCCTGGGGTGCCGGAGCTGGGCCACGGATGGCTGCGGGGGCCTGGGTGATGAGTCCCAATTTATATTAATGGCATTTTAGATGAGCCACAGCTGAGGCTGGCTCCGCCCTGCACACTGGAAACCCCGATGCCAGGGGAAAGTGAAACCATAAATAAGCAGTGAAGACCCCCAGCTGTGGTGCTGGGTATAAAGGAAGGGTAGGAAGGCGGGCAGCTGCTCCCGACCCACCCGTCTGCTCCATCCTCCACCCACAGGCCCTCCCTGCGGCCTGGGCACCCTGTGGCCTGGGCACGGCCCACAGGCAGGCTCCAGGGCTGCGGCCTGCGGTTTTCCTCTCCTGCCAGAGGTTGCTCTCAGGCCTGGGGATGCAGTGGCCAGGGGCCCGCAGCTCAGCCGTCCTCCCCTTAGGGTTTCTCTGGACCAGCTGCTGCTGAGGGGAGGGTCCCAGGAGCTCGTGGGGGCACCCGCTGGGGAAGGCCCGCCTCCAGGGTCCAGCTTCCGCAGGACGCCCTCCGTGCCTGGCCGTGAGAATCTCTCCACGCACAACCCAGTGTGGCCTTGTCAGAGGGCGAGAGGGACAGGGAAGAGCGTGAGCAGGAGACACAGGGAGACAGAGCCAGCCAGGTGAGGTCACCATGTTCTGTGTCTCGACCACGTAAGACCCGCCCCCGCCTGGCCCAGCCACACCCAGGGAGGGGACCCCAAATACACGGTTCCTCCTCTACCGTTGTGCGGGTCGGGTCTTTCAGTGCCACAGAGAGAAAGTTGACAAACAGTGACTCAGGCCCACCCAATCCGTCCCCTCCACTTCTGGACCTCGGCACTGGCTGTCAAAGACCAGTCTGTCTCTTTTTGTCCCTTCTCCAGTATTTTCCAACCAAACCAATTAAAACCAACAATGCCCCAGGGGAGCACCTCACCCGAGGCAGCAGGGCCCCCCTCTCCTGGGTTCCTCCAGTCAACGAGCTGAGCCCTGAGGAGCACTGGCAGGGCTTGTCTGCACCTGTGAGCTGGGAGTGGGTGAGGGCCCTGCCACTCACCAATGGGCGTCCAAGGTGGCTGCTGTGCCGAGGTCCATCAAGGCCTGTGTGTGGGCACAGGGGCCAGGAGCACCCTGCAGGTTGCTGGGTCTAAACACGGGGTGTGTCTGCCCTCAGGCACCCAGCTTGCAGGTTGGGTCCTCCGGTCCTGGGGCTGGAGGGGCTGGGCACGTGGACACTTGGAAGCGCAGGGGCATATCAGGCCTGTCTCGGGGACTGAGAGAAGCCACGTGCCATCCCCCAGCACTGTGCTGGAGCTCCAGACAAGCCACCCAGTTACCATGACTTGGTGCTCGGGTCTGCAAAGCAGCGTGTGGCCCGTGGGGCCGTGGAAGCCCAGCGCTGGCATTTCACAGGATCCCAGGACCTCGGGCTTCCTGCAGACTCTGCTGGGGACCGCGAGCTCCTCTGTTCCGTGAGCGGGTTCTGCTTCTCAACCTGGCGACAGAGGGGTGAGTCCACAGGGACCCTCAGCGGCAGGAGAAGGTGGAGCTGCTTTAATGGCCCCTGACTCGATGGGAACAGGAGAGACACCTGTCAGTCCGCTGGCTCCCAGGTCTTGAAAAACAGATGAGGGGGTGCCCGGGACCCTGGGGCTGGGTCCCTTGGGGAGAGAGCTGAGGAGCAGCACCCTGGCCCGGGCAGAGGAGGTGTGAACAGTGGAAGGACAGCGGGCATCTGAGAGGATGAAGATGACCTTGAGCCTGGAGCCTCTGCAGGACCCAGGGCTGCAGGCGGAGAGGCTGCCTGTCCTCTGTGGAGGGGACCCACCAGGCGGGGGCAGTTCTGGGCAAGAGGGACAGGAGGCTGCAGAGGCGGCCAAGGACGTGGCTGGCAGCAAGGAGAGCCGTCAGAGCGTTTGTGGGACAGAGCTGAGCACCAGGCCTGTTTCTGTGGCCCTCTGACAGCTGGGAGCGAGGTGGAGCCGTGTCACAGAGCGCTCGAAGGACCCCAACCCTCTGCCCTAGCCGATGGGTCCTGAGGGGGTACCTGCCCACGCAGTGGCATTCAGAGCTTTCCTTGGGAGCTGGACGTGGAAGACAGGGGCATTCGGAAGAGCCTTTCCTGGGGTGGCTGCAGCAGGGACAGGCGCCAAACACCAGAGCCTCACGCCGTCTTTCATGTGGACTGGGGAGCAGAAGAGGGCTGTCTTCAACGGGGAGGAGATGAAATGGACATGCTCAGAGAGTTTTTAGAGAGAGGACTTGAAGCACTCTGGTCCCTGGATCAAGCAGTTCCTGAGGCCCGTCTCTATTCCTGCTCTTCCCACAGTTCTGTGATGTCTGCAGGGCCCTTTCAACTGTCATCTAGCTGTAGTGGGTTGGAGTTAGGTTTCTTTCAGATGCCACCTCACAAGGGAAGGCTCAGGCCGGGAGGCAGGAACCTCAGGGGCTGCAGCTCTTCATCTGAGGGGACCCTCACCTGCCCTGGCTGCCCGAGACGCGCTTCCCGCTCGCGCTCCACCTTGGCGGCTGATTGACTCGCTCCTCAGCAGGTGCAGGAGTCTCAGAGCTTCTGATTCAGGCTTGAGCTGGGGGTTGGACCTACGGTCTCCCTGAAGCTTTACCCAGGACCAGGAAAGCCATCAAGGGCAGGGGCCACAGGCCAGCCAGGGTCCCTCAGGCCCAGGAAAGCGGTCAAGGGCAGGGGCCACAGGCCGCCAGGGTTCCTCAGGCCCAGGAAAGCAGTCAAGGGTAGGGGCCATAGGCCAGCCAGGGTCCCTCGGGCTGGGGACTCGGCAGCAGGGAGCCCCACTGTGGGGAGGCCAAGTGAGAGGTGACCTGGGGCACTTGGGAAACTGCAGCTGGACGAGGAGCTGCCTGGGGGACCAGCTCGAGGCGGAGGGGCTGGGGCACACTTGCTGGAGGCAGCAGCCGGAGAGCCATGATGGCGGGCGGCTCCCCGTGGCATGAAACGTGCTGGTGAAGCCAGCTCGTGGAGCCCAGCCAGAAGGTCACAGGGAGCCCGGGAAAGAGGAGGCAGGGAGCGGGCAGAGAGGCTCCGGCACCCTGGGCAGTGCGTGCCCTTGAGGCCTGGCCTCTGCCCAGGAATCCGCTGAGGTCAAGGGAGGACGTTGGCTGGACACCTCTGTGGCCTGCCGGAGTCGGCAGTGTGACCTTTGGGGTCACGTGACCCAGCTCTTGTGTTTTGCAGGCGAGGACGCTCAGTGAGGTGGGCGGTCACGATGCCGTATGGGTCAGAACAGTGACCGGAACCCGGCCCACATTCCCCCAGTTCTCTCGTCTCGCTGGGCAGACTGAGCGGCCTTGCGCCTGTCGCCCACAACCACCAGAGGGGAGCGGAGCCCATGGAGAGTGGGCACCGGGGCTCCGCCTGGGCCTGGAAACTGACGAGGTCGCGGCTGGGCCCTGGGGGAGCTCTCACGCCTGCCCTGCAGACGCCCTCTGTGTGTGCCTGGGCCTCGGCCCTGCCCCTCCTGTCCCCTCCCCCTCCCTGAGGACAGTGTCCCCAGGTTGTGGGTCCCCTTCAGCCTGGGATCTGGGCAAAGTGAAAGTCACTCAGGGCCCAGCAGAGCCCAGGAGGAGAGCAGAGCTCAGCCCCCTGTGCCCTCGAGGAAGGCAGCTGCCGGGCGGCATGAGCGCCTGAGGTGGGGGCTGTTTGTCCTGCGGCCAAAGCTGATGATCACGGGAACTTTCCACATAACTAATGCCCGGGGAAGCCTCGGATGCTGGCCTGACGGCGGTGCTTAGAAACTCCACCACACGCCATGAAAACAGGCTGCTATTTAAAGCACTATTCCTGCTGATAAGAGCTTGATACATGGGCTTCCCCACCACCTGATCAGAGACCCACACAGGTGAGGGCTTCTGAGACGGGACTCACAGAGACCCTCGAATCACTCACGGAGTTTCTGCCGGAAGCACTAGGGTGGGGGCGGGGTGCTCTGCAGGGGGCTCCCCCAAGGGCTGGAGATTCCCGGGGTGTCTGAGAGTAGGCAAGGTCCCAGATGGACCTGGACCGGCATCGGGAGCAGTTGGCACAGCGATGCCCTCTGCTTCGTCCAGGGTCCTGGGCATGACACTGCCTGGGGACGGCTCTCGTCACTGCCACCTATTGGGAAGGCCACCGAGTCTGTGTGTCCTGGCTCCCGGGCTCAGGAGTGCACTGGGAAGCCAGACCTCTGACTCCCAGGGCAGAGAACTTTGCGTGGACAGGTCTTTGGGTGGACGGTGCAGGTGACCTGCTGGTCCATGCTGCTCTGAGCTCTGCCTCACAATCATGGGCTCCCGAGAAAGGCTTAGGAGAGGGGACACCTCCACCCACCTAGTGCTCTCAGGCTCATGGGACACAGAGGACAGGCCTGATGGCCCACCACTCCCTGCCCAGGGGGGCCCGACACCAGCGTCCCTCTCACAGGAGTGGACCTGGGTTCCTTGGCCTCTGAGGTCCTTGACTGTCACACGTGAGGTGAGCAGATGGCGACTTGGGACTCCCAGGGACTCCCCTGCCGAAGCTCCTGCCCACCTTGATGGACCCAGAGCCTGGTTCTGGGACGACGCCCCACTGTGGCTGGCGCTGACCCTCCAGGGCCTGTCCCTCTGACGGGTGTCCCCGCAGGTGGGTGGGGGGCTCCCTCCTGGAGCAGCCCAGCTCTGCTCTGGGGCTCAGGTAAGCGGGGAGCAGAGTGGGCCTCCTCCTGGGGTGGGCCATTGCGCCAGGCTGGAGGAGACGGGGGCCGCAGCGTGGGAGGCCGTGGGTGGGAAGAGCAAGCCCAGGGTCCAGGGGGCAGGAAGCCAGGAGAGCCACCTTGCTCAGGGCTGGGGGCTCTGGTCCCGAGGACAAGGGTGGAGGAACACATATCCCCAGCAGGGTCAGGACCCCTGAGTCCTCCTGTGTCCAGCCTGGCTCTGGTGGCCACGCCTCCTTCCGGAGCGCCCCCTGCCCCTGCTCCCCGTGAGTGAAGGCCCAGGGCTCTCTGGAGAGCTGGGAGCCTGCAGGGCTCTGGGTCTGATCAGAACCGTCAAATCAGGCAGAGGCCTAGGGTTAGCTGAGTGGGAGGACCAGCCTGTGGTGCTTGGCTGACCGGGAACAGGGGCTAAGAGCAGCGGACCCCTGTGAGGACTCGGGGTTCTCTCTGTGTCCACCTGGCCTAGCTCTTGGGGCTCGCCACAGGAAGGGGTTTTCTTTGCTCTTAAGCCAGAAGAGGTGGCCTCGAGGGCGTCATGTCCCCTGCCAGGCACGATCCCTGTCTGGGCAGCCCTCCCTTCACCATGAGGTGGGCAAAGGAATAAGGAATGTCTGTCCACAAGACAGGCCAAGGACGTGCTGACCCCAGGACCTGGTCCAGGACCTTCTACCTCCAAAGACCCGT
This sequence comes from Ictidomys tridecemlineatus, assembly GCF_052094955.1. Classification (NCBI taxonomy): domain Eukaryota; kingdom Metazoa; phylum Chordata; class Mammalia; order Rodentia; family Sciuridae; genus Ictidomys; species Ictidomys tridecemlineatus. Next base: position 81,189,390 of record NC_135485.1, on the reverse strand, counting down.
CCTGAGGGCTGGGACGTGAGGCCCCTCTCCCAGGAGGAGAGCAGAGACTGAGACGTGGCCAGTCCTGGGCAGGGGGCCATGTAGGGAGAAGCAGGGCGGGGGTCCTGCCCTCCGCAGGGTCTTTGCCTTCTGGGCCTCAGCTCTCTGAGGTCCACCGACTGAAGTCTCTGTGGGGACCATGGTGTCCCGTCCACAGCTGCTTCTCCAACATGCCACCAGCATTGCACACAAGCAGGTGTGAGCAGGCACTCCCAGGCTCCCCGCGGTCACCAGGCCGAGGGACAGGCAGACAGCGGGGAATGTGGCAGCCCACGAGCCCCTCTGAGAGCCATGGGGTGGGGGCCCTCTCGTCCTTCCTGGGGGTGGAGGGGCCTCTCTCTCCCTGGGCCCCTGGAGGAGCACTCTCTCGTCCCTCCTGGGGGTGGGTCCCCCTCTTCGTCTCTCCCGGGGGTGGAGGGACCCTGCTTTTCTCTATTGGGGATGGGGGACCCTGCCATCTCTCCTGGGCCATGGAGGGGGGTCTCTGTCACCTTTCCTCCTGGTCCTTGGAGGGCCCTGCTCCTCTCTTGCAGGACACGTGGCCACCCTGGAAGCCGGGAGGGTGCTATAATTTTCCTGTGGTTGCTGGGACAGAGGACACAGCCTGGGCGGCTGATGACCACAGCCATGTGTCCCTGAAGTTCTGGTTCTGATGGCAGAACTCCGAGGCCTGTGTCATAGGTGGGTTCCTCCAAAGCCTGGGGAGACCCCTCTCCCCTCTCTCTGAGTCTGGTGGCCATGCACAGCCAGCAGTTCTTGGCTGTGGGTGCGTTACCCCGAGCTGCACCTCCCTGGGCACCGGGCAGTCTCCGTCTCTGTCCTGTCTTTTTGTAAAGGACATGGGATCAGAGCTGGTCCTAATGCGACACGACGTCCTCTTAACTGGTCACGTTGGAAAGGCCCTGTTCCTAAGCAAGGCTGCATTCTGAGATTCTGGGTGGACACGACTGTGGGTGGACACCATTGGACCTAGCACAGGGAGCGAGGGACAGGAGCTTCGGGGGGTGATGGTGGGTGCAGTCTGTCCCAGTTGGAGGCTCTTGGCCTCAGGCTGGGTGCTGCAGTCAGTCAGGCCCTGGCCCTGGGGTCTCTCTGCTCTGCAGCGGGGTCCTGATGCCTCAGCTACTGCCTGGGCCTTGCGGGATGGAGGAGGAGTCCTGCCCTCCTGGGTGAGCGTCCCCGGGCCGAGCTTGTCACCTGCCAGTGCCAGTTTGGATCATGTCATCCCAGGCACCTCTTTGGAACTTATCAGAGAAGATCAATGACTAATTCTCACTTGAAAGCAGTGCCTGCTAAAAACCACACTTTGAGCTTTATAGTTCTCCTCTCTGGCTTTTATGATCCAGATTAGTTTCCTTGAACTGCGGACACAGATCGATGCATTTCAGAGGAGTGTGGCACCGGAGGCTCCGGGGCCAGGCAGCCCATCAAGCGCCGCTCAATCTTTTAGACACTTCACAAGGTGCTGGTGGCTGGAGGGCCCTCAGCGACTGATGGGGCTGACAGTGGCCGGGCGGGGAGGGAGGAGAGCTGTCTTCAACCTTTAGTAGAGAGTGTGGAGCCCCTGGCTCCGCAGGTGGCCTCATGTGGTTGAGCAGGAGATGTGGGTTTCTCCCAAGGTACAGGCTGCTGGGGCTGGTGGGCATCTGCCGGGACCTCAGTTCCAATGTGACATCTGGGATCAAGGCTGGTGACGCTCAGTGAGCTTGCTTGGAGTGGGGGCTGAGGGGAGATGATGGGGTCCGGAGCCTGGAGGAGCACTCGCCCCTCACCTGCTTTGGGGAGAGGAACCTGGTGCTGCTCTGCTCCCTGGAGTCCTGGATGGGATGAGAGGAGACATGGAGGCAGCGGGCGGTGAGCTGGGCCCAGTAGCTGTCCTCAGGCTACCCTTGTGGGATGAGTGACTGAGCCCTGGCCCGCCATTTTGACTCTGATGCTCTGTGAAATCATTTCCCCAGAGCAGGCGACTTCTGCAGGACTGTTCTGGAAGGCAGCTCCAGCTTCCCAGACTGAGAGTGACTCAGAACTTCGGGTTTATCTCCCAGCAGAAGTGGCCCTTAGGAGCTCTGGGTGGACCGGAAAGGATCCAGCATCCAGCTGGCTCTCCCTGATTGGCTGGGTGACCTCAGGCAAACCAGTCCCCTCCCCAGGACCCCACTCCATCATCTGGGAGATGCGGGTGCAGCATCAACTGCTGTCCCTTCCCTGGGGTCCTGCAGCCCACGGGAAAGAGCAGGGTGCCTGGGACGCAGATGGTGAGTGGTGGGGGCCACTGGAGTGTGTCCTCTGCTTCTGTGTCTGTTGTGACCAGTAGCCCGTGTCTTGGAGGAAATGTTAGTTCTCTGGAGAAGCCAAGACTCAGCAGCAGAGCAGAGTCAAGCCCAGCCCAGGGAAAACGAAGGTAGCCAGGGCTCGGGCCCCTGGTCACCAAGGGAGATGGGTCCCTGAGCTTGCTTCTGCAAACGCTGTGGGCAGCCTTCTTTGTGCCAGGCTCAAGCCTCAGCCGTCACAGGACAGGCAGGAGGCCTGACCTCTTAGGGCTCAAAACTCTCCTGGGCCAAGCGTCCACTCCGACCTTCAGTGGCCGCTCTTGTTGGCATTGCTGGGATTGTCATTTGTGGCACCAGGGAAACACGAGTCACCCCTGGTCAAAGCCAACGTACCGAAGAATCAGATTTGCCTTCCAGAGGGGCCTGGGGAAGCCTGGCCTCCTGCAGCGAGGGAGGAGGGAGTCGCCAGAACTGGGCCAGCCCTGCCCAAGCCCTTCCCCAGCTCCCAGGAAGCTTCTGGCTGTTAGGAAGGGAAAGCTACAGGCAGCCTCACTGCCACTTGTGGTGGCCATGGATTCCAAGGCTGAGTGTCGGCACAGGCTGAGTGTGTGGGAGCTGGCCTGGGCGCAGGCCAGCGGCGGCTTGGGTCCCTCTTCCCTCCTCCGCTGCCTGGCTGGCCTGGGACCTCACACCGTGTGAAGCTGGCTGGCCCCATGGGCTGACACCTGTTGACAAGAGCAGGTCTTTACGGCTCTTGCTGGACAGTGCTGAGCCCAGCGTGGCCACGAGCTTGGGGGGATGATGTTGAGGGGAGAAATGGAGCCCACCGTCCACTGTCTTTGTTTACACTGGTGTAGTGACCGTGGGCCTCTGCTGCAGGTGTGAGGTGGGGCTCCTGCTCCAGGTGTGGGAATGGTGGGGGGCCAGAACACCCAGGTCACCCCTCTACACTTGTGAAAACAAAGAAGAGGGCCCTGCACCTGACCGGGGGACCACAAGCCTCCCTATTCAGAGTGCCCCGTGGTGACATCCCCAGAGGTGGCCCCAGTGTTTGGTGCTTAGGGAAATGTTGAGGCCGGAAGTGGCTGTAGGGGTGGTGGGGCGGCTAGTCTAGTGTCCCCAGAGTGGCCTGTGCTAGACGGTGGAACACCCTAGAGGAGCTGGATTCCAAGGAAGCTGAGCCCTCCCCTCACCCACTGGAGTCTCCTGTTGAGAGGAGGCGGCAGAATCCTTTTGGAAGATGCTGAGACGTTGGGCAGAGTCGGGTGCTGCTCCGGCCAAGCCACCTGTGGTTTCTCATTCCCTCCCTCAGCAGAGAGTCTCCGAGGCCCCCCTCCAGGGCCTCCTCGGCAGAGGGTGAGCCCCACGCATCGGCCGCTGCGTCGGGTTGATGAGAGCTGCTGGGAAATGACTGTGGGAAGCGGCAGGAGCTGCCAGGGAGGCTGCAGAGCCTGCTCTCTGGCTGGGAGGATCGGAGAGGGCGGTCCTGTTCCTGCAGGGCCAGTGGGTACAAACGCCTGGGAGGCAAGGGGCACAGGGTGGCTATTCCAGAGCTTGCCACAGAGGTGGCAGGAGCAGGTGACAGGTCAGAGACGACTTCTGGGTGTCTTGTGTGTGGTTGGAGCTGGGATGTCCCCTGAGGGGTGCCAGAGCCTTTGGAGGGTTCCTGGGGATCCCTTGATCTGAGGGCGCTCGAGAGCACCTCTCGGCCACTGGGTGGCGCTGCTCCTCTCTGGATCTCTGCTTCTCAGAATGGGTCGACCTTGACCTTGCTCCCAGGGGCGATTTTTTGGTGTGTGAGATAATCACCCTTCTCGTTCAGAGTTCACTACCCAGGCCTGCTGGAGGGGAGCCAGAACCTTCAGGAGAGCTCAGCCTTTGAGCTGCTGGAGGTGGAAGGATGGGGCCTTGGGTGTTCTCTGTGAGGGACAAAGAAGGAAGAGAGTACTCGGGGCCAGAGCACAGGCTGTGGCCATTTGTGCAGGACGGTTGCATCTCCTAGTCTCCCTTTCCGCAAGCTGGGACCCTGTGACTGAGCGTGGCCAGTGGGAGGTGGACGTGGAGGGAAGGGAAGGCCCTGAGATAGTAGAGTCCTGGACAGGGGGCCCCAGGCTCACGGGTACCTGTTGGCAGCTGGTGAGTGCCATCCTGACTGTGCGTCCCCACATCCTGCTCGTCTGAGACGGCAAAGGGAGCGGAGCGGATGACGTGGCCAGGCTCACACCTCCAGGCCACAGGAGAGACCTGGTCTCATGGTCTCGCAGGCCTGGGAGGGACTTGGGGTCAGCTCCTCTGAGCCTTGGCCTCCTCAGTTGCAGAAAGGATATTATCGTCCCTCAGTATCTGTGGAGCTCCAGGACTGATGTGGATACCAGCGTCCATGGACCCTCAAGTCCCTCTATAATTGGGGTGGGATTTACATGCACCCTGCACACGTGCCCCTGAATACGTTGACTCCAGGTGACCAGGTAAACAGGGGTCGTGATACATTGTTTAGGGACTAAGGACAAGGAGCAATCTCTGTCTTGGTGTAGACATAATCATCTTGGGCTAACAGCATGGGATGAAGCAGGGGCCCAGGGAGCCGTGGGGGGCTGTGGCGGGTGAGTGCGCTGCACTCCAGCGGGCTCAGGGCCGTGCTCGGCGTGTGATCAACTGAGGTTTCGCTTCTGAAAATTTTGGAAAAAATGTTTTGAGTAGTTTTGGCCTGAGGTTGGTTGGATCTGTGGACGGATGTGGGGCCCGGGCATGTGAGTGCTGACCCTGCACCTGTCTCGTCGCTGCATGGAAAGGAAGCCCACAGAGCAACGGGCAGAGAGCAGTGCAGTCCCCCCCAGCCTGGGAAAGCAGCAGTCATGGTGGACGCCAAGCGTGCACAGAGGGGTGCTTTAGTTTGTGTCACAGTGGCCCCTCTCCCTGGTGTGGGCAGCTGTGGGCCCTGGGAACCCCCTGCAGGGGCAGCTGGGAGAGCCCTGCCAGGGCCCCCGGCCCCCAGGGCCCCCGGGAGGATTCTGGAGTGGCTCGGAGCAGGAGTCTTTAATCCTCCACTCACTGTTCTGTCGATCACAGCTCACGTGACTGTTCCAGGCCACTTCAACGCCACTCAGACTCTAATGGAGCCATTTAGTCCAATATTCTCAATTATTTTCAAAATTTAAAAGGCACGTTAATGATTTCTGAATGGTTTTGATGAAACCGCAGTTAGAATCTGGACTTTGTCTCCCGGGGGGCCTCGGGGGTGGGGGGCAGGGAGTGCCAGGAGGATGAGGGGACCTGGGGCGTGGCTCTCCTCCCAGCTCAGCCCAGGAGGAACACGGGCTCTGCTGACCTCGAAGGCTTGCCTGGAGGGTCCAGCCTCTCCCCAGAGGGAAGCCCTGCTGTCCGGAGGCCTCGCCTTCTCACTCATGGTCCACTCACCTGGCGCCCACCAAGGCCATGACCCTTCATGGCCTGTGCAGACCCAGGATGTGACCTCAGGACCGGATGTAGGACCGTGTGCGGAGTCATCAACGCACCTGGAGATGGGCTTCCTGCTGCCATCTGCCTACATTTGGTGGGAGGCAGAGGGCGCAGTGACTGCGGGACTCCAGATGAGGCACTGTGTCCTGGAGAGCTTGGGGACAGCCAAGGGGCTGGGCTGGGTCCCCTGGGCAGCCAGGAGTTTACTTGGCACCAGGGAAGGTGGCTGGGCTGTGGGGGAGGCTGGATGGGCCCTGTGTCTTGGAAGGAGGGCGGGATGACGGGGGCCAGCATGGGAGGAATGGGGGCCTGTCATCAGGTCAGGGTTCACAGACTTGGGGCCCCAGAACCCTTCTGTGCTCTTTCTTCAGAAGTTCCACATCTGGTTAACGTTAGCTGTGCACGTTGGAGGGGTGCAGTGTGCTCTTTCCTTTCGGGAGGACACAACGCTCGCTGACCACGTCCACGCAGCCTCACACTCCCTGGAGGCCCAGAGAGCCCTCGTTTGCTAGAGTTTCTGCACAGAGACGGCACTGGAGAAATTCAAGACTCACGCGTTTATTGATTACTGAGAACAGCAGCAGTGAGCCTGCAGGGTGAGTAGCGAGCAGGGGCTAAGTGGGGTTACAGCCCTCCCTCCTCAGACAGTGAGCCGCGGCCTGGCCACCTGTCTGTGCGTGTTGCTGTTGCCTTACCAGAGGATGGCTGGGCGCTCACAGCTGCTCCCCGGCTGTCCCCACATGCTGTTTGTTTTGGAGTCAGACGAGGCTGTGGCTCCACGGATCCGCGGTTGGCAAACAGGGCGTTCAGGTGCCACAGCGGTTCTGCTGCGAGACTGAATGAAGACAGGTGAGGGCGAGACTCTCAGGTCAGCGGCCAGGTGGACTCGGCAGCCCTGTGGATGACCTTCCCTCCCGCAGTGGACTCGTACCCGTGTGTGATTTGGAAGTGCCACCCATGGGCCACTGAGGTGGTACTTCACTGTATTCTGCAGGTCCCCGGGACGGGGCGCAAGTCCTGGCTCAGCTTCGCACTCCTCAGGCCTCCTCCTTCCCCCTGTGGCAGCCATGGAGCCCCTGTGGGTGGACACCAGCCTCCCTCTGCCCACCTCTAAGAAAGTGACCTTGGGGACACCTCTCCCTCTGCCCACCTCTGAGAGAGTGACCTTGGGGACACCTCTCCCTCTGCCCACCTCTGAGAATGTGACCTTGGGGACACCTCTCCCTCTGCCCACCTCTGAGAAAGTGACCTTGGGGACACCCCTCCCTCTGCCCACCTCTGAGAGAGTGACCTTGGGGACACCCCTCCCTCTGCCCACCTCTGAGAATGTGACCTTGGGGACACCCCTCCCTCTGCCCACCTCTGAGAAAGTGACCTTGGGGACACCTCTCCCTCTGCCCACCTCTGAGAGAGTGACCTTGGGGACACCTCTCCCTCTGCCTACCTCTGAGAGAGTGACCTTGGGGACACCCCTCCCTCTGCCCACCTCTGAGAGAGTGACCTTGGGGACACCCCTCCCTCTGCCCACCTCTGAGAGAGTGACCTTGGGGACACCTCTACTTCCTTCTGGACCTTGGTTTACTCCTCTTTGTGAGAGGGTCAGCTGGATGTCCCTGAAGCCCTCCTGTCCCCGTCACACTGTAAGGCTGCCTGATGAGCCTTACGGTAGTGTTTGTAGCGTGGTGAGTGACTGTCCACCAAGATTGCCCCCACCGCGGCCTAGGAGCCGGCTGTGCCCTACGCCAGGCAGCGCTGTCTCTGTGCTATCCTGTGAGCACACTCTCCACTGACCGTCCAGGCTTGGGCACCTGCCCACGGGGGTCTACAGTGAGCGCGGGGTCCTTGAACCGCTGGAGGGGATCTTCAGAGGGCAGGCTCCTGGGAGGCCTTCTGTGGAAGCAGAGGGTCTTGGTGCCCGGCAGTCTCAGTGCGGAGGAGGCGCAGGGGGGACAGTGAGGGGCTGTGGATGATGCACCCCGTGAGCCGGGTCTGGGCCTGCGTCCTGCCTGGTGTCCCCTCAGGCAGGCCACAGGGCCCCATCAGCAGCAGAGCAGAGGCTGGCCCCCAGGAGCCTTCTGCATGCCACCTCCTGCCTGCCTCCCTGCCTCCCGGAGGGGCCCGCAGGTACCGGGGTCACTCCTGTGGGGATTCCGCCGCACTGCCCCCTGCTGGCCTCGGAGGTTCAGAGGGCTTCTATGTGGCTCTGCTCAGCTCCCTGGGGCTCAGGGCAGACGACTGAGCTTCATTCTTGGAGAGGGAGGCTCTTCCTGGGGGGCTTCCGACGAGCAGGTGGCACCTGGGGACGAAGGCAAAGGGTGCAGAACACGGGTGTCCAGACGCCCCCAGAGCAGGGCTTTCCGGGGCCTGAGAGGGGCTGGCGCCGCCAAGTCAGCATCACGGGCTCCACAACCTGCCTCCAGTGTCCCAGGGCTGCTCCCTGCCTGCCCTGGGCTGTCCCCCTGGGAGTCAGCCTAAAGGGCCCTGAGAAAGTGGCATCCACCACCGAGGGGAGTGCAGGGCCGTCCCCTGTCCTCAGATCTCGAGCAGCACCCACCTTCACGGGAGCATTTCCTCCTTGTCCACAGCGTGGCTCAGAGCAGCCTGTGGAGCCCCTCTCTGCCCACATGTGGCCTCTGGGGCCCCAGATGGACGGTGCTTCGTGAATTAACTAAGGCCACCCAGGGGCGCTGAGTCCTTTGCCGAGGCTGAGCCAGGCCTCGGAGCTGCTGTAGGGACCTCAGTCTGTATCTTATGTGGGGAGAACGGCCAGGAAGAACAGCACGCTTGCCACTTGATGTAACTAAATGTCATCGCCCGCCCCGGGTTGCCGCTCCACGGAGAGCAGCCGGCGAGGGTGGGGGCAGGGAGCGACCGCGTCACCTGACTCATGACCCTCACTCGCCTCCTGTTTATCATCAACCCATCCTCAGCTCCACAGAGTGCGCTAATTGGGGTGGCTGGTGACGTAGACCTGTGATTTGGGAGCTGACACTTCTGTCCAGGGGCTGCTCGACCTGGGTCCTGCACGAGGATGGAGAGGCCACGGCGGGTTCCCACGTGGTTCCCCTTGCAGGTCCCTCCTCAGGAATCGAGCCTGTGGGCGTGGGTGATCTGGGTGCATGGGGGGCACTCGTAGGTGGTGGCCTAGAGATGGACAGTGTTTTCCGCGACTCCCCTCCAGGGCACTGGCTGCTTCCTGGGTGACTACTACCCAGGAAGTCCGGGGGAGGGGGTCGTGGGCAGCACAGGGGGGCCCTGCCTGCGGACCCTCGAAGCCTCACCATGGGACCCTCCTATTCCTGGGAGGAGGGCGGGTTCAGGGGGCGTCTGCAGCCCCCACCTGGCCCTCCTGTGGGCACCTTAGTGATAGGCTTCCTCACTCCCAACAGGCAGGCAGAAGTCAGACGGCCACATGGACAGGTCATCTGGGGACCTGGCCTGGGTAGACAGATTGAAAGTAAGTGTGGCTTTGGGAACAAAAAGAAGCAAAACTTGGTCATCGAGGGGCAGATGCTGACCCAGGCACAGGACCGTCCCCCACCAGCGGAGAGCAGAGAGCGTGCTCAGAGAAGGGCCCCTTCACCCGCTTCCCCGCCCTCCCGCTCCTGCCTGGCTCTCCCTCCTTTCTGTGGCTCTTTTTATTAATTTGAAAGGTAAAAAGCCAAAGCTCTATGGAATCCCACCTTCTCCCCACCCCCTATCGTTTATTAAAAAACCCCACGCCTAGCAAATCACTCTGATGAGCAACTGCGTGCCCGCCTGTGAGCCTGTGTCGGCCCAGCTGACAGGCGGTGGGGGTTGGGCAGCCCCTGTTCCCCCTGCCCCATGCCCAGCTCTGTCCGCGACGGCTGCCCCCTCCCGTGGACGAGGTGGTGTCTCCATTTGTCAGTCTCGGGAGGAATGATGGTTTATGTTCCAGCACTGAGTGTTTTTATTTGCCAATATCTTCGCCTCTCAGTAAGAACCGTTGGTTCATAACTTCTGTTATTGCACAATATTATTTACTGACCTCGGCGTAAGGGACGCCAGCTGGGGGAATGTTTGTTTGCACGCCCCCCCCCCATCTCTAAATAGAGTTTCCTGGGGGTTCTGAAGGGCAACATCCATCAGGCTCCGCCGTGGTGAGCGGGGGCAGCCGGTCTCTCTTTTCTGAGCATTCGCTCTCCATTGTGTCCACGGTGTGGTCCTGAGGATGAAGAGCTCTTATCCCACTGTCCAGTGCCCCCACCCAGGACCCACTTGAGTTACCAAGCAGCTGGCTCCCGAGAGGCGGCTCCCGAGAGGCCTGCTGTGCTGCCCCTGCTGCCCCCTTCCACCAGCTTCATTTCCTGCTGCCCCGGGGGTGTCCAGTTCTGCCAGAGGTGGTGGACCGTCCAGTCAGTGTTGACATGGAAGGCTCCTCCTCTGGAGGATGAGGTCACCCGGGTACTGAGAGCATCTTTTTCTTTAAAAAGCTGAACACCAAAGCTCATATCTGACTCTGTTCTCCCTGAAGTTGAATTTATGGTACAAGTGGTCTTACGAGAGTCCAGATTTAGCCATCCTCATGACGGATCCCTTATTTAAAAGATTAAAGCCACGGGGGATTGGGAGCTGTGCCTGAAGTCAGGATCCCGTGACTCTGAGGCAGTGGGAACTCAATCACCCACACGGACTCGCGGCTCCCAAAGTCCAGGGAAGGTGGCTTCTTCATCCAAGAGGCTTGTTCGTGGCCACCAGAGAGCAACTGGAACCACATTTGTCCCAAAGGCGGAGGACAGGGACCGGCAGTGTGGCAGCTCAGAGCTCTGGCGGCTTGGGAAGGGCTGCTGTGTCGTGGCTGTGGGGACGAGGTCTGATTGGAACAGACTGGACCCCATTCCACAGGAGGAGAGAGGGTACATCCTGGGGGACCCTGGGGCTGCTGGTCCTCTCCCTACGGAGAGCTGTTCACCGAGTCCTGTGCCCTTCAGTCCCCAAGCACAGGGCCAGCCACACAGTGGTCATCCACAAACACTGTGGAAGGGACAGAGGGGGACAGTGGGCTCCTTTCCTTCCCAGTGTCCAGGTGGCTGCTGCCCTCCTGCACCTCCCTCCTGAAGACAGCGGCCAAGGCCCCGCACGCCCGGGGGCTCTGATGTCGGCCTGTAGCCCACTCCCTCGGGAACATGGGGCACTGGGAGAGTGCGACTCCTCCCCACGGAACAGCTTCCGTGGCCCTCTACACCTGCCGGGCGGGCGGGTGGTGTCGGCAGCCGTGCTGGGTCAGCGTGACGGACACGTGTGGCTGGGAGCCGCTGCAGGCCATGCTCTGGGCACTGTGCTCACTGTGGTTGGGCCTGGGGACCTCCTTCCTGCTGACCCCTGTGGCTTTAACCTCACTGTTTGGTCTTGGAGTCCCAGGAAGAAGCTGAAGTGATGGGAAGCCCAGGAGATCTGGGATGTTGTGGTGGCTGTTTTTGCTGCTGCTGCCTGACATGAGCAGGTGACAGAGCCAGCAACGGACAGAGCCCAGCCCTGGCCTGGTCCTGCGGTAGAGGCCTCTTCAGAGCACAGCAGAGCAGGCTGGGCCCAGAGTGACCTGGAGACCCTGCGGGTCCCAGTGGTGGCTGAGGAGAGGTCAGGGCCAGATAGCTTCCATCCTGCAGAAGTGAGAAGGACCTGACTTGTCCCAGCTCTGGGACCCTCCTTCCCACTCCTTGTCCTCATGTTCTGGCCAGCCTCAGCAATTCCTGCCTCCCTCCCTCCCTCCCACGGGCTCAGCCCCTGATCTCCTGCTTCTCTCCAGAGAACCATCGCAGGTCTGGTCTCAGACCCGCCGTGGCCCACCCTCCTACGCTCCACCTACTGCCCTCCTGGCCTGCAGCCTCTCCCCTGGCCCCTCTGCTCCAGGCCTGCTGTGCTGCCCCCGCTGCCCCCTTCCACCAGCACTTCCCGGAGCCTGGGCCTGGGCCTGGGCCTGGGCCTGGGCCTGGTCCCAGAGCCCCCCACTGGGATCTTTCGGGCCCTTCTGCCCCAGCCTCGGCCGTTGTCTGCGTGGTGAACCTCTTCCTGCCCTCCAAGTTGAGTCTCAGGGCTGTGTGTCTGGTTTTGACCTTGGAGCTACACTCCACCCCCTGGACAGCTGGCCATGGAACATTCTAGCAGTCTCAGTCCTGCCTCTCTTTGCCCTTCATGCTGTCCTGGAGGACAGGAAGGAGGAGCAGCGGGAAACTTGTTTCTGATTGGTGCCAGCCTTCCCCACAATCACTGAGCTCTCAGAACTTGTGCACTCAGAGATGCCCACAGGACTGGCCTGGGCCGGATGTGGGTATAGGGCTCTCCTGGGAGAAACCAGGGAGCAGACCAGATGGAGGTTGGAATCATCAGGTGGCTTCAGCAGACAGGGCAGCCTCTGTCCGCACAGCCCGCCCTCCTCGCTAAGGGCCCTGGGGACAGGGGCAGATGAGCTCCTCTCCTGCTCCTGGGCTCAGGGCAGCTGAAAGAGGAGGCAGACCCAGGGAGATGCCCACGTGACAGCCACTTCCTGGAGCCGTGGCTCAGGTCCACGTGGGGAGTGTGAGGTTTTGTTTTGTCATGGCTCTGCTAGAGCTGAGGGCGTCCGTGGGCCAGGACGTATATCTGCAGAGCAGACAGGTTCTGATCTCCTCCCAGCCCCCATTCTGCACCCTGGGGGTCGGCCTCTGAGCTCAGGTCTGACCTGGGGGCTGGCGTCAGGTTGGGGCTGCAGCCGGAGGTGGGCCTCTCGGGAGCTGGAATGAATGTATGCAGAGCGACCAGAGGGCAGAGGGCAGGACGCAGAGAGGCCGGGCAGCGGGCAGGGTGGGGCCTTCTCCTTGTGCAGCCCCCCGCAGGCCAGGCCCATACTCCCTTCCTGGAGGGCCTTCCGACCCAGGATGTTTGGTCTCCCCGCGGGGCTTCTTCTTTCTGAAAACCCTCAGGCTCCTACCCAGCTCTGGTCACCCTCCTGCCGCTTGAGAAGCTCAGGAGACCCCACTCTTGAGAGTAGACAGAGGTCTATTTGGAAGAGATGGTCCTTGTCACTGCCTGGACAAAGTCTCCCCCAAAGGTGACCTTCTCCCAGAAGGCTAACAGCACCTTCCTTCTCCTTCCTGGCATAGGCAGTGGGATGGCAGGAATGTCCAGGGAGGATCCGCACAGAGACCCTGGTCTGGGGGGACAGCACGGTGGCCCCCTGCTGATGCTGCCCCCAGCCTCGAGGGCCATGGTGCTTCAGAGGGTCACTGTGCTTCCCCACGTGTGGAGATGAGGACCACTGCCTGCTCCTCTCTGGCTGGGATGGGCCCTGAGCAGCACCCTGCCCTTGAAGCGCCTCTCCGTGCCCCAGACGGGCAGCGTGGCAGAGCCTTCCTCCTGGGAAGGGGAAAAGCCCGTGGGCCCCAGGGAGCCGGGTGGGGAGGATTCTGTTGGAGGGAAATGAGGGCTTGGGGTGGGAGGTGCTGGGAATAAACGGAACAGGAGGATGTGGCGGATCCAGGAGAGCCCTGTGGGCAGCAGAGGGACGCCAGCAGGAGCCTGGCAACTGGTGGGCTGGACGCAGTGACTCCTTTCCTTTTTAATTTACTCAGCAGCTTTATCGTGATCTCGCTGGAGAGCTACATGATCCGCCCACCTGAAGAGCAGTTCACTGGCGCACAGTGTAGACTCAGAGCCATGTGACTGTCACCGCGATCCACTGACAGCACCTCCAAGGAAACCACCCGCCCATCAGCGGTCACCCTCTGTCTCTCCTGTCACTTCTACACGGACGCGCTTGTCCCGGGGTTTGCCTGATCTGACTTCATCTCCGGGAGCTCGGGCTGCTGTCCTAGGATTCCTTGGATGGGGTCACGGATAAACAGCAGGCTCACCTGGCTCCCAGATCTGGAGTCACCCAAGACGCAGGCCCAGCAGGTCTGGTGTCTGGCGAGGGCTCCGCTTCACAGGGCTTCCTCCCGCCCCTTCTTCCCGTGGCGCAGGGAAGGCCCCGGGCCCTTCACCGGGACACTGCCCCCCCCCAGGCCCTGCCTCCCAGCACCGCTGCCCTGGGGGTCAGGCTTCAGCTCGAGGGGGGGCACAGACCTGCAGGCCACAGCGGCATTTCTTACAGACTCGAGGACGGGGTGTGGCTTTTCAGGAGAGATTTCTTCACAAGAGACAAAAAGCACAAATCAGAACAGAAGACACACTCGCCTAGTTCAACAAGCCAACAAAAAAGCAAAACCGGGAAAGGCCCAAAGATGCCCCAAACGGGAGAAGTCTGAGGGCTAGGGGAGTGGGTGGACGGAGAGAGAAGTCTGGCAGAGCCCAGTGCTCCCGGGGACCTGGGGCACGCATGTCCCTGGGCTGGCCCGTGCGGGGTCCCACACCAGGTGCCTTCTCAGGGCTGCACGGTCGTGCACAGCCTTCCCTGAAACACCCCGAGAGCCGCCAGCTCCAATATCCTCAGGCTTCTCTGACAGGCGGTTTCCATGTGGTGCCTCACGTGGTAGAAAGTCTGTGGGGCCTCTGTAGGGTGCCATCCCATACCCTGGTGGGCCTCTGTAGTCCCAGAGGCCCCACCTCCTACACCATTGCAGTTCAGTCCACGGCACCTACCTTCGAGCACTATTTTAAAAAATCAATATATTGCTCCAACTCTAATAAGGAGGAATGGGAAGAGAGTGATGTAGAAGGCAGGATCTTCAGTGTTTCAACATGGATCAGCAAGACCACGAGGGTGATGTCCCCAGGTTGAAGCAGGCATGCTGTGTTAGCTCCTCGAGGACCCGGGGCACTGCCCCTTGGGTGCGTGCTCTCTTCCCAAGGAGGAGCCAAGGACACCGTTGCTGCAAAGGAGCTGGTGTTCACAGGAGATCCATCAATGTCAGCAGTGCTGTGGTCTTAGAGCCAGGAGTTACGCCCTGGGGAATGAGGAAGACACGTCACCCTGCAGGCACGTCTGTCCTCCAGGACTTGCAGTAGAGAGGAGGGGACGGTGGCAGGGCTCTGGGTTCCGGGTGGCACCTCTTCTCCCTTAGTCCCTCCCAGGTCATCACAATCATGGGAGCGCGGAGTTGTCTGGGTCTGGGTTTGTTTCAAGTTTCACCAGCAACGCCTACGGCCCTTGCCTGGGGCCAGGATGGGAGCCTGGAATCTAGGACACTGGCTGGGCCTCATCTCCACTGGAAGGTGCAGAAGGAGGGCCGGCCACAGATGCACACGCCTGCCCGGGTAGTTGCTCCGAGCTCTCGGCCCCTCCTCCCTCCCTCCCAGCTGTCTCCAGGCTGGAGCTACCACCCAGGTTGTCAGGATGAGGACAGCTTCTCTCCGCAGCTTGTCTCCGTGGAACCCTTACCGTCCTGTTTGTGAGCACCATGGGGTGGGGCAGGTGTCCACACGTCCACTGGGTCCTGGAGCCGCCTTGGCCACAGGCTTCGTATGGCCTGCTTTACCTGCTGGGAAATGGGGACCCCTGGGGTGGACCTGCTCCACACACAGCCAGGACCAGGGGGGCCAGAGGGAGCCTGGCTCCTGACCTCACCCTGCTCTCTCCAGGTCTCACCTGCCTTCACCACCTGAAGCCTGCCGATGGCCCTGACCTGAGAGGCCCCACTGCCCAGAGCTGGCCCTGGGGGGCTGGGCTGAAAGACGGGTCCCAGGAGGTCTGGGGTCCTTGCTGCTGGCCTCGCAGGAGGCCCCCTTGGAGACCAACCAGATGTCGGGTTTCCAGGGAGACACCGGGTGCTGGCCACGGGCAGTCAGGAGAGGCAGCTCTGCTCTCCCCACTCCGAGGCCACCCTCCTCCCCGCCGCTGGCTCAGCCTGAGCCCAGAGGCACTGTGTGCTGGGCTGGGGCTTTCTCCTAGCAGAGTCCTGGGTCTCCCCGGCCAGGCAGGGCCCCTCAGATCCCAGCAAAGCTCCCTCTGTGGAGGGGCCTTTGGGCACCTCCTGCCACACCACCCTACTCCTGGGATGTCTGAGTGGGGGCATGGGGCAGGGCCTCAGCTCCCATTGATTCTGTGCCAGCCTTGCATGGCCTGGGGACTGGGGGGCGCAGGGATGATTGGGACCTTGCACACAGTTGGCCTTGTCACCTGGTGGGGCCTGGGAGCAGGCTGTGGGGGGGCACGGTCCCCTCTCGTGGTCCACAGCTGAGTCCTCCCCTGTGGCTTAGGGGCTCCCTAGGTTCCGTGGGCTGGGCCTTCTGAGCGTGTGTCCCCCGTCCAGGGCCCCCTTCTTCCCTGGCTGCCTCTAACTGGGTTCCCAAGACCCCCAGCTGCCTCCTGTACAGATATTTTTTGGGGAAAGGGATCTTCTACAGCAGGTGGACGGAAACCCAGAGCCTCAAGGACAGTGTCCTGTGGGCAGACAGCCTCCTCTTGGGGAAGCCTGGAGCAAGACTGAATCCCTGCTCTGGGTCCCACCACCCCAGGATCTGGGCCCATTGTCCCCAAGGCTCTGGAGACCCCTCCTGCAGCCATGCTCTGGGGTTCTGTCCCCTCTCCTGCCACCCTCAGTCTGCTCCCATCTGTGTGGGCCTTGCCCACCTCATACCCCAGCCATCCTCTCCTTATGCCCCCGCCAGCCATGGAGATGCTCTGCAGGCGGTGGGCAGAGGCTCTGCACACAGCACGCTGCCCAGGCTGCGTGGCCCTGGGCACAGCAAGAGCCCTGGGCCTGCAAACATCATTCACCACTTTCATGGCAAAGGGGGTTTTGTGGATGTGATTAGACAAAGGGTCTTGAATGGGAGCAGCCTGGACCAGCTGGTGGGCTGAGTGCCATCCAAGGAGTCCAGACCAGGAGAAGCAGGAGTTGGAGTCAGCTCAAGGCGGCCGTGGAGAGGAGCTGGAGGGCAGTGCCCTGAAGGGGAGGCAGGGCGGTCAGTGAGGGACGGGGCCACCTCAGAGCTGGAGAAGGGCCGGAGGGGCAGTACAGTGGCAGAGCACTTGCCTGGGGTGCTCAGGCCCGGGTCCGTCCCCACACTGGGCAGAGCAGGAGCAGCAGCCGCTGGGGCAGACAGCGGAGCCCCCCGGGTCTGGGCTGGCAGCACCTGTGTTAACCCGAGTAGCTCGTTCTGACCTGCAGCACCGCCGGGGGATGAATCTGCACCACTGCCGGCTGCTGAGCTTGAGGTGCCATCTCGGCAGAGCCACGAGTGCGTGTCCAGGGTCAGGACCTCCCCAGGACACCCCTGGCAGGGCATTCGCTGATGTTTCTTGGAGCACTTCTTGTATCCAAGACTAAATCCTGGGTCCTGGTCAGGTGGGCAGCAGGGGTGCTACCCTGTAGCTTTGCCAGGCGACTGAGAGACCCTTGCTCTGGCAGGGAATAGGCCTGGTTGACCTAGGTGCCACCAGGTCCCATCTCAAGGGACAGCCCCGTAGCTCTGCTGGTGGCTGCCAGGAGAGGGGGCACTTGGTGACCCTGGCCTGACCTCATTCTTCCAGACCACTTGAAGGTGTTCGTATGCTTTAGGCAGAAGTCTACAGGGCGGTTCTTCAAGAAAACATCTACCTGGCCCAGTCCTTTCCCCAACTCACTCCAGCTCCCAAGGGCTTCATGCCATTGGTCCCCAGGGAGAATAAAGTTGCTGGCAGAGCTCTCGAAATGACAGTAGGGAAAGGCGGCCACAACCTCCTGCGGCTGAGGATGGTGTAGACAAAACATAGCAGAGCGCCAGGCGTGCACATCACGTGCAGGCTGTGGGTGTATACGCGTGTGTATATGCCTATGTGCAGTCACACCCAGGTGTGCCTTTGCATACGTGTGAGCCTACATCTGTAAGCACCAGCACTTACATGTACACACACCGTGTGAACATGACGTGTGCACACGAATGCTTGCATGTATACATCCACACACGTGTGCAAACACCAGCACATATGCACACACATGTCCTTGTGAGCATGTGCTCACTGGAGCATACATGTGTACAAATATGTGTGTCTGTGTGGCCATTCAGGTGAACATTGTGCCTGTGTACACACGTATGAGATGTATGTGAGCACAGCACATATGTGCCCAGGCATGTTCATCTGAGTAAGTGTGCATACACACTTGTGCTTAAGCAAACATGCCTGTGCATGTGGCTATGTGTACACATTCATGCAAACACTGTGTGTCAAAAATCACTCATGTGATCGCATGTTTGCATTTTTGTGCACATTTTGCACACACATATTCACACGTGAGCACTGGAATGCACATGTGCCCTCTTGTGAGTATGTGTGTGTGCATACGTCTGGTGCTTTCAGGAATGAGCGGGGAGGTCCCTCTTCTTATTTCCAGGCATCCCAACGCTCAGCATGGCCAGCCAGGAAGCACACTGCCGTCTGGGTGCCGCTGTCCTGGGCGCACCCTCCCCGCACTCCTGCCAGCCCTGTGGCACGTGTGTACTGGTCCTGTTCCTCGATTACCCCAGGCCCTACCCCAGCCGAAGAGCCCTTTAGGTCGCATGCTTGATGGGTTATTCTGAGCTGAGTAGATGACCTGCCTTGTGAGAAGCCCGCTGCCCACAGGTCACCACCACCACAAGCCAGGTCCATCTTTCGCCCTCCATTGGGTCTGAGCTGCAGCGGTGCTGTTCTCATGGCTCACAGTGCAGGGACGTTTACTCTGGATTCCTTTGAGAGAGTGTAAAGGATGCTGCACTACGAAGTAAGACGAAGACCGCGTTACAATACTATAATATGAAGACTTAAACCAAAGGCGAGGGGCTTAGGACAGCTCACCACTGACTCACAGGTCGATGGAATGTGACCCTGAGAACTGGCTTCTTTCCTCAAGTGTCTGGGGACACAGATGAGGCGTCATCCACCCGTATCAACCACAGAGCCAAACTCCTCTGTCTGCCACTGTTCCCTTCTCACAGGAAAGCCTTGCTACCGAGCACAGGTCGGGGAACCCGCGGCCACCGGCAGCTCTTTGAGCAGCTCACTGCATTGAGGAAGTGGTGCTGGAGGTCGGGCTGTCTGGGGCCTGAGTTCACTTAGCCGGAGCCACCTGCTGTCCCCCAGGAGAGCGCACACAGGAGTCTCCAGCTCAGCACAGAGGAGACCCTGCCTTGGACATCCAGGAGGACAGCAGGCCTGTGGCTGAGGACTGCAAGGAGAGGTGTGCACAGTAGCCTGCGTGGCTACCTCGGTCTGAATTCAAGGTAGGCCACGTGCCAGGTGGGTGGCCACTTGCTGCGTACCTGGCCATCATGATTACCACCAGCACTAACATCACCACCATCTCATCACCATCACTACCATCACCGCCACCATCATCACCATCACTGCCACCATTATCACCATAACTGCCACCATTATCACTATCATCACCATCACCACAATCACTGCCACCATCATCACCATCACTGCCACCATCATCACCATCACTGCCACCATTATCACCATCACTGCCACCATTATCACTATCATCACCATCACCACAATCACTGCCACCATCACCACAATCACTGCCACCATCATCACCATCACTGCCACCATTATCACCATTGCCACCACCATCATCACCATCACTGCCACCATTATCACCATTGCCACCACCATTATCACCATCATCACCGTCACTACAATCACTGCCACCATTATCACCATCACTGCCACCATTATCACCATCGCCACCACCATCATATTCATCACTATCACCAGCATCAGCATCACCACCTTCATCATAGTCATCACCATCACTACCTCCATTAAGATCACCACCACCACCATCATATTCATCACCATCACCATTACCCATGATCATCACCATCACCATCTCATCACAGTCATCACCATCACTACCACCATTATCTTCACCACCACCATCGTCATTAACACCATCACCACCACCCACCCCCATCGTGATTCTCCTGGGCATCACCTGGCTCAGCAGTAGCTGCAGAGGTTTAATGCACCACGACTGTGAGAAATGAAAGGCGTCCGGATGCGCTGGACCCGATAAAGGAGATGTTAATGGTGGCCTCGGGTGCTATTGCCAACCCTGCTCCACAGACAGGAAGCTGCAGCCAGGAGGCTGTGTAACCCGCCAGCATCACACAGAGTGACAGGATTCAAAGCCGGGAACCCCGATGCAGCGCTTACCCTGGAAACATGGAATTCCCAGAAGGGGGTGGTTTTGTGGTGTGACTGTGGAGGGCTCTATCGGGCTGCGGCAGGTAGGGGACTTTAGGTCATGATTTTACGGGCAGTGTTTATTCAGGGGACAGATTCTAACATGGAGAGTGGACTGGGTTAAATATTTCGGAACACGCTCACAGATTAGTAAATAAAGAGTAGGATGCTCTGGGGGAGAGCTTTAACGATGCCGAGGTGGTAAATGGGATTCAGTCTCCGGCACTGAACTGGGGCAGTGGCTGGCCAGGCCCCGCCCGGCTGCGCGGGCCCTGAAGCCGTTCCCGGAGCCCACAGATGACTGGCTGCCGGCAATCCGTTCTAATGCTTGTCTAAATGTTTCTCATCTGGTCCTTCTCCTACCGGAGCGTGGAGAGCAGTGCTGAGCAAGCTCCCTTTAGGGCAGCAGACTACGGGAAAGAGCCAAAGCCATTCTCCGCTCCCAAGCAAGCCGGATCCCCTCCCCCTCGTTATAAAACACCTATTATCCCCTTGATCTGCAATCGGGCAGCGTTATTTCAACTTGACAGCCCGTGAGAAATGTACCACGATATAATAAAAGGACCAGAGAGGCACTATTTAATGTCAGAATGACAGATGCTTCAATTAGGCAGACAGGACGATTTCTCCCCAAAATAGATAAAGATGAAATTTTTATAAGATTGGGCTGTTTGTGTTTATGGTACGGTACAGTTAGCTTTCATTACAATATAAATTAAAATAAGAACTCCTATTTTAAGGGAGCCAACCATCTTGCTAATGATATTTCAACTCAGAGCCACCGTTTATGGAAGCCCCATCCCCTCGCTGGGGAGGAGTGGTCTCCCCAGGGTTCACTCTGGCATTCACACACCCTTTCCCACAGGAGGCAGGAGGGTGTGTTCAAGTTCATTCTGACTAGAACTCTCGCAGATATTTCTTGACATGTGAGATTTTCCTCTCTGCCTGGTCCAGGTTTCCTGGTGCTCCACACAAGGTACCCAGCTGGTGATCAAAGGCTGGGTGGGGTCCGGGGGGGGGGTGGTCAGGATTCTCCAGGACTGGATGTCACTGGCTGCAGGTCCAGGGCTCTCCACCTGGCGGGACCTTCGACTGTTCACAGTGCACCTCTGGGTGCTGCAGAAGGTCACACGTTCCTCTCCATCCTTCCTGCCTCACTGCTAGGAATGAAACATTGTTGCCAGTGATCGCCAGGCATGGTTCCTGAAGCTCTATTTCCAATCGCTTCTCCCTTCTGCATTTTAGGGTTTTACATTATCCAAACAGGATGGGAACACACTGTGTTTGATAATTGGAAAAAGGCACCAGCTCTGTGAAAACATTTGGAATTATACAACCAGACGCCTGATTCCAAGAAAACAGCAGACCGAGATGACATGGAGCTTCTCAGACGAAAATCACACAGAAGTAGCAGATGAAATGGAGCAGCTTAGGGTGGGGGTGGGAAGGGAGGAAGAGAGGAAGGGGGCGGGGGGCAGGCTGGAGAGCCAGAGCCGGGTCTGGGAAGGGTAGTGCTCACTGGGTGGGTGTGAGGCTCACAGGGTGGGAGGATGACTCTTAGACCTTTGCAAGAGCCAGGCCTGTTAGGAGGGCCGGTGTTAGCAGGTGGGATGGGGACAGCTGTGTCCCCCCAGGAGGTCACAAGAGCTGGTCTGTGCCCAGATTCCCTGTGGGGGTGGGGAGAGGCATGAAACTGAAGCGTGGGAACGCAGCCTAATCCTCTACACCGACCGTGTGGCAACAAAATTCATTTCACCAATGTGATTCTTCATTTGGAAAACACATAGATGTCTCCCCAGTGGAAACCACACGCCTGAGAATCTCAGGAGCCTTGTATTCTGGAGGCTGCCTCTAGATTTTTGCTCTGCAGTGTCCCTTCTGCTGGATGTCACCTACTTGGGACCAATCTCTCCGCTCCAGATGTCCTGACTGCCCCTGGGTCCAGCCTCCTGGCATCCATCCTGCGTCTCTGGGCCCAGCTCAGCGCCCGCACCTGAAGCAGCCCCCGTACTTGGTGGGTTCCGTGGACACACCCCGCCAGGCTTCTGCTGGGCTCTGCCCCAAGCTGTAAGCAGAAACTCACTTTTAATGAATGGACACAAGAAGGATGCGGACACCTTTCATCTGGTCAGATTTTAAGAAATTAGTAGCTGATTGAAGACGCTTCCCCTCTGGGCCAGGGCACCTCGTTCTCTGTGAGGCTGCGCTGTGAGGCGGAGCTGATGCTCCTAAACAAAGGACTTCAATGGAGAAGGTTTATCACTCCAGCTTCTGTCCCAGCCTCAGGCCCTTGGGGAGAGCATCGAGCTGCTGGTTTCCAAAGCCCCTTTCACAGAGCTCTGAAGAGATAATTAGAACCTGGGCGGAGGAGGGCAGAGGGGGACCCAGAGAGGAAGGAAAGGAGGAGGGAGAGATGAACCTCCAGGGGTGATGGATGGTGGGGTGGTGCCTCAGTGTCACCACGTGTGCCAGAGAACACACGGGCCACCTGGCCTCCTGCTGCACCTGCTGCCCAGAGAGGACAGCTGGGAGGGGCCGCGTGGAGTCTCCCCTCAACCTGTCCCCCTCCAGAGTGGTTCCTCCTCGTCCTCCCCGGCTGACAGTGTTGTGGGGACAGACGAGGCAGGCCACCAAAGACGGCAGGACACAGTGTTATTTGGCTGCAGCCAGGTCCAGAGGGTACAGCCTTTGCTGTCATCAATCCATCCCCTGAACCCCGAGTTCAGGGAGTTTCAGAGTTTCATACCCAGGTGTAAGGGGAGGGGCTCAGAGGTTCACAGTCTGCAGAAGTTCACATAAAGCAGCTTTTTCTCTCACTGTTCTGGGCAAGTTAACCTTTCAAGGACCACACCTGAGAAGGGAGAGCTGCTTCTCCCCTTTCTTTCCTCCCCCTGCCAGCTGTTACCATGGAGCCCAGTTGTAACTTATCTTAAAAATGTAGACATCCCTGTGAAGCCCAGCTCAAGGCCAGAGGCCTGGTTTGCACACTTCTACAAAGTACTATACCGGATACGTTTGTGAAAAACTGGTGAGGGGTGTCCAGCACCTGGAGGGCTGGTATCTTCCTGGCCAGTGGCCAAGTAAGCAGGGCGACACGGAAATAGGAAGCTTATCTACATTGGACTCTCTTGCTGACAGTCCTAAATCAGCCCTGGTGAAGAGGGCTTTTCTGTGGAGAAAGGGGTGCCCCTTCAGTAGGAAAATGCAGCTGCCCAGAGAGGCCCGTCCACCGGGCCCAGGCCGCAGAGCCGCAAAGGCAGTGTGCAGTGGGATCTGGGGCTGTGTGGGCTGCGTGGAGCTGGCAACAAGGTGCAGTCGCCGCCCGGATTTAAACGTCCCCAAAGTTTCCCCCTTATCTCCTTTCTGAATACAAATGTCGGTGGGCCAAGCAACAAATTCAGGTGTGGACGGAGGCTATCCTGGAGGAGCAGTGAGCCAAGACGGATGAACGGCACCTCCAGAGGTGGTGCTGCCCTGCACCCAGCCCACCGTCCCCTCTGGAGAAGCCCAGCCGGGCAGCTCTGTAGTGTCTACTGGGAGTGGATAGGGCTGTCCCCAGGGCAGGGGGTTCCTGGAATGCAGGGACTTGGGGTCAAGACTAGGGAAATCTTGGGCACAGCGGAACCTGGGGTAGTGGTGAGTACAGAGGCTGAGCTGCCCAGCCCAGCCCGAGGCCCATGGGACCAGAGGAGGGCGCTGGGAGGCACCGAGTGGACCAGGGAGGGCAGGGGCGGGCTGGGAGACCCTGCTGTGTGTGAACTTGATCCGGCCTAACCTTTCTGTGGGCCACCTTAGAGCTGACCTTGCACTGAAATATTCAGTACTACAAGGCAGTTCAAGGGACACCAGATCCCCTGTGTCACACCCGAAGCTGCCCAGAGTCACGCCTCCCTCTTGCCATTCCCCACACATCGGGGCCTCTTCCCTACACTCCCCGCTCTTCACTGGATGGGCAGAGCTCCTCCTTCCAACAGAGCTCCCAGTCACCGCTTGACTTGATCCTAAAACGACCAAGATGTCCCCAGGGGAGGGAGCAGCCTCTCCAGAATCGGGGTGTTCAGAAGACCCGAGAGAGGACGGGGATTTTCCCAAGGTCACGTAGCTTCAGGGAGGCAGAGTCAGCTCCCATGGTGTCCAGGAAGAGGCCACCACGTGCCAGTCAGGGCAGCCCAGGGTGAAAGGCCAAGGGAAGAGCCCGGTGGAGCTGGCTGCTACCTAGGTCTAGACTGGCACTCCCCTGGGATTGCACTTGCCCACGTCTCTAGAGCGAGGATTGTTACAGAACAGTGGCCTTCCCCAGGGAAGAAGAGCGTCAGTCCACCCCTGGGCTCCACGTCCCTGTCCCTAGTCACTGTGGCAGAGCTCACGGTGATGGGCAGGTGCTGATGGAGCCTCGGGACGCTCAGCAGACTCCACGTTAAACGCCCTTCATGGAGTCCGTACGGGCTTCTGCCAGGGAGTGACCTCTTTAGACCCCACCAGAACCCTGCCTTGTGCCCCACGCTGGGCGTGGCTGTCGTGGAGCCCGCCAGGTGAGGGTGCCACCAGAGTCTCCCTGCTGCTGGAGGAGGGGTCTTCTGAGTGCTTCCCAGGGGCACAGCCACTGGCCATGAGTGGTTGTGGGTCTGGGGTCCCAGCCCTGGAAGCAGATGAGTGGGTGAATTTTAAAGTCTTGTACTCCCACGAGGGTTTGGACGGTGTTCCTTCCAGAAAAGCACCACTGAGCCGAGCCTGCAGCGTGGTGGGGGCAGAGGGAGTGGCCTTGGCCCAGCTCATGCCCAGCAGCAGGAGGACTGACCCCAGGGCAGCCCCAGGCCTCACAGGAATATCTGCTGGACCCGGAGCCCCCAACACCATCCTGTACCCCCCAGCAGGGACGGCTTCCGCTGTAGCCAGTTCCTTGAGCTGAATCTGCCCTGCAAAGATTAGTGTTCGAGGAGCATTTCCAAATGCCTGCCTCTGCTTTTATTTAGCTGTTTTGCCTACGAATCAGATCTAACGATATTCTATTTAATTTCCCTCTCTCAAATAGCATGATGCTTAATGTAAACCAATTACTACAATTTTGCTTTCTAAGAAATCAGGAAATGTAATCAGGGAGAAGCAACTGGTTTGCTTTTCATGAAATTCCATGTGCAGCAGCGATGGCAGAGGCAGGGGGTAGCCTTGGGGGAGGGCGGAAGGCCCGCAGTGGGCGCGTGTCAGAGTCGTGCTCTGTGAAGCCGTGAGGGATGCGTGTGTTTGTGTGTGAGATGGAGCTCCCGGGAAGATGTGCGGGCCTCTGTGTGCGCCTGCACCCACCCCCCTGTATGTGTCTCTGAGTGAGCCGTGGGCATTTATCCAAACCTGCCTTCGGGTCCCAGCACTGAGAAAGCGGGGCACGGGCTGGAAGCCAGGGTGGGCTTGGTGGCCATCTACCCAGGCCCAGAGCATCACGCACTTGATGGAAGGTGATCAGACACAGCCTAACTCAGAAACCCAAGGGCCCCGGAGATGTGACCACAGCTGAGCCTCTGGGCAGTTGGCTTCCCATAAAGGTTGATTGGGCATAATAATAGACATTTTATTTTGAGTCTCCTTTTTTATTATAAATGATAATCATGCTCCTCCTCTGGAGAGAGGTGAGCTCTCTAACTTGGAGCAGTGGCCCGGAGCAGCCATGTCGAGCTCAGCCGAGCCTGCGGAGAGGAGAGGAGGCTCCTTCCTGGGTGTCTAGCTGGTCTGGGGAGCTCCCGACACACACTCTCCCTGCCGCTGCGGGGACACTAGCCGCCTCTGCCTCACTGAGAGAGGGATGCTCCAGCAGTCGCCCCTCTGGCTCTGACTGTCCTCAGCTGGTCCTCTCTGCGGTGCTCTCCTGCTGGGTCCCTGCTCTTGGGGGCAGGGCGTCAGCGGTCCAGTGGCCTCATGGTGGTCTCCCTCCTCAGGCCTGGCCAGGGCGGGTTCTCTCTGGTCTTTCTCCTTTCCCTCCAAATTCCCTAATCATCCATGACAGTGCACCCCACCTCCAGCCTCCAGAAATGGGGACTCAGCGGCCAGCCGGAAGAGCTGGCCACCCTCACCTGGGTGTCCACAGGTACTCACACCAACCCAGGTGTCCTGGGCTCCGACACACAAGGTCCTCTCTGAGAGGGTCACTGCTGTTCATCCTAGGGGCTTGGGTCGGCCCTCGACTTTCCTCTTCATCTCTCCATGAAGTAGAATTTGAATAACATCCATCAACTCTTCCAACAAATCCAAAAGTTAATTGCTTTCCCAGTTGAGCCATGAAAGGGTGTGGGCGTGATGTCTTGATGGACGTGCATTGCACACAGTTGCTAATCAAGCCACCAACATGCGCGCTGCCCCCTGACGCCTGCAGCTCCGTGCCAGGCCAGGTGTCTGCCATGCTGTGGGGACCCAGCTGGCGGTAGCTTTAGACCTTGTCAAGGCCCCAGAAGAGGCCTGGCCCACTCACGACTCACTTCCCTCCATACCTGTCCTGCTGAAGCCTTCTGTTAACCGTGCGGCTGTGACAGAAAGACTCAGGAAGAGCAACTTAGGGGAGGGGGGGGCATGGTTCAGAGGCTCGTCCATGGTAAGCTTGCTCCGTTGCTCCAAGCCTGAGGTGAGGCAGCCCATCACCGTGGAAGAGAGAGAACCGGTTACAGCCCCAAAGCCACGCCCCTGGTGACCCACCTCCTCCGGCCATCCCCCACCTGCCTGCCGTCACCACCTCGTAAGAAGTCCTTTTAAATCAGTCCATCAGATGGGTCAACCTGCTGGTCAGTCCCAGCTCTAGCTGCGTCATTTCACCCTGAGCATTCCCACATGGTCTCGCGCTCGAGTTAGCCACAGCCCCCCTGCCTGGCCTGTCGGGGCTCTGCTCACTCCAGGCCGCACCCCCTGGTCAGAAGCTGCAGCAGAGGTTTCCTGCTGAAGGTCCCCCTGGGGCCCCTGAGATGGTGCTTCCCTGGGAAACGCTGTGTACGTGGCACCTGGGACGCTGGGGAGGGTGGAGTCACAGGTTCAGCCATGTCCATGTGGGCTCACCTCTCCCTCTGGGGGGCAGCGGAGCCCTGAGGGCTGGTCAGGGAGGGGGTCAGAACAGGAGTGCCGGGAACCTACTAGACTGGGGGGAGCTCTCGCTGCTGTGTTGGCGACTTCAGTGGAAAGGCCCGGGCCACCCCCCGGCAGTCAGCCCTCCCGTCCCCTGCTGGGGAGGCCGTGGTCAGCAGGGTCTTCCTCTGCTTGGTTGCTGCCATGCCCAAGGGAACCTAGGGGCCTCCGCCCACGATCCCCTCCCTTTACATTGAGCCTCTCAGGCCTGCTCCCAGGCTGTGCTCTGAAACACCCGCCGGACTCCGGCCCTGCGCCCCTGGGTGCCTGGCATCACCAGCCCTGCTCTCTCAACACCTGCGCCCTCCTTCAGAGTGGACCTCAAACTGGAGGCCGAAGACCTCCTCTGAGCTGCTCGGTGCCACTGCCCCTGAGATGCCGGGAAAGCCCAGGTCAGCGCCAGGTTAACAAGCCTCTCCCAGTGGAGACACTGGGCCTGGGCCATGAGTGAGGCCGAGCTGAGGGCCCCAGGAGCTAGTGCCTGCCTCCAAGGAGGGTGGGTATAAGACACCTGTAAAGCAGGGTCCTTGGGGGCTGCAAGAGGAGGGCACTCAGGGCGCCCATGTCAGCCCCCCCAAGCTGGCATGAGGCCACAGGAGGCCAGCTGTACATCCTGACCACTGGACTCCTCCTTCCTTCTTTCCCCTGCCCCAGAACCACCCTCTGGGGCCAGAGCACTGTGGAAAGGAGCTGGCCCAGCAGGCACTGGGCTCCGTGGCCAAGGTCCTCTTCCCCGTGTACAAAGCCCCAGGATCCTACTTGAAAACCAGACACAATCTCTCCCTCGGAAGGAAATGATGACTTGTGTCACATCTCCCCCCCGGATGCTGCCTGGGCTTGTCCAGCTGTGTCTATTCAGAATGGACATTCTTGTCTTGTCACTCGTGGTTCATTTGACATGACTGTGGGACCTTAGTCACAGGTTCGGCCTCACAAGCCATCAAGGAGAATCAAGCTCACGACTTAGGAAAGACTCAGGTCCTACAAGATTTCCCGGGCTGTCTGGGATTGTCATCTCGCAGCGCCGCTCCCCATCAGAATGGTGTGTTTAGAATGTCTGTATTCTGTGACCTGCGTCCTGTTTACTGAATGGTCTCTGGGGCACGTGCTGGAACAAAACGCACGTGACTCTCTGGGCCCTGCTGTGAAGGCAGCTCGCATCTCGGGCCTGGTGAGCAGGGGACCGGGACCTGGCTTCTGAGAGCAGGCTGGGCACCTTGGAGCCACCTGAGCTGCTTGACTCGGAACACGCCGCAGGGGACAGCTTCCTGTGGTCGCCACCCACGGGAGCAGGACCAGATGAGACCCCAGGGCTGCAACACCCCGTGGCTTGGGTGCACGGAGGCCCACCTGCCTCTCAGCATTTCTTGGGCCTGGCCAGGCCTCTGTCCACTGTGGTCCCTGGTCTGCTGGAGGCCCGTGAGGCCACTCTGCTCACTGGCCCCTCTGTCCTGGAGACGTGCGTCTGTGGGTCCTGGCTGAGGTGGGGGAGAACGCCGGGGCTTCACAGGTCCTTCCAGGGGGCCAAGGCCAGCAACAGTCTTCGGTGCAGGTTGATGGACGGGAGGCCCTGAAGAAAGCTGAGCCTGCCAGCACCTCCATCTCCTGGCACCACAGGGTCCTCCCAAGGGGGGCCTCAGCCTCGGGCCTCGGCCCCCACTTCCATCCATCCAGCCCTGCCATCTCCCGCCCTCCACAGGCTGCTCCCGAGGGGCCAGCTGAGCTGCTGAGCCCCGGGCCTGCACTTTGGCCTCACAGGGAGGCCCCCAGGCCCCACCTCCTGAGGCCTCCCCTCCCTGACAGCTCCCCCTGCTTCAGCCCAGTTCACCTGGGCCTCCAGCTCAGCCTCCTTCTCTGACTGTCCCTCTCTAGTGACCTCACTGTGTCCTGTGGTCAGCGGGATGATGAACCCCAAGATGTCCATCTTAATTCCCCAAATCTACACAAAGATGGGACTATGTGAAGGGTCCTGTACGGGGGGTAACCCTGGTCCGCCTGGGTGGGCCCCAGCCACACAAGGGTCCTGGGCAGGTGAAGGAGCACCAGGGATGGGGAAGGGGCAGAGGGAGGCTCCTGGGAGAGGCCACCGTGTGGTCCTTCTGCAGAGTGGGCCTGGGCTCCAGGGGTGGGGCTCGCAGCCAAGGCCCAGTGGGGACACTTTGAGAGCGTGGCTGTCACAGTGCAGTGGCTGGGGAGGAGAGGGCGACTGCCCAGGGGCAGGGCACAGCCAGGGAGGTTGGCCCAGCCAGAGGTCAGGGAGGGACACAGTTGCTTGATGGGTTGCCGTGGGGGAGGGGGCTGTGCTGTGGCCTCTGAGGGGACAGAGCTCCTGCCCAGGTGGGAGGTGCCTGGAGGTGCTGAGGTGGGCGGGGAACCTCTGGTACCCGGCAGTGCTCCTCTGTCACTTTTACCTTGTGAGAGAAAGAAAACTGTGGCTTTCCTTTCTGGTCTCACTGTTTTCCCCTCAGTACCGCCCGCCGAGAGCAGGGGTGCGTGCAGCCTGGTGACCCCGAGCCGAACACCAAGGGCTGCTCTGGCCTCTGTAGAGACAGATCTGGGCTCTGTGGCCTCTGGTTCCCCGGCTGGCTGGGTGCTTCTCAGCAGCCTGGGCTTCCTGGCCTCCTGGTGATAGAGGAGCTGACCCTCGTTGGAGTCCTGAATGCCGCGTCCATCACAGGGGTCCCCACAGGTACTGGGCCCGCGCAGCTGCGCCCGTGTCCTCTGCTGCTTTCTCTGTACATTTGGAAGCCACATCCCTCGCCCAGTGGCCTACCTTGGAGATGACCTGTCCTTCCCAGCTGGCGCTTTCCTCCTATGCCTGTGGCTCCCCAGCTCAGGGACAGTCCCCGGGGGCCCTGGGCCCAGCCTTCCTCGGCCCCAGCACTGCCCCCACCCCCACTCCTCCTGGCCCTCCCCGCCCCACCTCCTGGGCTTGAGATGCCCTGCTTTCTTGACTCCTTCCCGAAGCCTTTCTTTATGGGCAGCCATGGTGGCCCTCCACAGGACACATGCTGTCAGCCGCAGCCTGCTGGACTCCACTGCCGTGATTCTGGCCCCACGAGAAGGTCCTGCTGCCTGTCACAGGGAAAACCCTGCACAGGGTGGTGCTTGGCCCCAGCTCCCTGCCCTGCCCAGAATGTCCCTCCCTGCAGGCTCTGCCCAGGCCTCCAAGGCAGTCCCCACCCTACAAGTGGCCCCACAGGCCACCACAGGCCTCTGCCCTGAGCTGACACCCCAGCTCTCTCTGCCCAACCCCACCCTCAGGCATCTGTTGAGAGCCACAGCCAAAGGGGCCCCAGCAAACTTCCAGCTGCCAGCAAACTTCCAGCTGCCAGCTGATGATTGGCTCACAGCGGCCCCAGCAACATCTAGCTGATTGGCTCCTCTGCAGAGCTGCTCATTGGGGGACTTCTTTGGCTCCGCCCACACGACCCAGCCAATCAGCCTCAAGAGCAGGAGGATTGTGGGAGGTGAAAAGGCTGGGGTGTGGGTGAGAGGCTTGTGGAAGCGGGTGGTGGCAGTTGGGCTCTGAGGGTTTTTCCTGAGGAGCTGTTTTGTTTGGTGTTTGTAGTTCTAAAAATAAAGTCGTTTCTTTTGACAAGTGGCTCCTGAATTATGCCCAGCCAGACTGCGGCAGGCATCCCCTCTTGCCCAAATTTTGCACCTGCGGTGCCCTTTCACCCCCTTTTATGCTCACCCTGTCTACGACCGATGCTGCCCCCTGGACTATCCACCTGGACCCCCAAGTCCAGGAGGCGCACTCCTCTGAGCTTTGCAGACAGCAGCGTCCTGCCCCTGGTTGCCCCCTCAGGCTGCTGGCCCACCCAGCCCAGCCCAGTCTTGAGGGTCCTCCACACCTGGGGCAGCTTGGGGCCAGACCCAGGAGGTCTCCAGAGGTCCCTTGTGGGTGGAGGGGCCGCCAGGCTCTGAAGGGCAGCCACATGCGCGGAATGTCTCCCAGCCCCCCCTCTGCATTCCCTCGAGGAGCCACGGACCTGCAGGTCCTGAGTCTAGAAACTTCCTTTTGAAACCTGAGAGTGAGGCGAAACCCAGACTTGCCGAGTCAGCTTATTTCTGTAAACAAGAAGAAGCCCTTCCAGTGTCCTGGGGTCAGATCAGCCTCCGAGCGCCTGGCTCCTGACTCCGGCCTCCTCAGTGACGCAGACTGTGGCCCTGCCTCCCCACCCGCATTTCCAGAGATGAGCACTTGGGCACCAGCTGTGTCTGCTCAGGCCGCAGGTGGAGCACCCTCCCGTTTCTGCAGGAGTCAGCACTTTGTCTTTCGTAAGTTTCAGGACAGATCAGCACCAGGTCAAGGAAGAGCTCATACCAGGCCGCCTTGAAATTTTGGTTAATTATTCATGCAAATAGCTTTCATCCATGGGGCGGTGGTCTGGGAAGGTTGCCCTGGCAAAACTGCCCTGGGAGGTCCAGGCAGGGCTCTCTGCCCTTTCTGAAGCTTTCTTCAAGTTCTGGTCCAGTGCGCATTTTCTCTCAGCCAACCCTTTAAAGACTGCCTATGCCTGGTGAGGGACCCCAGCCCAGGGGGGTTGCACAGGCTGTGCACTGTACCAGGCGCAGAAAGAATCACTACCACGGGGTCCCTGTCTACCCAGGATGGGCAGTTTGGGGCTCTGAGAGTGGACAGCTAGGTCTCCCACATGAGGAAGCCACCTGCTCCTGATCAACATGCTTCTGCATCTGTGCTTGGACCCACTAGCTCTGTGACCTGAGGTCACTTCCCTACCCTCTCTAAGCCTGGTTTTTCGACAGTAAAACTGAAATGATGGGGCTGTCACTCTGACACACCACGAGCTGGGGGTTTAAAACAGGAGTGGAGGCCAGCAGTCTGAAGTCAGGTCCCTGCTCTCCAGCTCCCACATCTAGGTGCCCGTGGCTGGTGGCCCATCACTGCAGGCTCTGCCTGTCTTCACCCGGCCCCTCCCTGTGTGTCCTTGTCCTCTTCTTACGAGGTCACCCAAAGATCTCATCTAGCCATGCCTGCAAGACCCTGGCTGCAAATACGGCCCTGGACAGGTCCTGGGGGCGAGGGCTTCCGCATGTCCTTTCTGGGGAGACAGGTCACTCCATAACAAGCCCTTGTCCCCAGGCTGCTGGACAGGAATCTGGTGAACCAGGATGAGAGATGCTCGTCTCTGCCTGCAGCTGGGGCCAGCTGTGACAGCAAGTAGGGGGCTTTGCTCTGGGCAGGGGCAGGGGCTCCTTCCACCTGACCCAGCTGCCCAGCCCCTCCCCGCATGGGCAGCCAAGTCTGTGCTCTCTTCTGTCCCGTAAGGGTCAGTCGCCCTGCTGGAATTGGGTGTGGGACAGCTGTGGGCTTCCGTGCTGCTCATGGGAGAAAGCAGATCGGTGGCCAGCAGGGACGCCTTGCTCATGGGGGAGGAGCACACGTGTCCCCCGGGCGGTGTGCACGGAGCCCGCCGTCCTGCCACAGGGCTCATCTGCCCGCTAGGATGAGGCCCTGGGGGAAGAGCTTGCTGCGGGAAGAAGCTGATTCTGCCTGATCCTGGCATCACCTCCGCCCAGCTCGGGGCAGGTGGAACACACCAGTGCTTCGGCAGCTTCTCACCTTCCTCCCACGTTCCCGAGGCCCTGCGTGGGCGCAGACAGGCTGCCAGGGGCGGAGAGCAGCTGAGCCCCTGACCACAGAGCCCTGGCCTGGGCCCGTGAGCAGGCGTGAGCAGAGGCCGGCCAGCGAGAGGTCAGCGCTCTCCCCTGGTGGTGACCAGGCTGTCGGGGCCCACTGTCCTCTCTCCTTCAGGTGAGCGAGTCTCTCAGACACTCTCCGGCGCTGACGTCGCTCCATTAAGCGGGACACCTTTAATCTGCTCACTTCGCAGCCATTCGTGTTAATCATGCAAAGGTCAGCTGTCACTGCACAAATGTTAGACTTGATCTGTTTTCCCGATGCGCATCCTATCGGTGATAATTTGCCCCAATTTCTAGTCATATGCCAGTGGGAGCTGCAGTGGGGAGGGGGCCACAGAGAACCTGCCGGAAACCCGAGGACAGCGGGGGCCTGGGGAAGGGCCTGCTGGGGACCTGCAGACCGTCCCCCTTCACCCAGTCTGTGGTTGCAACAGGAGCCCCTGGATTGGAGCTGGGAGCCCTGGGTCCGAGGCCAGCTGCTCCTGGGATTCAGGTCACTCTTGGTGCCCTCGGCATCTCCTCTTAGCAGGGCCTGACATTTCGATGGCCGCCCTGCTGCCTTCGCAGAGACGAGCGCAGAGCAAGGAGGCAGGTGTGGCCTCCCACCCCCCTGGGTCCTGCTCTATCTTGCTCATGTCCTGGAAATCTCTAAGCTGAAGGCTGCAGCAGAGGCCCTGAGGCCCCTCGTGAGCTCCTCTGTGTCCCATGACCTTACTGAGCTGGCAGAAGGCCCAGGGAAGACCCAGAGGCCGGGCCAGCATGGCAGAGGCAGTGGTCTCCCCCGTCTGCTCTCCTTCCTGTCCCTCAGCCTCTGGGAGAAGTGGCCCTCATCAGCCCCCTGAGCTTCCGGGTGCCTCCAGACTTCAAGTCCAGACTGCAGGCAGGAGCTTCCACTGGAGGGCTGTGGTGGGAGCACGTCTCTTTATAAAGAGCAACTGTGTCCCTCTGTGTGCTGCCCCTGGGCCTGCAGACCCTCACACCAGCCGTCCAGAACACGGCTCACCTGCTTCTTCACCTCTTCCTGCACAGGCCCCAGCCCTGTCGCCAGTCCCCATCAGAGCTCTGCACCTAGCTTCCCTCACCCCTGAGGGGTCAGCCTCCAGGGCCCCCAGATGCCTCCCAGCCCTCCCCCAGCCCTCCCCCTGGCCCTCCCACAGCCCTCCCCCTAGCCCTCCTCTCAGCCTCCCCCAGCCCTCCCCCCAGCCCTCCCCCCAGCCCTCCCCGAGCCCTCCCCCCAGCCCTCCTCTCAGCCTCCCCCAGCCCTCCCCCCAGCCCTCCCCCAGCCCTCCCCCAGCTCTCCCCCAGCCCTCCTCCCAGCCCTCCCCCAGCCCTCCCCCCAGCCCTCCCCCATCTCTCCCCCCAGCCCTCCTCCCAGTCTTCCCCCAGGCCCTCCCCCCAGCCCTCCCCCAGCCCTCCCCCCCAGCCCTCCTCCCGAGGACACCCTCCCTGCAGTGGCAGGAGCCTCTTCACGTGGCCTGAGCCTGCATCAGCTCACCCCCCAGAACCTGTATGTGTCCTTTGTCTTGCAGAGGGAGGGCCAGGCCTTGGGACAGGAGTGGCTGTCCAGGTCACGCAGCTCTGCGTCCCCATGATGATCCAGCCCAGGCTGCCAGGCCCACGGGAGGGAGCCCTCCACCCGAGAGCCTCTGGCAGCTCTGCCTGTCACAGACCTCCCACCAGCCTCCCGCCTCCCGCCATGCCTGAGCCTGCTCCCCTCAGGTGGGCCTGGGGCTCTCAGGACTCCGGGCTCTTCTTCACGTGACCTCCCGCCCTGCCCTCCCCGTCGCAGGGGCTGCAGCGGTTTCTCCCTGGCCTTGGTCCTCCTGCTCTAGGCCCTGCTCCTGGCAGCATGAGGGTCAGGTGAAGGGTAGGCACATAAACCCAGGAGGTGGTGCGGGGTGCGCAGAGGCTGGACTCCTTAGAGCCGCATGTCCCACAAGCCTCATGTCCCACTTGCCTTCTCCAAGTCCTGCTGGTCGAGGGTCACTCTTAGTCATGGAGGACGGAGCTAAGGGAGATGGACTGGACAGGGTGCCCCTCCCCGGTCCCTCCACGCTGCTCTCTCCAGCCAGCCCAGCAGCGGCGGGGGCCACCCCTGTGGGGCAGGGTTCCAGGTTTCACTGGGGAGCACCAGTAGAGGGAAGGCCCAGTGAGAGGCGTGGCCTGGGACCCAGGGCGAGGCGCCAGCCTCTCGGAGCCCCCATCCTGGAGACAGACAGCCGACATCAGCGTCAAAGACTTTGGAGGGGGGTTGTGGAAGTTTGTTCCAGGTTTGCCCCCCAGGGAGAATTTTCTCCTCCTTTGTGTGGGACTAGGTGCTGTGCCTCCACGGGCAGGTGGCTAGTGTTGGGCGCCCGTCAAGCTGTGGCCCTTGTCACCAGGAGGTGACAAGTGACTACCTTCAGAACAGTGGCTTCCGTGGCCACCACCCCAGTGTGCCCAGAAACCCGACAAGAGCAACGCAGGGGGAAAGGGTCATTTGGGCTCAGGTTTCAGAGGTCCAGTCCACGGTTGGTCAGTTCTGTCGCTTTGGGCCCCACGTGAGGCAGGACATCACGGGAAGGGCTTGGCGGAGGACAGCGGCTCACCTGCTGGCACCAGGAAGGAGAGAGGGGAAGGAGCACAGGGAAGACGCACCACCTGGGGCAGCCCGGGGCCTCCTCCTCCAGCCGGGCCCACTGCCTGCAGCTCCCGCCCAGCAGCGCATTCTAACCAGGCTGGAAGGTCAGGCCGCAGCTCTCGGTCCGGTCACCTCACCCCTGGACGTTCCTGCATTAGACAGGAGCTCTGGGGGCACCTCACATCCAAACCACAACACAGAGAGACCATCTCTGTGCTGGGTCCTTCCCTCAGCTGGGCAGCTTGGCAGGTCTGCGTGTGCTGGGACCTGCGCATTCAGTGCCCTGGAGAGGGAGAGGACGGTCCAGCAAGCCACTGAGGTGACACCTCCTGAGGACCCAGGGCCTGCCTCCCAGGAGACTCATTTTCCTGACCTCTTGGTCATGCTCCTTGCCTCCTGCATGGGGAGTCTGTGTCCCCCTGAGTCTGCAGCCAGGAGCCGGATGGGCATGGACCGGGTTCTCCTCTGGCGGGACGGCCGAGCAGAAGGCAGGCAGATCGATAAGAGCTGTCGCTATGAATGGAGTGTGGTCCTGCTGGAGGCAGCAAACGGCCCCAATCAAAGGATTTATCTTGCTGACAAACTGAATGTGAGATCAATTCTGCACCTCTCAGAAGTGAGTCGACGGGTATAATTCTCCCACTGGGCAGCACCTGCAGAATATAAATTAACCCAAATAGGCAGATGTGGCTGATAAAAGTCCCTTTCCCAAGGGCTGAGATGACATCAAAATGGCTTTGATTTTCTCCCTTGCAGGGATCGAAATCTTGCAGGGAGCTTCCATCAGGCCGCCGGGCAGCTGGGCACCCTGCCTCAGTGTCCCTGC
The DNA here is from genome assembly GCF_052094955.1 of Ictidomys tridecemlineatus. Taxonomy (NCBI): domain Eukaryota; kingdom Metazoa; phylum Chordata; class Mammalia; order Rodentia; family Sciuridae; genus Ictidomys; species Ictidomys tridecemlineatus. The sequence goes on along the minus strand of NC_135485.1, from coordinate 81,153,316 downwards.
CCATCCTCAAGTCATTCCCATATTTCATGGTGACCATCAAATCGATACCAAATATTTCTGTGCTGTGATGGGTTCTCGGGTTCTTGACAGCAGGCTGATGGGTGTGCCGATGAGCCCCTGGGTGATGGCTTGTTTCCAGGGCTGGGCTGGCGTGTCCACCTCTGTCTGGGCGGGAAGCTTCCCAACTCCAGAGCAGAAACTGTGAGGGGGCTGGAGGCAGCGTGGGCCCAGCAGGGAGGCTGTGCTGGCTCTGAGGCTTGGGGTACATGGTGGTGCTGGCTGCCTGGCCCCCTGGCAGGGAGCTTCCGTTTGTCACGAGAGGTGGAGTCTTTCAGAAACAACTTGTGTGTGCTCGGGCTTGCAAATGTCTCAGCAGTGCCAGCCTTTAATTAGCTGTACTTTGCCACCAGGGACCTGCCACTTTGCAGCTGAAAATGACATGTTGGAGTCACCGGGAACAAGAGCCAAGTGCAGCTACTGACGAGGGCTCAGGAGTCGGAAGGCCCGGGGTCACACCTTGTGCAGAGCCAGGGAGGATCAGCCTCGCCCAGGAGGGGCCAGGCCGGGCCAAGTTCACTAATGACAAATGCACAAAACAGGATCCCAGATCAGTAGGAGCCATGTCCACTGTGTGGAGATCCAGGTCCTAGAATGTCAGCGGCCTGTCCTTGGGAACAGAGGCACACACGTGGGACGCCCCACACTTCTGACCATCTGCAGAGGACAGCCACCAGCAGTCTAGAGTGGCGGCTGGCACCACCTCTGACCCTCCGTCCACTCGTGCTACTGGACCAGCTAATCCGAGTTTGGAGACGGATCAGCGCAGCCCACCTGCCTTCACGGGGTTTCTGGGTGTGGGTCTGAGATGGTATCTCAAAGTTCGACTTGCGTTTCCCTGGCAACAGTGATGTTGAGCATCTTGTCATGAGCTTATTGGCCGTCCATGCGTGCATCTTCTTTGGAGAAAACTTATTCAATTCTTTGCCCATTAAAAAAAAAGACATATTTTATATTTTACAGCAGTTTAGTTCCCTGAAGAATGGAGTGGAAAGCCCAGGGGGTCCCCACATGTCCCCTTTTCCCACACAGCACAGCCCCTGCCAGAGCAGCCCATAGCTCCCAACTGACAGACCTGCGCAGACACGTCCAAAGGCCAGGCCTACAGTCCACAGTAGGGTTTGTTTTCTTTTAAACTTGCATTTTATTCTTTCAAATTCAATTTATATACATATATATTTGAGGTGTGACATTTGACGTTTTGGTAAGCATGTATCTAGTGAACCGCCTCCCAGAGTTACTTTAAGTAACGCATCTCTGACCTTCTGTGGGTCACTTTCTTTGTGCCTGGCAAGAGCACCTGAGACCTACCTGTTCCTTTGTGCATGCTCTGTATGCAGGATGAGGTCACTAACGGTAGCCTGCTTCGTCACCCACAACTGCAAACCTGTACCCCTGAACCTCTTTCTTCGTAATCCCACCCCTCCCTGCCCCTCACAGCCACCATGCCACGTTCTCTGTCTGTGGCTTTGCACGGTGGGTCCTGCAGGTGAGTGAGATCGCACAGCATCTTTCTTTCTGTGTCTGGCTCATTTCGCTTGGCACAGTGCCCTCCAGGTTCACGCTGGCTGCTGCAGATGGCCGTGTCTTCCTCTTCTCCAGACTGAACAATATTCCATGGCTGACACGTCACAAGTTGTGGACACTGGTGCTGTTCTCCCATCCTGGCTTTGTAGGTAACACTGTGGGGAACATGTGGTGCAGACAGCTCTCCCAGCTCCCTTCTCTGTCTGCACCCAAGGAGGGCTTGTGGATTGTGTGCTGGTTTTATTAAGGTTTTTAGGAGCCTCCTCCCTTATCCACGGTGGCTATGATAGGCTGCATCCCCACCGAGGGCTCACGGGGCTCCCCTTCTCCACTCCTCACTCACACTTGGGGTCTCTTGGCTTTTGCAACATAGCCGCCCTGACGGGCCTAAGTCCACATCTCCCTGTGGCTTACTTCTCTAATGGCTAGGGGATTGGGCACCTCTTCACATACCCGTCTTTTCCTGCTCATGACAGTGTGTTTTGCAGAGGAGAAGTTCCAATTTTAATAAAGTCTAGTTTGTCAATTCCATCAAGGATTCTGCCTTTGTTGCATTATTTCCTTCAGAGTTCAATAGTTTTCATTTGGTGTGTGATCCATCTTTAAATTAATTTTGTAAAGGCTGCCAAGTTGATGTCTATATTCACTTTTTTTTTTTAATGTGGAGGTCCTCGTGTTCTAGCACATTTGTGGAAAAGATGAACTTTGATCTTCATATTACCTGAGTTCCTTTGTCAAAGATGGGTTGACTGTGGATAAGGTGCTGGGGAGTGAAATTGGCCAAATTATACTGTTATGTTGAGTAGAGTGTGCATAAAGAATACGTCACAATAAATCCCACCAGTATGTACAACTATAGAGTTCAAAAAAAATGCAGGGAGAAAGATAAAATGGCTTGACTGTGTTTCTGAGGGTCCCTTTTTGACCCTCTGTTGTATCTCATCATCTCCTCACTACCCTCACCAAATCCGCTGTCTTAATTACTGTAGGTGGTTAGACAGCCCTGAGGTCAGACGGGCTCCTCTCTGACTGTTCTTCTTCAGTACTGAGTTGGCTCTTCTGGGGTTTTGGCATCTGCATGTAAGTATTAGAGTCAGTTTGTTGATACCCATAGAATAACGGGGATTTTGACTGGAATTGCATTGACCTCTAGGGAAAGTTGGAAAGAATCGGTGTCTTGACAATATAGAGTCATCCTATGGACATGTGTTACGGCTTAGATCTCAGGTGTCTTCCAAATGCTCACGTGTGAGGCCATGCAAGAAAGTTCAAAGGCAAATGAGAGCCCTAATCTTATCAGTGCGCTAATCCCTAGATAGAGGCAGTGGGGTGGCTGTGGCTGGAGGAGGTGGGTCCCTGAATTTTGGGGGTTTATGTTTTAGTCCTCGTTGAGCAGAGCTCTCTGCTTCTTGGTAGCCATGCCCAGACTCTGCCATACTCTTCCGCCTCCATGTCCTTCCTCCCTGAGGAATGGAGTTGGCCACTTATGAACCAAGACTTCTGAAACTGTGAGCCCCCAAATAAACTTTTCTTCCTTTAAATTGTTCTTGTCAGATTCTTTGGTCACAGTGGCAAAAAAGTTAACTAAAACAACATGGGATAGTTTTCATTTACTTTGCTCTTTGATTTATTTTGCTCAAATTTTATGGTTTCAGACATTAAACATGTTTTGTTAGAATTATACCTAAGTATCTCATTCTTCAGGGGTGCTACTATAAATGGTATCTTGTCTTTAATTTGAATTCTACTTGTTTTTTGCTCATACATAGGAAAGCTATTGGCTTGTGTATATTTACCTTTTATCCTGCAACCTTGCTATCGTTGCTTATTCCAGAGGATTCTGTTGTTGATTTTTTAAAAATAATTCTATATAAAAGCAAAGGCATATTTTGTTTTCCCTTCCCAGCCAGCATACCTTTTATTTCATTTTCTTGTCCCTTTGCATTAGCTAGAACTTCCAAGGGTATTGGAAGGAGTGCTGAGAGGGGCTGTCTCTGCCTTCCTGATCATAACAGGGAATCTTCCAGTTCCCACCACTAAATATATGTTATCTGTAAGTCTGCAAGCTTTGTAGATGGTCTTTATCAAGTTGAAGTGGTTCACTTCCATTCATAGTTTTCTGAGTTTAAAAAATTATACATGGGTATCAGTTTTGTCAAATGCTTCCCCACATCTACCGATACGAACACATGATTTTTCTTTTTAGCCTATTAATGTGATACATTACGTTAATTGATTTTCAAATGGTGACCCAGTCTTGCCTACCTAGGATAAGTCCCAAGAGGTCATGGGGTATACTTAATGAGTTAGGAAGTGATCCCCCTTTTTATTTTCTAGAGGACAATATAAAGAATTGCTATCATTCCTTCCTTAAATGTTTGACAGAACTTACTTGTGAACCCATCTGGGCCTAGTGCCTTCTGTTTTGAAAGATATCCATTGTTGATTCAATTTCTTTAGTAGGTGCAAGCCTCTTCCAGTTGTCTACTTCCTCTTGTGTGAGTTTTGGCAGACCACGTCTTTTAAGGAAGTGGTGCATTTCATCAAGTTCTCAGGTCGGTGGGTACAGAGTTAATTGTTCATGGTATTCATTTACCACCCTTCTTGAGCGTCCACAGTGATGGTCCTGCAGCGATGTCCCTCTTTTATTTCTGATGTGTGTAATTTGTGCCTTCTTTTCCGTTTAGATGCCTGACTGGAGGCAGATTGATGTTATTAGTCTTTGATAAGGGCCAGCTTCTCGTTGCATTGATTTTCTCTATGAAGTTCCTGTTTTCAGTTTCACTGATATCTGCTCTCATTTTGACGATTTCTTTCCATTTACTTAATTTGAAGCTGATTGTTCTTCCCTTTCATAGAACACTAATTTGACATCCTCCTTCTATTCTCCTATTAGCACGCGGTGCCGTGAACTGCCCTCTCACCCATACATTCCCTTCATTCTAGACATTTTAAGAAGTTGTACTATCATTTGCTTCAAAATACTTTCCAATTTCTCTCGAGAGTCCTTTTTTGACCTGTGTATTATTTGAAAGTGTTTTAGGAATATGGAAAAGAAGCACTTTTATTTTACCTTCACTTATTCTTTCTGTGATGCTCTTCATTTATGGAGACCTGAGCTTCTGACCTACTCATATTTTTCCCCTACAAAGAACCTCTTTTGACATTTCTTGCAAGATAGGTCTCCTGGCAACAGAGTCCCTCTGTCTTTGTATGTATGAGAAAAAGCTTTATTTCTTATTCAATTTTGAAGAATAATTTTATAGAACAAGAATTCCAGACTGTGTTATTTTCCTTCTCTCAACACTAAATAATTCACTCAACTCTTGGCTTGCCTGTTTTCTGAGAAGTTAAGTATGATTCTTTGCTCCTCTAGGTAAGAGTTTCCTTCGCCCCAAACTTTTTCAAGATTGCTTTTTCACCTTTGATTTTGTGAAGTTTGGGTCTGATAGGCATTGGGGTAGTTCTTTGGCTTTATCCTGCATGGTGTTCTTTGAGATGATAGGATCTGTCGTTTGGTGTCTGATATGAATTTTGGGGAAATTCTCAGTCATTGTTACTTCCAATACTTCTTCATTTGTTTTGCTCTTTCTGCTGTTGCCATTAGGTATACCTTAGGTTTTTGTGGTTTCCCATCAGTTCTTGGATTTTTTGTTCTTCCATTAAAAAAACAACAACAAGTTTTTCTCTTTGATTTTCAGTTTCTGAAATTTCTATTGGCATATTCTCAAGCTTGTAGATTCTTTCCTCATCATATTCAGTACACTAATGAGCCCATCAAATATATTCTTCCATTTCTGTTACTGTGTTTTTGATTGTTAGCATTTATTTTTAATTTTTTTCTTAGAATTTTCACCTCTCTGTTTATGTTACCCATCTGTTCTTAAATGTTATCTACTTTTTCTATCAGGGTCCTTAGCATAATAAACACAGTTGTTTAAACCCCAATCTCTTAATTTCAAAACCCCTGCCATATCTGAGTCTGGTTCTAATGTTGTTCTGTCTTGTCAAATTGTTTGTCTGACTTTTAGAAAGCCTCACAGTTTTTTTTTGTTGTTGTTGGAAGATAGACTTAAGATTCATCACATATTTTCTTCTAGGAGAAATACAGTTTCATTTCTGACATTTATGTCTCTGATTTATTAAAGTTAACTTTTGCAAGCAACATGAGGTACAGGTTAAATTTTATTATTTTCTTGCATATGAATATCCAGTTTTTCTAGAAACATTTGTTGAAAAAAAGAAATCTTTCCCCAATTAAATGGTCTTGTTTTTATTGTTGAAATCAACTAACCCAAAATAAGTAGATTATATCTGGACTTTCAATTTTGACCCATTGATTTATCTCTCTATACTATGCCAATGCCTCACTATCTTGATTACTCTAGGTTATAGTAAGTTTTGAAATTGGAAAGTCTTACAGGATTTTTCCTTTTTAAAAAAATATTGTTTTGGCTCTTCATGTTCCCTGAATTTTCATACAAATGTTAGTTTCACCCTTCAATTTTTTACAAAGTGGTAAATTAGATTTTTATAGGGGTTGCATCTATATATCCATTGAGAGATTATTAGCATCTTAATAATATTTAGTTCTTGGATTCATAAACATGGGATGACTTCATTTATTTCACTTTTTTCAATGGTTTTATAGTTTTCAGTATGAAATTTGTACATTTCTTTTATTAGATTTATTCCAAAGTATTTTATTATTTTGATGTTGTTAATGGAATTGATTTCTTAATCTCATTTTGGATAATTCATTGCTGGTATGTAGCAATACAATTGACTTTTGCTTATCAATTACAATACAGTGATTTTTGGCCTTGTATCCTTCTACCTTGTTGATTTCGCTTTAATTCTAATTGTTCACTTCTGTGTGCTTTGTGTATTTCTCAGGATTTTCAATAGGCAAAAACCATACCGTCTTCACATAGAGACAGTCTTACTTTTTCTTTTGCAATCTGGATGAGCTTATTATTATTCTCTGTTGATTGCCACAGCTAGACCCTCTACTGCAAAGTTTAATAGCAGTGGAGCTCCAAGAGTGGAGTTCCTGTCTTTTGGTACTTACATTTGATTTGCTCTTTTTTGTTTGTTGGTCGAAGGTCTGGACACTACGAGGTTCATGTCCATTGCAGGCCTTCCCAGTGGAATGGATCCCTGCAGGATGTTAACTAGTCCTGACTCCACGCTGGCTAGCTAGTTCCAGACCCTCCAGGGCTACTTTCTAGTGTCCTGTTGCTCTAATTCTTGTGGTGCTGACTTGCCTCCTGCTGCTCACATGGCTTATTTCTTTGCTCTTTAAAGTGGCACTGGCTGCTCCTGTCCATGGACTTGCAGTCTGTGGGCTTTGCCTGGATGCGGGGTTTCCAGTGACCCGTCAGTGAGGTGTGTACTCAGCTCTGCACAAGACTCGAGGCTCGGCTGCTCCGCTGCTTGTTCCACACTTTCAGGTGACCAGGCGAGGGACGTGGGTGACGCTGGCCTTGGGGTTTGGAGGACACAACCCCCTGGGGTCCCTTAAGGGAGGAAGGTTGACTGTGGTCTGCCTCATTTGCTGAAGAGCTGGCCTGCTCTGGGCACCACGTGTCTGGGGTGAATGTCCCAGTGCCTGCTAGGAGTGGCCCTGGGGACCGCCCTGGGGCTGCTTGTCCTCCCACGCCCCACTTCCCGGAAGGCTCACCTCCACCTGCAGCCGTGTGCAGACCCCAGCCCAGCCCTGACGCGGGGCCTGCTTGACTCTGCAGGTGCCTGGGTGTCATCTTCCTTCCCCTGTCACTAACTCGTCACGAGATTTGTTCCATTCGAGTGTGAGGGCAGGAGTGGGCAGGAGCGGGCACAGCTTGACCGGAAGTTTGTGGAGGGTCTCGGGAGGCTGTGGTTCCCCATTGCTGGCTGTTTCCACTGGGGGCTGACCGGGGAGGGGTCTGTCCCTAGATGTGGGCAGGTATTGTACATCCATTCCTGGTGCCCACAGAACTGAGGGCTCAGTTTTTCTGGATTTCTTGGGAGTCACCTGTCGGACCTGGAGGTGGCCTGAAGCTCACTGCAGGTGGGCAGCCTCAGTTTGGCTTCCTGCGTCACCAACCTGCCAGGGCACCCTTGGCACCCGGTTGCTAGGAACGCTCTCTGGAGTAACTTGGTCACAGTGGGCCATCCCACCGTCTCCGGCATCCTGCGGGTCAGAAGCAGGTGGCAGCACCCCACCCCCACACTCTCTCGAAGGCGTGGACCGCAGGAGTGGGAAAGTGTGTGGACATGTGACTTCCGCTTGTCACCTGGGAGTCAGTGTGGGCTCCTCCTCTTTGGGAAGCTTCCGGCTTCTGTGCTCACCCCCAGTCGGGGGAGCTGGAGGACCTCCGCTCCTGTGGGCTCATGGAGGATGATCCAGGGCTCCTCACCAGGCACGGGCAGACAGGTGGGCAGACCAGGTCCCTGTCCTCGGGGGGCTGGCGTGCCCATGGGACATGTGAGGTGGTGGTGGCAGCCAGAGGAAGGCCATGGAGGAGACAGACCAGGTGGCCTGACGCTGGGAGGGCGGTTCCTTAGGGAGATTGGCAAGGGCTCCTCTGGCGGCCATGCTGCCTCAGGGTCATGTGGGGCCTGTAGGGTGGCCCCACCGCGTCCTCCCTCTGAGCTGCTCTGCCTGTCATCCTGCTGCAGTCTCTGGAGTGGCAGAGGAAATACCTCGGAGCAGGGCAGGATGCAACTGTCTTCTCTGTCCTCAGCGCTGCCACCCCAAGGTCTGTGCCGCTAACTCCCCGTTCTCAGTTCCCTGCATCTCCTCACCTCAGGCCCGTCCTGTAAGCTCAGCGCCACACCCTTTTCTCAGAAGAACAGATTTTCTTGAATATCCTAAACTCTCTAGAAATTTACCTATTGTTAAAGAGGCCCAGGAAAGAACAGCCCAGATCCAGGGTCCTCCTGGGAGTTGTGCTGGGCCCAGAGCACAAGGTCAGAGAGAGGTTCTGGTGTGGAGCCCTGGGGCCGTCCTGCTGTGCCTGGCTCTGTGGGCCACCAGCTTCTGTGCTGTAAGCTCCTGGCCCTGGATGGGGCTCTGGTCACACACAGTTGGTGAAGGAGGACCTCCTGCCCTAACCAGCACGAGACGGCTGAGCCCACGATCCCGGGATGGGTGGACAGCAGTTTATGGGTCGTGTGGGCTCACGGCCAGGGAGGAGGACACACCCCTTCTCCCTGGTTCCTGAGCCCTGCCTATGCTACCCTGCTGACCCATCTCCCTCTCGGGGTTCTCTCTTCACCAGGGTTGGTGGGACTGGGTCCCCAGCTCCACGTTAAGCCTCCCCCACTTGAACTCACAGGGTCTGTGCCCCTCTCGCCACAGAGCAGTTCCTGCCCAGTGAAGTGGCCCTGGGTCCTGGAGAGAGCCTCTCTGCTCTGCACACCCCAGGGGTCCTTGGGGCCTCCACACGGGCTGGTGGCGTCCGTAGAGGCAAGCCTCATCCCGGACCCTGGATCATGGAGCACAGTGGCTGGATGCATCTCCCCGGGTGCTGCAGTCCCGGGGAGGGAGCGGCTTTGGCTCAGCATGGAGCTGAGAGGGCAGAAAACGCCATTTCCTCCTGCCCTGAAAGCCAGACGTGGTTTCCGGAGTCCAGCCCTTGGAGACATGGCCTGGGGAAGGCTTGCCACACAGCTCGCTTGCTCCGAGGGCTGGCGCGGCTGCGGCCTCCACCACAAACCTTCTATTGATCATTCTCTGTTAGGGCAACGAGGCTTTCCTCCTTGTGTTCTTGCCATGATTAAAGGGGAGAGTTGCTGGAACTAAAGGGAGCTTTATTGTTTTTTCCTGAATCAATGTTGTTGCTTTGTACAAAACCAAAGGGGGAGAAAAATAACGGTTCTGCACGCCTTTTTATTTGCCCAGTTAAGCTGACCTCTAGGGACACATGCATCCCGGCCCTTAGAAGTAGCTGTCTCCAAGACTTGTTTGCAAGAAGTTTCTGGGGAAAACTTTTAATAAAGGGCGTGTGGCGCGAGGCCCATTCTGTTTCCTCATTATACATGGAAAATGACTTCTGCCCGCGGCGTGGCCGGCTTCTTTGCCTGCAGTCTTTTTACAGATGGATTTAAATCAAAGCCTGCACAAGAGAGAAGACAAGCTTTGTGCTCTCTTTGCTGAGGGTGGCTTGCCACAATTAGGAAGAAATGGAATATGCCCACAATACCGGGGCTGTTTTCTGGTCCGGCACCAGTAATTACGTTGTTCTGTTCCTCATGTAGGAGGCCTGGCGGAACCGACTTCCAGAGCTAGGTGATTCTGTTTGCTTACTTTTGACTGAGATTCAAGTGTGGGTCCAATGCAGATCTCAGAAAGAACCCACACCAGTCCACCAGTCTGGGACGGTTTGTGCCTCTCAGGTCAAGGGCTCAGGTGAGCAAGCCCCAGAGAGGCCATTCAGGTTCCCTGCCTCAATTTTAAGGAGCGTCTCACTGGTGGGTCTGAACAAGAGCTGACCCTGAACTTACATGGCCTTGAAACCAGGAACCTCTGAAGAGTGAGCTTCCCTTGTCACCCCGCCCAGTCCTGGCCCCACTCAGTCTGAGGAACCGACAGCTGGCCCGTTGTAGCAAGCAATTTCATGCAACCTTTGGAATTGGTTGGTGGGGAGTTAATTCAATCCAGAAACTCACCTGGCTTTGCATAGACTGACCCTCAGGACTGGCAAGGGCTGAGGATGGTGGGGAGACTGGCTTCTTTTTAGTGATTATACAGGGAGGTGCAGGAATTCCTCCACCTTCTTGTGGATTGAAATGTGTCCCTTTCCCCAGCTCGTATGGTAAAATCCTGATCCCCAGAGCCCAGGTGTGACCTCTGGGTCAGGACTTGTAGGATGCAATTAGTTAAGGCGAGTAGGTCATTTGCAGCAGGGTGGCCGGGTCCTTGTAAAGGGACTAGGGGTCCTTGTGAAAGGGGGAATTTAGACTCAGGCACAGAGACGAAGCACCGTGTGTGCAGATGGGAGTTTTGCAGCCACGAGAGAAGAAACCACCAGATCTGGGATGGAGGAGGCACAGACTCTCCCCCAGGGTCCCCAGGGGAGTGTGGCCCTGCTGACACCTTAACTCAGACTTCTGGTCTTTAGAGTGGTGTGGCTGAACCCATCCCACCACTCATGGCCCCTCCATCCCACCACTCATGGCCCCTCCATCCCACCACTCATGGCCCCTCCATCCAACCACTCATGGCCCCTCCATTTCCACCACCATGACCCCTCCATCCCACCACTCATGGTCCCTCCATCCCCACCACTCATGGCTCCTCCATCCCACCACTCATGACCTCTCCATCCCACCACTCATGGCCCCTCCATCCCACTACTCATGGCCCCTCTATCCCCACCACTCATGGCCCCTCCATCCCACCACACATGGCCCCTCCATCCCACCACTCATGGCCCCTCCATCCCACCACTCATGGCCCCTCCATTTCCACCACCATGACCCCTCCATCCCTACTACTCATGGCCTCTCCATCCCACCACTCATGGCCCCTCCATTTCCACAACTCATGGCCCCTCCATCCCCACTACTCATGGCCCCTCCATCCCCACTACTCATGACACCTCCATCCCCACCACCATGATCCCTCCATCCCCACCACTCATGGCCCCTTTATCCCCACCATCATGATCCCTCCATCTCACCACTCATGACTCCTCCATCTCACCACTCATGGCCCCTCCATCCCATCACTCATGGCCCCTCCATCCCCACCACCATGACTCCTCCATTCCTACCACTTTTGGCTCCTCCTTCTTCACCACATGGGCCCTCCATCTCCACCACTCATGGCCCCTCCATCCCCACCACTCATGACCCCTCCATCCCCACCTCCATGATCCCTCCATTCCACCACTCATGGCCCCTCCATCCCCACCAACTGGCCCCTCCATCTCCACCACTCATGGCCCCTCCATCCCTGTGGTCAGCCCTGCCCTGAGGACCACATGTTCTTTAGCTGTCACTCATGGCCCCTCCATCCCCACTACTCATGACCCCTCCATTCCATCACTCATAGCCCCTCAATCCCACCACTCATGGCCCCTCCATCCCTACCAACTGGCCTCTCCATCTCCACTACTCATAGCCCTTCCATTCCACCACTCATGGCTCCTCCATCCCCACTACTCATGACCCCTCCATCCCCACCACTCATGACCCCTCCATCCCCACCACTCATGGCCCCTCCATCCCACCACTCATGGCCCCTCCATCCCCACCACTCATGACCCCTCCATCCCCACCACTCATGGCCCCTCCATCCTACCACTCATGGCCCCTCCATCTCACCACTCATGATCCCTCCATCCCACCACTCATGACCCCTCCATCCCATCACTCATGGCCCTTCCATTCCACCACTCATGGCCCCTCCATCCCCACTACTCATGACCCCTTAATCCTATCACTCATGGCTCCTCCATCCCTACCACTCATGGCCCCTCCATCCCACCACCATGACACCTCCATCTCCACCACCATGATACCTCTATTTCCACCACCATGACACCTCCATCTCCACCACCATGACACCTCCATCCCCACCACCATGATCCCTCCATCCCCACCACCAACACTCCTCCATCCCTACCACCATGACACTCCATCTCCACCACCATGATACCTCTATTTCCACCACCATGACACCTCCATCTCCACCACCATAACTCCTCCATCTCTACCACCATGATCCCTCCATCCCCACCACCATGACTCCTCCATCCCTACCACTTATGGCCCTCTCCTTCTCCACCACATGGTACATCCATCTCCACCACTCATGGCCCCTCCTTCTCCACCACATGGTACATCCATCCCACCACTCATGGCCCCTCCTTCTCCACTACATGGACCCTCCATCTCCACCACACATACAGCTCTTTTCCCCTTGTCATTATTGTGGTTTGTGACTCAACTCTGAAGCCATCTCATGCCAACTTATGCTGATGAATTTTGCAGTTTATGTGAAACAAGGGAACTTGTTTTTTATGCAAACACAACACAAAAGAATCTGGAAACTCATTTGTAGCAAGAACTTTCAACTCATTTGTGAATCTTTTGATGGAACCCAAACATCAGCTGGCTTTGAATCGATACTCCTGGGTGTGCCAGCAAAGGGTACCTTATTTGGAAGCAGCAGTGTTGTCTCGGCCTCTTTTGTTAGCAGCTGATTTGCATTGAAGCATTGGCAGGTTTTTGGAAGGACAAGCTTCAGGAGTACATCAGTGTCACTTACAGAGGAGGAAAACACTTCAGACTTGTTTCTGCCAATCAACTTGTTTTTCTTTGATCTAAGCTATGATCTGGATGGAAAATTGGTAATTCACAAATGTCTAAAGACACCACTGATCTTGGCGGATGCCAAGGTCCACTGTTCCAGGTGTTTGTTCTTCGTGCCCTCTACAGGGGACAGACACCCAGCTGGCTTAACTGAGAATGGGCTCGGTGGCTCATTTGTTCATTCAGCATGCACTCTCAGCCCCTGCTCTATCGCAGCATGTCTGGGCCCCACAGTCGGAGGCGTGAACACACCCGCGACTGTCCCTGGAGCTCACATAAGCTTGCAGGCTTCTGATACAACGTCCAGACACACCTGGTCAGGTCTCATGGGGAAATGGGGTGTTGGGGGGCTCTGAAGTTTTCTTCTCTCCTGCGTCCGTCTCTCAGGTGCTCTGTTCCCTGTGGTTCACACAAAATCCCAGGAGGAAGATCTCGGGGGCACTAAACCAAGGCAGCCTTGGAGCCACCACACGGGCCACAAGCGGGGCCATGAGGTCAAGATGCTGCGATGGGCAACCTGGGTCGTGTTTCCACCTGGACATCAACCCCACCCCCCAGCTTACCAGAGGCTGAGGTTGGGTGCAAAATGAGCTGATGGGTCAAGCTTGACCCCGTAGGCCACGTCTGAAACCCAGGGTTCAGGCTGCACAGGACAGGGCTTGGGGGAGGTAGGCTCCTCGGGGACTATGTGGCTTGGTTTCCATGCAAAAGGATGAATGGATATTGGCAGATGAATCAGTTGACTTCCCCTGAGAACGGTTAATTTTATGTATCCATTTGGTAAGACGATATTTCCCCGTCACTCCCAGAGCAGTCCCGATGTGCAGTGGAGGTGTTTTTCAGATGAACGGTGCACCAGGAGTAACTCAGATGACCTTCACAAGGTGGGTGGGCCTTCTCCAATCAGCTGAAGGCCTTCAGAGAAAGTCTCAGGTTTTCCAAAATGGAGGAAATTCTGCTCCCAGCTGGCCTCAAGGTGAGCTGCACCATCAGCTCCTCCTTGTCTTTACAACAAGCGCCAACTCCTCACAGCCTCTGTCTCTGCCTCCCCCCATGGATCAGTTTCTCTGGGGGCATTGAGTAATAGACCCCGAGGGGCGGGGTTATGCGGAAACACACCCTGTCACAGAGACTCCGGCCTGGAACTGCACACGGCCCCCATGAGTCCCGAAGGCTTGGTTGCAGGGCCACCACGAGGCCAGCAGGGCAGAGTTATCCACACACTCGTGTTGCTCTCTGCAGCTGACCTGTGTCCTGCAGGACGCCCGGCCTGGTTCTGAGCTCAAAGCTCTTGACCTTTGTGGGTTCAGAGGATCTTGTTTTCTCCCTTCCAGGGTGACCTTCCCCGAGTTCTCAGCCCTCGCTATATCCTGCTAAATCTCCCTGCTCTTCCCCGTTAGAATGGAAAAAACTGACTGCTTAAATAATTTACGCAGATTCCATGCAGCCAGTCTCTTGAAGAAATTCATCAGCTAATAAAGAAAATTGATTTTAGAAGCCAAAGTCAATACAGGTTAGGGAGACGCTCCGTTGGCATGTCCCCATCTCCTGAGATCCCGCCGCTGTCAGACGAGGAGACCAGCTGGGGGACACTTGACTGAAGGTTTCTTTCATTTATCTATTTTTTTATGTAGCATGCTGCTATTCATCCAAAGCTGGAGGGGGTAATGGATGCTGAGAATTTACTAGCGATTGGATCATAAAAATGAAGCTTTCTGTCCTCGGCTGCTTGGACTGGGAGCTGACTTGCTGGTGTGGCCTGAATTCTACTGGGGTCCAACTAGTGCATGTTCCTGTCCACCACCTTCAGGTTCAGCCGGGAGCTGACTTGAATGCTCACAGTGTGTTTCAGTGTGTGTGTTCTAATAACAGGCTCATTTGTAATTAGGGGAAATGATTTGCATAGAGACAATTAATGTAATAAGGTATCCAGAAACAATTCTTCCCCCTTTGAATAGCTCCTTTGTAATTTTTTTCACTTAACTCATTACCTCCCAAGCCCTTTGTTCTCAGATAATGAAAAGGTGAGTTTCAGCTGAACCAGGGCTCACAGCCTCTCTGTCTCGGGAGGGAAGGCGCAGGGAGGGGAGGGGCTCCTGGCTCAGCCTGCAGAGGGGCTCAGGAGCAGGTGGCCCACTTCACCCCAGCCGTGCCCCCGCCACCGACTGCCCGGCAGGCCTGGGTGAGGCCTGGCCATGTGCACTGTAGCAAACTTCCAGGTGACGCGCCCCGCCGGCCCCAGGCCCTGCCCTGAGGACCACATGTTCTTCAGCTGTCACTTGAGGACCCACCGCTGTAGGTGGAGCCATGACAGTGGAGGGATCGCCCCCACAGGCCCTTGCTAGGTGTCTGGCAGGACTTGGCAGCCGAGCTTCCAAATGTCCTCGGCACTGTCCCCTCCCTCTTCCATCCTCTGGGCAGCAACCCCCTTGTACCGACTTCCATGGAGATGGAGACTTGGAGTCCCCGCTCAAACATGGCCTGAATCCTTCCCAGCCGTCCCCACCTTCTCGCTCCAGTCCCCACCTCACCCCGCCAACTTCTAGAACATGCTCTCTCCTGGCAGAACAGCTGTCGGGGGCAGGGCGAGTCTCAGGACAGGGACGGATGTAGGCGTGTGGCCCCGGGTGGAGGACAGGGGGAAGAGCAGAGCGCCAAATGCCGTCCACCGGGGGTTGAAATTCAGGCTGCTGCTGCTGCCAACATCAGTGACACAGATCAAAGTGGATTGGTGCAGCGTGGGGGGCTCTATGCACTGGTAAGAAGCTTATTCTGATTGGTCCTGCACCCGAGGGGCAAATGTTGGCCAAATGTTCTTACAGAGAAGATGATGAATTTTGAGATGAGCTCCTGGATTGATCTGGCTCTTGGGCACGTGAGGGAAACTGGCTGGGCTGGGGGCAAGGGGGCCTCACCGGCCTGAGCTGCCCCCGTCGCCCCTCCACCCACAGGTCTGCTGGGGGCGTGGGGGGCCCTCATGGGAGGCTGCTCCCCGCCCCTCCACCCACAGGCCTGCCCCGGGGGCTCATGGGAGGCTGCTCCCGCCCCTCCACCCACAGGCCTGCCCCGGGGGCTCATGGGATTGTGAGGACAAGGAGCTTCCATGGCTTCCTGGAGCCTCTCCCAGGGTGAGCACTGTCCTGTGCTCTCCGCCTGCCAGGGGACATGGTGAGAAACCAAGACAGGATGTTCAGAGGGACGGTGCTGTTGACCTCCCCAGGTCTGGGCCCTGCGTTAAGGTTGGGCGATGATGAAGACAGAATGGACACTGTAGGGCCTGAGGAAAGGGGCAGTCGCCAAGGCCCCCGGGTCTCTTTGGGCCCTGGCCACAGGCCCCGCCCCTCCATGTGGCCCTGGCCAGCAGCAACAGCTCTGCCTGGGGGCTCCCTGGGAAGGCAGCCCCCAGGCCACGCCAGGCCTCTGAGGCAGGACCCAGGGCAGGTCACCAGCTGAGATGCTCTGGGCTGGAAGCAAGGGCTGGACGGGGCTTCAGCTGGGTCAGCTGGACCGAGGCCTTTGAGGAATTGGCTGTTTTGCTGACCTGTGGCCCAGAGTCCAGTCCAGCCAGGGACCCCAAGTGTCTCGGGGCTTCCATGCTCAGGGAGAGAGGCAGCCAGCCTGCGAGCAGGGCCATCCCTGGCCAGGAGCAGACTCTGGCAAGAGCCGTGAGGTGGACCAAGTCTCGTCAGACCCCTGCCTGTGGTCTTCACGTGACAACAGAGTTAGGTAAAGGAGACAGCGGTCCTCTGGCCTACAAAGATGGAAACATTAACATGGGCCTTTACAGAGAGGCCATCCCTCTTCCCAGACAGGCCTATGCACGTGTCACGTGCCACCGTGACGACTGACTCACCTGTGCTTCCTGCTCACGGGGCCCTTGCCCCCCCAGCACAGAAGCCCTCCTGGTTATGGCCTATGCCCATGCAGTGCCACATCCAAGAAGCCCTCCTGATTGTGACTGAAGCCAAGTGGGCCCCAGGGGACTCGTCCTCTCCCTGGTGTGTGGCCAGATGTGACAGAAGGGCTTTGCAGAGATGGGGCCAGTGCTGAGCCACACACACACAGCCACCACCCAAGGCTTCGGCTGCTGGGTGAGTGGGGCCTGTCCCTCTCTGTGTGGCCTGTCCCTCTCCTCAAGGGCTCAAGAGGCTGTGCCCTAGGTGCCCCCAACTCAGGCCTTAAAAATCCGCCAGGAGCCACGGATGAGCAGAGTCTGTGTCTTATGGTGGATGCCTGCTGCCCAGTAGGTCCACCCCCAGGCCATCGTGGCCCTTGAGCCGGTAGTGCTGGCCCTGCCCCCACAGGAGTCATGGGTAGGCTGTGTGACACCTGGTCACAGTGTTCTCATCCCCAATGCCCACATAACCGGGTCTGTGTGCTCCTGTTTGGGCTCCTGCTCCGACTTACACTGGGGCCTCCCTCATGGACACCGAGCTCACGGCCACAGCTCTAGCTGTGACTCCGGCCTGGAGGAAGCTTTCCTG
This sequence comes from Ictidomys tridecemlineatus, assembly GCF_052094955.1. Lineage (NCBI taxonomy): Eukaryota > Metazoa > Chordata > Mammalia > Rodentia > Sciuridae > Ictidomys > Ictidomys tridecemlineatus. The sequence continues at coordinate 81,135,944 of NC_135485.1, read as the reverse complement.
ACCCGCGTCTCCTCTCTCTGAGGCAACACATGGCCTGGTGGGCAGGGGATGGATGGCACTTTAGCACGGGTCAGACCGCACAGGGACTGGGCACTGCCCGAGCACTGATGCGAGGCAGCCATCACTCTGCGCCACCCCAGCGGGCAGGGGCCCTGTGGGCGTGGTTTCTATTGTGCTGTGGGTGACCACAAGACAGCCTCAATGCTTACTTGGGGGCCACAAGTAGATCGTGGAGTGTGCCAACGTGGAACCCGCCCGCAGTGTGCCTGACTGCCTACTTCAAAGCATCAGAAGAGGCGTCGTCAAGAGAAGCCTCAACTTCCTGTGTGCCCTGCACCTGCTGTTACAGGTGGCAGCCCAGCATCGCTGTGGAGGTCACAGCTGAGGGGTTCACGGTCTCACTTTGTTTCCATGCATCTGTTGGTACATGCCTGGCTTGGTCCCGTGTCTCAGCTGTTGCTGGTGTGGCACCCAACACAGGAGTGCAGCGTGTTTCTGGCATGCTGATTTGTTATATGGGATAGGATGCTATATGCTGCACTAAAGAAGAATCAAGTCCCATCTTGTGGCAACATGGAAGGGCCTGGGAATGACAGTGTCACCTGAGTACCACATGGTTCCATGCAATCGTGGGACCTCAACTGGCTGAGCAGGCGGCGGCGCAGACTGTGGTCAGCAGAGACTGGGGAGGGCAGGTGAGCTGGGGTAGGGAGGGCTGGGTTAAGCAGGGCAAAGACTCAGACCCAGGGATAAGCTCTGACGGTCTGTCACACGGAAGGGCGGTCGCCGCCCCAAAGTACTAATCAAAATGGCGAAAGAGGATTTGGAGTGTTCTAATCACAAAGAAGTGATGAATCCTCAACCGGAGGGTGCTGAGTGTCCGGGGTCCACTAGGGCAAGTGCCCAAATATTACTGTCCTCCGCAGGCATCACGACTTTGACTTGGTAAAAAGAACAGACAGATCCAACTAAGACACGGAGCGGAGCTGGGCTCTGCTTCCAGGCAGCTGTCCCCTGTCTCTGGGGACGGCGTCCAAGCTCCCCGTGGGGGCCGGTCTCATCCTGAAGATGGACCTGAGGCTGGGTTCCCGATGGCTCCCGCTTACCTACGGGGGACGGAATTTTTAGAAATAAAGAATAAAGAAGCAGTTATGTGAAGTAAAGGTTGCTGTCCATCAATCCTCTGTGAGCACTGCTGTCCCTCAGAGGCCCTGGAAGTTTGCCAAACCCCCAGGTTTCAGAAAAGCAGTCATGAAATGTTGGCACTTGCTCCAATTTTTATGTAATTCAGTTGTTAAGTTCTGCACAAGTTCGTGCTCCGAATTCGCCGCTGGGGACCAGCTCCAGGGCAGAGATGAAGCAGCTCCCAAAGTGGCCCCTGGCCTTCCGCATGGGAATCTGGTGACTTGCAGCAAGTCTGCACACATGGGTAGCTCAGGGCCCGGACCCTGCTTCTGGAAATTCACCCTGAAGATGCCCTGCAGCCACAAACAGATAAATATGTGCAAGCTCCGTATAATAATTTGCTTTACTTGCAAACTATGAGAGACCCCTAAAGGCTCACTTGCAGGGCAGGCTGGGCAAGCTGTGGCCTGTCCACAACACAGAGCCACCGTGGTGCCAAGAGGGTGACGGAGCTGCCTGTGGACCCGGTGGAGAGATTTCCGGGACCTGTGGCTCAGCGGGAAGGAAGCCGGGCTTCAAGGACCACCTGTGGCAGGTCCCTCTCCACCCAGCAGGGAGGCTGGTGCTCAGATATAGCAGTTCTACCATTAGGAAGAACAGGCTCCATGGGGGACTCGGGCTGCCTGAACAACCTGACCTGGTCACCTCACCTTGAGAGTGGACGTTAAGGGGCACAGCCAGTCCACTGGGGGGGTGACCCCAAGAACGTGAGTTGGGCATGCGTGTTCTCTCCTGAGTCACCATAGGCCGGCACCTGCTGGCATTGCTATGGAATAGTGTGAAGAGGGAGTGTGGACCTGGCTGCAGGCTGGACCCCGGGCCTCCTGGCTGATAGGCAGTCCCCCCACCACAGAGCTCATCTGATTGCTCAGGCTCACGGTGCTGGGAAGGCAGGGAGATCAGCAGAAGGCATGCGGCAGACGCGGCGGGGCTCCTTCCCTGGGTGCTGGTGTGCAGCCCGTCCTCTCTGATGCTGGGCAGGGTATCGAGCCACAGACCCCAGTCAGCCTCCGTGAACCAGGCAGCAGCGAGCCTGGGGTGCTGTGCAGAGTAGCCGAGCTACGGCGTTGGCATCTGGGGGTATTTAGGGCTCTTCTGAATAACAGTATCTTGAACCACCAGGGGCTCGTTGGTCCAAAAGCCACCTTAAGCCAAGGAGCATCTGCCCTGAGCAGAGACCACGAAGTTAAAGGTTGGTGAGAACCTGTGCCCTTCAGCCTGATATCCGAGAGAAGCCGAGCTCGCTGCTCCTGCAGGATGGACAAGGAGCCTGCTGCCCACAGCTGGGTGGCCCTTGGAGGGCACCACGGCCTCTTGCTTCTCAGCCCCAGAGCTGGGCCCCTCCTGCCTGAGAGGTCAGCCCAGAAACACGACAAGCCCACAGAGGTGGCGACCTGTGAGGGTGCCTGCTCCTGCACAAGGTTCTGTGCTGGGGACCGGGTGTGCCAGGCCTCTCCTCCTCAGAGCAGCCATGAGCAGCTGGGGCCAGCTCCTCAGCAGGCCACACAGAAGTCCCAGGCATCTCCTCCTCCTGGTGGACACCCTCCGTTCTTGGGCCTGGTTCTCTCAGTTAGGGCTTCGGCTCTGCTTGGCCCAAGCTGGCAGCTGCCCCCGAGCCTGCTTCGTGCATTGAGCAGAAATGACCCAAAGCCATGGAGGGGTCAGCGGTCTGAGGCTGCACCTGCCATTTTTTTGCTGTTGTCTCCGATGGGGAGAAATGGTCCCTAAGCTCTCTGGGATGGAGGGCCGGGAATGGGACGCAGGGAAGGGAGGGGACCCAGAGCGCAGGTGGGCGTCCCTTCCTTCATTCAGACATACAAGGTCACTGGGCGGCTGGGAAACATGATTAGATTGTTGCCAACCAGAGTCACCTTGGCTCGTCAGGCCCCACGGAAGCGGCCTGCAGGCAAGCAATAAAGCAGGCGCCGTTCAGCGCAGTCCAGGGACCCGCAGATTGGAAAGTGATGCATGGCAGGTTCTCAGGGACAAGGGGACGCGGCTGGAGGGGAGAATTGGAGTCGGTTTTCTCAAGGAGGTAGAGGGGGATTCTCAGGAGGGTTGGGGACCCGTGGCCCCCAACCCCCCCGAGTGAGCAGCTCCACAGGGGAGGGCAGTTCCCACCAGAGGGCACAGTGGCAGGTGACAGGCGGGGCTGTGATCTGTTTCCCCTGTCAGGCCACAGACCCCATGAACCTGGAAGGTGCTGTCCTGGCTGCTCACCCCTGTCCGGGGCCTGGCCCCTGTCCCCTCCCTGGGTTCAACTGCATGAGCACCTCGACCCTAGGAAACCCCGGAATGAATGTCACCAAACCTGACGACCAAACGGGATTCCCAGAGGAAGGACGGTCCCAGGTTCTGCCGACTGGAGGAGCCTGAGGGGAAGAACGTGGGGGAAGAATCTAGAAAAACACCAGGCTGGGAAAGTCAGCTGCCCCCGGCTCAGGTGCTGGCTGAGCTGGGACACGGGGCTGGCTGGGAGCCTGGAGGGCAGCCTCCCCCACGCCTGGCGACGCCCCACTGCCGCAGTGGACAGTGGCCTCTGGTGTGCAGACAGCAGGTGCTCACGCAAGGTCGCCAAACACGGGTGGAGCCTTGATGCTAATGGGACCCGTGGAAACCCAGGGCCACGTGGTCTGCACAAGGGACAGAGGGCCCAGGTCGCTCCAGGCCCTCAGGACAGTGCACCTGTCACCTCTCGGCGGGAAGCCTGGCAGCCTCGGATGGTGAGGCTCTGCGTGCCCAGTGCTCAAGGGCACCGTCAGAGCTCGGAGGAGAGAGCAGAGGGAACATCGCTCAGCTCCTAACTGTGCAGTCTCCTTAGGGTTTCAGGGAAGATTTGAAGCACTCCTCCACGGTGGGTGGGAAGACGGGCTCCTAAGGGATTCCAGGGGGTGGTGAGCAGAGGGGTGGGGAGCCCCCAGAGGGGCAGGGGTGGCGAGCCTGCAGAGGGGCAGGGGGTGGGGAGCAGAAGGGTGGTGAGCCCCCAGAGGGGTAGGGGATGGGGAGCCCCCAGAGGGGCAGGGGATGGGGAGCCTGCTAAGGGGAAAGAGAGAGAGAGAGAGAGAGAGAGAGAGAAAGTGAGAGAGAGGGAGAAGAGGAGGGGGGCAAGAGATGAGATATGGGGCACTGGGTCAAGATATTGTCACCAAGGGCAAGCCTCCATGTCCTACAGGGACACTTCCTCCCAGTGGTCCGCTCAGATTGTTAACCCGTCAGTGGGTTGATCCATGGTGGTCAGGAGGTGGGACCCTCCTGGTCCAATCACTTTCCCACATCCCCCCTCTGAACCCTGCTGCACTGGGGCCCAGCCTTTGAACAGAACCTCTGGAGGACGGTCCAGATCTGAGCCACACAGCTCCAGGTGGAGATCCCAGGTTTAAAGCTGTTCAGTAGGACTGAACGCCGTCCATCATACCTGCACATTGCGCTCTCCCACGTGCACCAACATACTTGCTTATCTCCTCTATCGCCCCACGGGCATACGGACGTTTCAGAACAACAGCACTGCTGCCAAAGATGTATGGTGAAAACAGTATGGCGCTTATTTTACCTTATGGTGTCTGTCTTTGTGTCTGCCTATCTGTACATCCATCCCACCCACGGCCAGCTGAACCTTCTCCACAGGATTCGTCACATATATTTACAGAGGTACCTTTGTACCTTTATTTTCCCTTCTTGCCAGGAGGACATCCGCACCAGGAGGTGCAGGACCAAGTCGGCGCTGGCCCTTGGCCATCTTGGTCTCTGGATGGTGCCTGGCCTAGAGGAGCACTCTCCACTCATTCCATGAACAATGAACAACCATGAGAACGCCCTAGAACAAAGTTTTCAGTTTTTTATGTCAGTAATGAATATAAAATATAATTTATATTTTGTTGCTTTTGTAAAAGGGAAACAAAAGAAAGATTACAAACAGGAATGATTCTAATAGAAGCTGTTCAGGAACATTATAGAGAAAAATTACAAAAATATTCCTTTAAAAATACTCTAGGAAACATAATTAATGTGTCATGTTTTCCGAAAACAAGCCTATTTTCAAATTAACCTGTAAAGTTGCATTAATCTGTAATGTCATAAAATTCTTGTCCTTTAGAAATAGAAAATTGATGAGCTGAACTATAATTTAAATGTGAAAGGAAAAGGATAAAGGTGGACAAGATGGTTTTGAGTGAGTTTGCGGGGCGGGGTGGAATGCGCTGCTGTCTGATGTCGGATATTGGGGCACATTGCAGGGACATAGGGGTGTCATAGCAGCAAGGCCTCAAAACATACAAACACACAGCTCCCAGAGGGAGAGCCAGGCATACCAGAGAAATTAAAATACGACAGAGACTACTGCAGACCAGTGGTAAGACAATAAACAATCAATAAACGGTTCTGGAACAATTGATTACCCACATGGGAAATAAAATGAAATTAGGTCTCTATCTCATTATCTCATGACAGCCAATATTCAGTTCCAGTCTCATCTAAATGAGAAAATAAAAATAATTTCACTGCAGAAAAAATTATGGAACTGTCTCCAAAATTTCAGAACATGAATGTATTTCTTTAAAGAGGTTAAAAATGTGAAACCACAGAGGACATGATTATTGTTAAGTTTAACTATGTTAAATTACAAAGAAAAAATTGTAATCAAGAGATGCTGTTTGGCAATGCAAAGAGAACCAAAAGTCAGGGCAATATGTCAAGAAAAAGAAGTAGAAAGCACCCATAGTGGAGAGGAGAAGTAAATCATCCCTGTTTGCAGATAACACAATCTTGTACATAGAATATTAAAGGGATTCACAGAAAATGATCACAGCTAATAAACGGGTTTAGCAATGTTGTAGGATACAAGATCAATATACAAAAATCAATTCTATTTATATACATTAGCAACAAACATTCAAAAATGAAACTAATAAAATAATTACATTTCCAGTAACATAAAAAGAATAAATGACTTACGAACAAATCTAACAAGATAAGTGTAAGTGTTGTACATTGAAATCTATAAACATCTCTGAAAGAAAACAAAGACCTAAACACATGGAAATCTATCCCATATTCATGGATTGGAAGACTCACGTAGTTACGATGGCAAATGGCAAATTCCCTAAATTGATCTGCAGATTCAATGAAATCTCCAAATCCCTACCAAAATGGTAGGTGGCTTTTTTTTTTCTTTTTCTTTTTTGGGTGCAGATTGACAACGTAATACTAAAATATACCAAAATTCATACGGAAATGCAAGGAACTGAGGGTAGTAACAATAATCTAGAAAAGTTTTTAAACTTATTACAAGACCTACTGATTTCAAAAGTTAGCACAGAACTATGGGAATTAAGATTATGGTGTACTGGCATTCTGATAGACATAGGGAAGAACCGGACAGTACTGAGAGCTCAGTAATCCCACACATTTACAGTAAACTGGTTTTCAGCAAGTGTGACAGGGCAATTCAGTTGGGGACATAATGCTCTTTTCAAAAAATGATGCTGGCACAACTGGATACCCACACACAACAGAGAGGAGTTGGTTGTCTACCCCATGCCAGAGACAAAATCAACTCAAAAAGGTGAGAAGATCCAGACAAACACAACCGTAAGACGCTGAGAGGAAAATGGAAGTTGAAGTCCTCGAGTAGCCAATTTCCTTAGATATGAGACCCAAAGAATAAGCCACAAAATGAAAGGATTGGGCCTCATCAAAATTAAAAGCTTCTATGCTGCAGAGGGCACAATCCTGTGAAAAGATGCTCTGAGATGGTTAAAAAAACTCTTTTCAAATCTTGTATCTGACAAGGTTCTAGTATGCAGCATATGGAGGTGGCTCTAAGGCTGAGAAATAAAAAGGCAGATGAGCCAATTAAAAAATAGACAAAAGACTTTAAATCGACAATTTTTTTCAAAGAAGAATCAGAAATGGCCAGCAACATGAAGAAATGCTCAGTATCTCTAGCGTTTGGAGGAAGGAGCTCCGTGAGATGCCACCTCCTACCCACCAAGATGCCTATCATCCAGTCTAACCACATCACGGGGCGCACACTGATCCCCGCCCGGGGGGCCAGGCTGTGGAGAACTGCACCCCTCACTCACCGCTCGCAGCGGTATAAAACTGTGCAGCCTCATTGGAAATAGTCTTCAGTTCCGTAAAAACGCACGGAGAGACTGACCCTGTGAGCAGCCCGGCGGGCCCTCCAGACGCCCACGCAGGGTCCTCACCACTGTGACTGTGTGGAGGAGACCAGGGTGTGGTTAGATCACCAGAGCCACAGGTTTAGTTAAGGGAGAGGTGACAGGGGTGCCGAGGTCAGAGAGGAAGGAGGAGAGCCCACGGCCGGCCCAGAGGAGGAGGAAGCAGCCACATACCAAGGAACATGGTGGCCCCAGGAGCTGGGCAAGGCAAAGAGCAGACTCTCCCCGGAGCCTCTGGAAGGAGCAGAGCTGGTCTGTTCGCACCCCTGGCGAGTAGTGCAGATGCCACAAACTGAACAAAGACATTTGTAGCAGAGGTAACAATAAAGGACCAGTATTTCAAGTGCTGTATCAGCCCATTGACTGTCATTATGGTGGAATAACTGAAGCTGTGAACTTTATAAAGAAAAGAGGTTCATCGAGTTCACAGTTCTAGAGGTTCGAGGGCATGGCTCGGCTCTGGTAAGGACCGCATGGCAGATGGCACCATAATGGCGGGGTGGGAGTGAGAGGAGATCCCATCACCAGACAGGAAGCCAAAGAGCAGGGAGGAGCTGGTCTTGCCCCCTCCACCGGGCCCCAGTGTCAGGTGCCACCACGGCTCAGCCCCACCACACGGGGTCTCAGCCCCAGCCCCCAGAGGGAACCACTCAAACCAAATGCCAGCCCCAGAAGGTGCCCCATAAAGGTGCTGCACCAAGAGAAGAGGAAACCAGACAAAAAGGATCCGTGGCCATTCGCAAAAAGGAAACAAACCCAGCAAACACCTGAGGTAGAACACGGCGGGCAGGGGGGGACTGACATGACAGGACACTCACACAAGTGGCCAGCAGGCGGCTCTGGCACCCACGGGGACAATGTGACCGTCCCACTGAGGTCGCAGGCGCACATCCAGTGGCCGGCACTTCTGCTCCCACTAGAAACCTCCTGCACCTTCCGACAGGCGGGGAGGCTCCGCAGCAGTTTTCCTTGCAAAAGAAAAAAGTCAGATGGAAATGAAATGTCCAACCCCAGAAAACAGACGAACTCGTCCCCCGGGGAACCACGCTCACGAGTGTCGGGGATCCAGCCCACGATCCTCAAGACGGGCAGCTGGGAACACACTGAGAAACCTTCAGAAGGAGCCTGGCCACCCAGCCACCGCGCCTGCCCACGGCCAGCTCCACCCACGTGCTCCCGGCCACAGAACACCACGGGCTCTGGGCCATGGGACACCCACGTGCTCCGGGCCACGGGAGCAGAGCCAGGACCCCAGGTTTAGCTTCAGCTACCCCAAGTTACATTCCTGCCACTTTCCTCTAAAAGCGCCCAGTCTGTGGCCTCCTGGACCAAGGTCACTTCTGGACCACGCTGCAGGGTGGAGCTACCTTTCCCAGACAGTGACACACGGGCGCAAGTGCTGCCCATCAGCCGTTTCCTTGACCCCGGGGGTGGCCAGGCGCCACTCTGTAGACGTCTTGCCTGGGTTTCCAGAGTGTCTGGGAGATGCTTGCTGATTCCTGGCCTCTTGGGACCATCCACCTCTGGAACAGGGTGCTGAGGTGACTTTGGCCTCCGAGTCCCATACTCCTGAGCAGGCACATGCGCATCCTGTCCCTGCCTTTCCTCACATTGGTGAAGGGTCTGGGACTCTGCCAACTGTAGACCATGGAGGAGGCTTAGGTACCGGACACCCGGGGTCTTGGTGCATGTGCCTCAGTCCTCTGAGTCCCTCCTGTCACTGCAGGGTATGGACACCAGCTCTGCAGCCATGCTGGGTGGGAAGTGGCCATCTAGGGGAGGGGGAGCCTGTTACCTGTCCTGGAGTCCTCCCTCTTGCCTCTCGGGACCCCTGCGTGACAGACCGCCCACTCAAAGCAGGGCACCACGAGCAGCCTCAGCATGTCTCCAGAGCCACTCTCACGTGGACATGGTCGAGGACAGCTGGTCCCAGCCTCCTGCTGTCTGCGGCTTAAGCTTTTGCTGCTGGTGATTATATTGCTGCCCGTTACTGTCCGTGGATAATGGGCAGCAGTGCCCAGTTCTGCAGAACTGCCACGTGGCCACCCAGAAGCACAATCCTGGCGGGCAGTCGGGCCATGGAGAAGCCCACAGGATCCTCCAGACAGTGGAAGCTGAGTCTGGCCCCTGGGGACATGAGCCGTAGGTCTGCGGAGGGAGTTGAGGGAGTCACAGAGGTGGGGCAGGTGGCCCGGAAAGCAGGCCCCTGTGACCCATGTTATTCTGTGGGGACATTCCACCTCACAGCTCTCCTGGACTTATGACTGAGGGTGGAGGTCATTTCTGGCTGTCTTCACCAGGAAAGGGGAGTGGGGACCCGCATGGTGCCAGCTGGTGAGGCTGCAGACAGCGTGATGGGACCTGACGGGGAACGGAAGGCCAGCTCTGGGCAGGCGAGGGTGGGAGGGGCAGAGGTGGTGCCTGCCCTGGGCTGGACAGATGACCAGCCAGGCCGGCCATAGCTAAATCTTACCCCATGTTTTCTGCATTTCCTGGGGAGGAGGTGGGGCGGCTACTAACATTCTGAGGAATCAGACGGATGCCGTAAAAAGTCGCAGGGCCCGGGTGGCGTCGCCTCCACCTTCCCGCGTGTGTGTCTCGCCTTCTGTGCCCAGCCGTGACCGCCTGGTGGGTGATGGCCGTTATAAAACTGATGGACAGCTGAGGTGGGCCCGAAAAAAACGATCACCTTCTGACACTGCTTCCTTAAGGGACACCGCGACAGGGGACAGTGATGGGCTTCTGCCTCTCTGCCAGGTGACTTTTTTTTTTTTAATCTGTTTGGTTTTGTTTTGTTTCTAAAGGAAAAATGTTCACAAGCACCAATGTCTCTCGATTTGCAGAAAATTAATTCCGTAGATGATGTGGAAATGATGGCCGATGAAGTTAATGAGATATTACCGAAGGCTGGGTAAACAATTAGCAGTATTAGCCGGGAAGATAAACCAGGACCTGTGGCCATCACACAGAACCGCACTAATTAAACTAAAATTACAGCCAGCCAGGGAGACAAAGGCGCGGGACGGCTGGCCATGGACGGAGCTGATATTGCAAAAGCCAAACTGATATTAAAGATGAAAGGGGGAGGGGCGTTAAAGCCACCATCTCCCCCGCCCCCGCATTGTCCCCATGAGCCCAGGTTCTGCATCTGGCCACGCTGTGGGTCTCTGGAGGTTTTGAGTCTGCATCTCCTCATGTGCATCACCTGCGTGAGTCATGCCCATCCGAGGAAGAAGCCCCTTCCTGACCCCACAGATGGTCCACCAATTCCTTGAAGCATGAAATTAGCTTCCTTGTTTCTGAGCATCAAGAGCCGCAGACCTTCCTAAGAAAAATTAGCTGCGTTCAAATCTCAGCGTTACACATTAGACCTGAGACCCTCACATCCTGTCCCTCAGGGTTGCAAGGCTGCAGTTCTCATCATCATCATCATCATCATCATCATCATCATCACTATCCACAGTCTTCCTGCTTAGGAGCCTGCTGTCTCCTCCTCCTGCCTTGGGAGCCTGATGGAAATGGAGATAGGTGGACCCCGAGGCAGATGGCCTTCCACCCAGCAGAGCCCTGGGTGAAGCCCGGGGCCTGGCTGCTGTGCTGGCCCCTGGCCTGCGCCATGGTGGAGGGATCCCGGAGAACCAGGTGTCTCTGTGAGACCCAGGGTTGGCTGTAGAGGGACACAGGAAGAGCTGGCCCCTCTCTTGAGCCCATCCAGCTTTCCCAGAGCTCTGGGTCATCTACGCCCGTGTTTGCTGACTCAGAGTCCCATGCATACGGAGGGGCCCCATGGCCACCTCACTCCTGGGATAGCCAGGAAGCCTGCCTGGGCAGTCCCTGCATAGCCCAGATTGGTCACCAGAAGAGGGACAGGACCAGAGTCCTCTGAGAGGATCTTGGGAGGTCAGAACCAGCTGGGCTGCGTGTTCTCAGATCTTTATCCAACGGCAAGGTCCAGGGGCAACTGAAGGGTCACCCTGCACCAGCTGTCTGAGGGTGACCGTCCATGGCTGAGCGCACCTCTGCTGCCCGTGCGATTTGCTGGATCTGGGACCGGAGCCTGAACTCCTAATGCGACTCTTCCTCTAGAACGCTGCATCCTGGCTGCACAGACCCCTCCCGCCCGGGCCTGGAGCCCTTTCTGTGCCACTGTAACAGGGGCGTGGGATGAGGCTGGCTTCCTCTGCAGGCACACCGCTGGCTGCTGCCTCTGTCACATCTGGTCTTCTCCTCCCTAGCTGGACACTCATGGGTCAGCCATCGAGACTCTTCAGACTGGGCCTTTCCCTCTGGTCCGGCCAGCCCCACTCTGGCTCATGTGGCTGCTGCCTCCCAGAAGCCAAAGCCCAGCTCCTTCTGAAACCCCAGAGCTCTCCCGGCTGCCATCACAAGGCCAGTTTTCTGTCTTGGCCTTCTGTTGGGTGAAGGCCAGCTGTTGAGAATCATCTGGGGAAGACATGCTGTCCAAGGGGCCAGTGGACCAGGGCTGCTGCCATGTTTGACGTGAAGTCATTTGACAACAGTGTGCAGGTCTGGGCTCCGGGCATGCTGCCGTAGCCCTGGTGGGGTTGGCTGCAGAAGGCAGGACGTTGGGGACAAGCTGGAGGGGTGCTCAATGCTGAGCAGTGGCCCTGAGAATCCCACCTGAGTTGTTCTCCAAGGGCAGGAGCCAGGGACTGAGTTTCCCAGGTGTGATCCGGTCCCGCCAGGCTGCACAGCACCCAGAGACAGGATCAATTAGCCCTCGTTAGTGACTCCTTTATCAGTGCAGCCTAAGATGCCCGCCAGCCCAGAGCCAGCACCCATCTGTCAAACACAGCATCATTTCAGGTCACAGCTGTCGTCTGCAGCATTGGCAGGGCTGGAGAGAAAGCTCTCAGCGACTTCCGGCACCTGAGAACAGAGCTGAGAGAGACCTCCAGGTAAGCACTGTGATTCTGCCAGTAATTAAATAACCTTAAACTGACTCATTATCTTCAGAGTTACATGTTAATAATTTAACTGGCAAACATTTCATAAGTTAATTCTGAAGACTTAAGCAGAGACAGATTTAATTAATTCCATATTTACACTGTTTTTGCGCTTTTAACTTCAAGTGATTTCCTGCAAAGTCAAGGAGCGTCTAGGCACGTTCCAGAGGTGGCAAGATGCCAGCACCGACCAGACTGTGGGGGGCGGGCGGGCGCTCCTCAGTGGGCGAGGCCAAAGGAAGAGGCTCCTGGCAGAGAGGGCAGGTCTCTTGGGAAGGGCAGGTCCCTGCTGGGAAAGCAGTATTGATAGGAGGGTTGTCCTGTCACCTCAGCTCGTCAGAAGTCGCAAGGTGCCATGCCATAGGACATCACCTGGTGCCTTTCCACGTGTTTGTGTCCCCGACATGCTAAATGCTGGACACGGCGCTGGTGTCCAGGGATGGTTCTCGGTGTTCAGGGGAACAGGGAAGGTGGGCGCCTTATCCTTTGTCCAGAGAGCTTCCAGTGTGCAGCCTCGAGCCCCTGCTCCTCCCCTGCAGCCCACTCTGGGCCAGGGAAAGACCCAGTGCAGCTTCAGCTGTACCCAGGACGTCCCTGGAGTCACCTCCCCTGCACTCCCAGGGCATCGAGCCTCCCTCCTCTCTAGCTGGTTCCGAGTCTTCTCCTTTGTCCTGAGCGAGTCTCTGCTGAGCCCGGTGCTGGGGCTCTCGGCTTCCCTCTGGTCCTAGTGGAACAAGCATGCCCCTCTCCCCACCGGAGCGCCACGTGGGCAGCAGCCGCCAGCCCTTGATCTTGTCTCCTGTCTTCCTTTGTTTTAGGAAAGGATAGACGTTGGCTCCTAATTAACCCAAATGCCTTTGCTTTAGTGAAAGCCTGGGTGAGGTTAATGATTCGACTCTGCCTCTACACGTGTTCTTTCAGAAGGTAACCCAGGCACGGGAGGGGACTGGACGGGAGGGGACTGCAGGGCGTAGCAAGCCCGCTGCGGGGGCAGGGCACGGAAGCCACTCTTACTAAGGCCCAGGGAGGCTCGGATCTGCTGCTAATCACAGACACTGTTCCAGGATTGATAGACATTCAGAGTCAGGCCACAGCTGTAGGGGAGAAAGGACACAGTGGGAACCAAGCGTCAGATGTCCACGGCGGGAAGGGGGCGTGGGCTGGGCTGGGTCCGTGATGACCGCCTCCTCTGCCACCTCTTCACTTAGGGCCCAGACTGAGCCCCAAGGAAGGGAGCAAAGGCGTGGAGCATCCCAGGCACGGCTGCACCGCCCTCTCTGGGAGGCCGAGGACCTGGGGGTCTGCACCCCGAGCTCCCACCCAGGACCTCCTGCTGTCCCCAAGAACACCCAGCTCCATCGTAGATACGCACCATTTCTGGGCTGCATTAATTTTTAATCAGCCGGTTGCATCCAATCTAATCATACTACTGAGGGCAGTTTCTATATTTCATAAGCACAAATAAATCCCTTCCCCATCTCCCCCGCCCCTGGTGGCAGTTTGCAAAGACCTTTGGGTAGCGGTTTTCAACCTCCATCTCCTGCAGGCATCCCCGGCTTGTAAGTACCTCTGAAAGATTCATTGTTGCTTAAATAATTGAATCTATTTAAAGAAATGAAGCCAATTAACTTTTCAGTTTATGACTAAGAAATAATTTCACTGTGTGTGGTCAGATTCGAATAAGTATCTAGGGATTCAATTACTGTTTAGAGGTCAGAAAAATGCAAGCAGCATCCTAAACTATGCAGGACAGAGCGTTCGGGGCACATGGCACGGGACACGGGCCCTTTGCACAGGATTCATGGTAAGACACCAGGCAATTGGAACTCTGTGTCTAACATCCTCAAATAGACTTTTCTACCAACATCCTGAGGCTATACTGGCCAGTGAAGGCTGTGCCCTGCTCCAGTGACCTCTGTGCTTCCTCCTGTGCCCTTTACTTCCTGCCCTAAGAAACCCAGTCCCCTCCTGGTCTCTATCTGATCTTAGGTCTCTTCTTGGGCTCTCTGTTCACATCAAGCTGTAAGTAATGGATATAAGGTAAGAAAAATGTAGAAAAGCAGGTGTCCTCTTCCACCTCCTTCAGGACAGCCCAGCACAGAAGGCCCATGCTGACCACCGGCCACACTGACCTCCGATGGCGGCCACAGCCATTCTTCCCAGCATGCACCTCTTCTGTGCCCATGCCCGGGGCTTCCGTGTCTGGTCCTGGACTCCATGCTGGGGATGGCCGAGCTCCTTTGCCCCTGAGCTTCATCCTGTGGCCGTGTGGCCATCTCTGCCACGACTCCCAGTCCAACTCTGCTCCAGCCCTTCTCTCAGATCCAGAAAGGTGGCTCAGACATTTGTGTGGCTGTCCTTCCTCCCTTCTCAAACTGAATGCCCCAAAGTGGACTCGGCCGCTGCTGGAGGCACTGCCCCCCGACCCTCCCAGCTGCCCAAGCCCCAGGTGTGGCTGCCACCCGGCTCTCCCACTTCGTTCAGTCACAAAAGACGTGAACTCCGTCTCCTTGAGTTCTCCCATCTGACCCTGCCGGGTCGCTGAAGTGGCTCTGTGGGCTCCCTATACCTGCTTTTGACTTCTCCACCCTGGTCATCCAGCAGCCTCCGTGGGGGATCCTCCTCCCTGCAGCCTCCTCGCATCTCCACCCACCAGGGTGCCTCTGCTCAGCCATCCTCTCCTCCCCTAGGTGACATGTCAGAGTCACCAGGGAGCCTGTCTCCACCACCTGGCCCTGCCCCTCCGCACTGCACTCCCACCCCCCCCCCCGGAACGGCGGATCCCTGGCCCAGGCCTCCATGTGAACAGTCGGCGGCACTTGGCAAAGGCCAGAATCAGGAGACACCTTGAGGCGGGCACCTGGCCAGCTGCCTCGTTGTTCTGCAGAGGGACAAGGGAGGTGACATTTCTGGGAGAAGGGCTGAGTGACTGCGTTGTCTCCTGCAGGATTGGAAGGGTGTCAGGGAGGGGGCCTGAGGCCCAAGTCTTCATGCCGTGAGATTTTACTCTCAGGGATTCCTCTGGAACACCCCCGGTTTCATGTCACTGGGGGTCATGGGGCCACCCGCAGGCAGCCCTAACAAGGCAAATGCATCTCACTACCCGACGGGGCCAGTCTCCTGGAAGGAGTGCCTGTAAGTAGAGGAACACAGGGACTGACCCACAAGACCACAGACACTTTCCCTGCCTCCAAGGCCTTCAGGACCCGGGACCACACCGTCCAGCAGACAGCAGCACGGCTTCCTTCCTGCTCCAGGTGGGCTGGGGACCCACCAGGCTGCTCCTGTGGCGTGGATTTGGAGAAGGGTCCCACCATGGCAAACCTTTTCTAGAACAACCCAGTGGGAGTGGCCGCTCCTTGGGCTGGAAGGGTCAGGTGTCCCCAGACTGGCTGAGGTCAGCCGTGCTGTGGAGTGGGGGGGTACCCTGGGGAGGGGAAGCCCAGGGGCCTCGAGCAGGTGACCCTTCCTCCCCTGGGGTCCAAGCAACGTCAGTCTCCTCCTCAAACAGTCGACCATGGGGAGAAATGACCCTTGGCCACAAACTGGAAGTTAATTGGCTCCGTTTCATTAGAGGATCTTATTATGTCAGCTCTGGCCCAGCTCTGGGCCAGAGGAGGGAGGGTGTGTCCATGGCCCTGCCTAGGGACCCTGGCACCCTGTGGCCCGGACCAGGGAATGCAGCTCCTAAGCAATGACAAAGTGGCCCTGGGCGAGACGCTGTGGCCAGGGAGGAGCAGGCCAAGATCCGGACAGAACAGCAGCCCCCGGAGCACAGTGCCTGATGGAGAAATCCAAGTTCCTCCATCGCCGAGGTGGAGATGGAGCCTCACCCCAGCATAAGCCAAGGCGAGTGTCCCCAGAGCCATGGCCTGGAAAGGAGGCCTCTATCCCCCAGCAGCTGGGTAGGTGCAGCCCCTGGACATGAGTCCTGGGCGGAGGCTGCTGGACATGTATGGGCAGCCCTGCTCAGGGTGGGCCCTGCTGGGGGGGGTCCCCTCGCTGCAGAGGCCCTGTGGCCCCTGTGTGAGTCACAGGCCACACACTTCAACCCACCAAGAATGGCTGAGCATGAGGCGACTGTCCTCAGATCTCCCCTCTGGGGACAGAGCTCACCTGTCCTAGGTGTGGCCTGGGCTTCTTGGTGCAGTGTTGACTGATGTTCATGTTTCCCCCCGAAACAGGCCACTAAAATCCCGAACGTCAGTGGACTCTTACCCCTTGGACCAAGCCCCGCTGATGCCCGCCTAGGTCATGGGCGCATTCACTGGAAGGTGCTTTGTGTGTGTGAGATTGAGGCGGGCACAGCCGGGTGAGGGGTGGGCGCACTTCCACCCCAAGGGCCTCACTCTCTGTTTTCACACAGTCAAGTGGCTCCAGCAGCTCAAATGAGGACGACACCAAATCCTCAACGTTTGTTTAGAAACAGAAAGTGGCCTCAAGACCAAGCCGTTGGAGAAGCACTGTGCAGACACGCCACATGGGGGTCACAGCCCGCAGCCCCCCGGCCCTGCTCAGCACTCCCCTGCGGGGGGTGGAGGGGCCCTGGGTTCTTGCCTGGGACTCTCCGGAGCACTCAGGAAACCTTTTCCACTCTGCAGAAATGACTGCCAGCGCTAAACCGCAGCATTCCAGCCTGCGCGGGGCACACACCAGGAGATGGACTCTGCTCTCGCCACCTTTCTTTGGCAAGGACTCAGACAGAGCTCTGCTCCTGAGTCCCGAACAGAGGAGGTTCTGGGGAGACCAGCACTTTTGGAGCAAAGGTCATGGTGACCTGAGAACTGAGGGGCCTCGGTCAGTCCTGGTTGACCTTGAGGGAGGTCACAGCCCCTTGGTGACCCCTGTACCTGGGGAGGCTGTGAGGAATCTGTGGCTGTTCTACCCATGGCCTTTGAAGGTAGGACTCCATGCCCGACCAACCTCCTCAGTTTGCCTCTTGAAGCACCCAGCGACAGAGCTGGACGGAGCCTTGGTTTGAGCTTTGTCCAAACCCTCATCTCGCTGGGCCATAATCAGGTCCCCACTGCCTACTGTTCACATGAACATGCAGGACCATGGGCTCCCAGCTGGCTTCGCGGGGCCCTGCAGGTGCAGGCCACCTGGCAGGAGGGTCTGGTGAGGTCCCTGAAAGGCCAGTTCTCTGCGCTCTCACACATACCCTGCGCCTAGTCACTGCCCCCCCAGCTGACCCTGAGTCCCCAGGTCTCTTCCTGGCCTGGGACTCCTCTGGTTTGGCTTCCCCACACCTGGTGTGATCTGCTGAGCACACTGTCACTCCTCGTTCCCTGAGTGACGGAGAGAAGGATTGTAGCAGCACTAACCGGGTGGAGGTGGGGGTGTTAGTGCGGCAGCACAGGATGGGGTCATCGAACCCTCTGGTCCTCTTAATGAGCTCCGAAATGACTTCTGGTCTGTCCTGAGACATGTCCCTCCATAGCAGACCACACGCTTTGGAGTCCATCCATTTTTGTTGGAACTGTGGACCGGAGTGGATTCCACCCGACTGAAGCACCCAGGGGCACCCGAAGGCTCTCCGAGTCATGAGTCCAGGACTCTGTGTCTTGAATCCACTTCATTCAGTCGTATTTACCGGTATCCCCAGCATGCCAGACCCCGTGCTAGATGCCACGTCCCCAACTCAGGGCTCAGTGTCCTGTTGGGACAGCTGGATGGCACCAGAGATTAAGGAGACCAAGGGCGGACCCAGCCCACCCAGCCTCGGGAAGCTGCTGCTACGGAGGGGCTGCCAGCAGGACCCGAGGCTGGGTCCCAGGGAGCAGGGACGGGCACAGGGCGGGCGGGGGAGCGGACTGCTCTGCAGCCAGGGCACTCGAGGAGAGCCACGACTCTCCACGTTCAAGGACGCTCTGTGTCCACTCTGGCAGACGGCCACCTCTGTGCTGTCATCACCTCTCTGAATGGTGCAGCGTGACGGGGAAGGGTGGGCAGAGGAGAATTTAAACCCTCCCACCTCCACGTTTCCTGACCAACACCCCCAGGGCCAAGCGTCTTCCCACCCATCTCCTCCTGACCCCCCCCCCCGAAATTATAGAAAAGAGCTGAGCTGGACACACTGTGACTGCAGGCGTGGACCGAGGTGGACACCTGACTTCCCGGCCTGGCTGATTGGCAGCCTATCCCTGCTGCACTCACAGCCGGCCTGGCAGTTACAGCTCCGTGCAGGAGACCAGTTTATCAGGGACAGGACAGTCCTGATGGTTATAAGAATCTCTGAGGGTGCTGTCTGGATGATATTAAGTGGAGCAAAGTAGGTCAATATTGTGTGGAATAATGAACTCCAGTTTAATCAACACATCATAAGCAAAATTATGTGGAGAAGCCTCGCATGTTATTGTTGCTGTTTGGTTATTTGACTACTTAATCTTCTAATATATGCACATAATAATAAAATAATTTTACATGTAGATAGAAATCATTTTTCGACAATCATGCGGTGTACTTAACAATATGTTAATAATGCATCTTGCTGTATTTGTGGGGAAATGTCTTTGTACCGTTGGGAGACATTGGGGGCACACCCGTGGACAGCATGGTGTTCCACATGCACACAGTAGGAGCTTAATAACTTGGGCAGAGTGGAGTTCAGGTGTGTGGCTGTGCCCCGGGTCGCCAGCTGGACCTGCCCCAGGGAAGGACTTCCTGTTGTTCTGTGACACAGGGATCCTGGGAAGACTAGTTCTGTCCACTCAAGAGGCCAAATGTTACCCTTGTGCTTTAGAGGGGCCTCCTGGCTGGCGACTCCCGAGGCTGCTGCCCCCCTGAGCCCAGCCCCTCCCTGGGAAGTGAGCTGGCTGCACTGAGCCCCGGAGTCAGGACAGGCCCGGTCAGCACCTGCCATGGATACTGCTCCTGCCAGCTAAAGGAGGTGTCCCCATGTCCAGGGGCATTTGACCCGCTGAAGCTACACCATGCCCTGGCTGACCCACCTGCACCCTGGCTGAGGGCGGGGCGGTGCGTTCTGGAGGGCGGCCTCCCTCTGAGCCTGCTCTCTCTCCCTGGCCTCTCCGGTGCCCGCCGTCTGTGAGACAGCAGAGGAGGGAGCACGCCCCTCTCCAGGGAGTCGGCATTGGCTCTGGCCCGGGGATGGATCCTGTGCACCTAGGAGGCCAGAGCCTGGCCGTGTGGTCAGCGGCCCTCATCATCCCACCCGGCTGCTCTGCTCCCCTCTGAAAGTGACCTTCAGAGCTGGTCCGCGGGCTGCAGGAAGCCAGATTGCTTTCTAGTAAAGCACAGTTTAGGCTCAGTTTCAGGGATTTTCTGGGTGTTTTTATCTTCGCAGAGAAGCCATAAAGACTCGGTGGCAGCTGGGCCAGCCGCGGAGCTGACGCTGGCTGTGCTCACCACGGGGTAATGGCCTTGCTGAGCCGCGCTCAGCTCAGGCAGTGGCAGACGCAGGTGGGCAGCTTGATGGATGCGCTTCATCAGCACCTGCACCAGGCGGGCGGCTCTGGGGTTTTGGGGGGCCGAGGTCCCGCTCCAGGGGAGGGGCGGGTGGTTTCCAGAGGTCAGGTGCAGAGGGCCAGGCCAAGGGCACCAGTGGGCCTGGGGGCAGTTGAGGGAGCCCAGGGCGCTGGTGGGGAGCGGGGTGAAGCCCTTTCTCCAGCTGAGTGGACGGTCAGTTCTGACGCTGCCCTGGCCGTTGGGTTGATGGGATTCGTTGGAGGAGGCCGTCTTGGAAGCCGGGCAAATCCCAGTTTCAGTCTCAACTTCCTCGTGATCTCCAGGCCTCAGCGAAGTCCACGTTTTGAGCCTCATTTTCTCTGTTCGTCCAACCAGGACCCACAGGCTTCTCGTCACCCTTTGCCCTGTCACGAGCCACCCCAGACTTAGAGGCTGACCAGGAATTTCATACTGTCCTGCAGGTGGGTGGACTGACCTCTCAGCAGAGGGGGGTGGTGTGGCTTCTCTCGTGGGTGTACTCAGGTGGTGGCTGTACCCAGCCTCTCCACTCAGCCTCTTCACTCACTGATGGCCAGGGCGGGGTCACCTCTCCCTCCCTGGCGCCTACCCTCCCGGCCCGGCTGTCCGTCTCCTGGTGGTCGGTTGCTTACATGGTGAGCGCTTTCCCCAAGACTGTGCAAAGAGGATGCAGACAGAGGCCACAAACAGACCCCAGGGCTCCTGCCACAGCCTCCTCCCCAGCTGGATGGACAGCCCACCTCCACCTGGCTGTGGGAGGAGTGGCCGAGCACGACTGTGGCCATCTTTCCCCATTCTCCAAGGACCCCTGAGCGCAGTAATGAGGGAAAGAGGCCAGGAGCCCTCCAGCCCTGACACCGGCTCCCAGGAACTGGCCGCTCCTGTCCCTTCTGCCCGTGTCCTTCCCTAGGCCTCTAGAAACAAGAGCTGTGTCAGCATCACCAGAGGCCCGTGTCCAGCCTGTCCTCCAGCTGGCCACGCAGTGGGGAACCTGGACACCGAGGCTTTGAGTAAAGATGGCTGGTCTCCACACTGGCTGCACAGGGGGACCCCAGGGGGCCAGCACACAGGCCAGTTCCTATCCCAGTGCCGTTCTCATTTGGTGGTTATGCACGGTTCCCAGATCTACTTCAACGCCAGCCGCGAAAAGGCAGCCCTTGGGCTCCCCAGGGAGTGCACTGCTGAGCTAGGACCCAGGGGGAGAATGCCGAGGGAGACCCCAGACGACGGGGCCCAGGTCGCAACATCCCATGGGCACCTGTCACCTGAGCTCTGGCTCTCAAGTTCAGCCGGAGGGCACAGACGGCCATGCCGCATCACCCCGCCTGCCCGTCTCGTCTGGTGAGTGCAGAAGGCGCTTTTCTTCTCTGGAGACTCAATGCCACAGTCATAAAAGCAGCGTGGTCACAGAGACCCCACTAGGGAGGACGCGGGCATGTTCGTTTCCGCCAGGCCCGCCACGGGTGATGGATATAAATAGCCGGCGTTTCAGAGGGGAGCGCTGAGCAGGTGCAAATATCACCACATCTGAAGGAAGGTGCTGCGAGCGTATTTTTCCTGGGTAATTGGGGTTATGAGCAGCTGCCCCGAGAGCGGGCAGGGTCTGCTTCTGCAGCCAGCGCCTCCAGGCTGAGTTAGTGCCGCCCCTTGCTGTCGCCAATGTCCACCAGCCAGTTAACCCTTTCTAGCTGCTGGGCGAGTCTCCCCCACCTGCACCTGCCCAGCTTCCTTCGCCCACGAGAACTCCTTCCCTGCCCACGGTCACTGTCTGAGGGTGAGGACGCAGGAGGCTGCAGGAGTCAGGGTGGGAGGTGAGGTGACTCTGCCGCAGGAAGGAGAAGGCAGGCGAGCCTGATGGCCGTTTCTACACAGAGGCACAGGTGGCCCACTCCACCCTCCCGCCTGCCCACCCCTCAGGCTGGGACAGGCTCTGGAGGGACCCTCCACCTAAGCAGGCTGCCCAGTTTTCCGCTGGCATTGGGCGATCTCAGGAGTGGCCTGCTGTTCCAGAGCAGGAGCGGGCAGCAGAGCCCAGCTGGGGCAGTGTCTCTGGGCTCCCGGTGTGTGCGTGACCCTCCGCTGCCTCTGCTCTGGACACTGATGCAGTGGGGAGGCCTGGCTGGGTCCTGGAGCAGGGAGGCCACTTTCCAGCAATCTTTGAAGGTCCCAGCAGGTTTCACCAAGTCCTGGGTCACCGCAGGGCTTGCCAACGCCCGACCCTTTCCTGAAGAGTTGGTATTTGGAGAAACTAGGTTCTGTCCATTCTGATGCGGCGAGCAGCCGATTGGCAGCTCCCGGGTCACCTCCCAGGGACCTCGGCAGCCTGGACAGGGGATGTGGGTTTATGGGAAACCTCTCTAGCAGGGCTGGGGCCTGGACAGGACCCTCCACCCTGGGCTGAACAGGATCAGGGTCAAGTCCAAGATCCAGGTGGGGCAGGGCGGTGACCCCTGAAGCCTCTCCTTGGTTTGCAGAGAGTGTCTTCTCCCTGTGTCCTTGATGGCTGTCCCTCTGTGTGCAGAGTGTCCCATGGCCATCCCTCTGTCTGTCCTGATCCCTTCCTAGGAGTACTGCAGTGATGTTGGGTCAGGGCCACCCCAATGGCCTCCTTCTAGCTTCATCAGGTAAGGGATGCCGGCCCTCCTGACAGCGCGGTCCAATCTGAGATCCTGGCCTGGACTTCAGCCTGGGAGTTTAGGGGGACACTGTCAGCGCCCAGTCTGTATGGTCACTCAGCCCGGCCACATGACGACGAGGGGCCAGGGCTGCCGGTGCAGGAAAGGGATGCACCTCCAGGTAGCGACCTTCCCTGGCTAGCCACAGCCAGTCCCCGCGGCAGCTGTCCCTTCTACCCCTGCAGCCTAGCGAAGACGGATTGCTCCTCTCACGTCTAAAGGCTCTTGAACAGAGAGCAGAATCGATTTCATATATGGAGGCGGGAGCGTCCCCTGCCAGGCCAGCACAGGGTGCGCTTGATGACAGAGCGCCACCCTCAGAAGATGCTGCTATCCGGGAGGCCGGGTGTGCGCCTGCCCCCGAGCAGAGGGCAGCGCGCTGGCCTCGTGCCCCATCACCGCCCCAACGGGTCTGAGTCAAAATTTTTTTCCCTCATCATTTTCCACGGATCTGCTGCCCCTCAGTGAAACCGTTTGCAGGTCATGAAATAAGACCCATCAGCACTTTCAGAACTCATTTCCTCCACGGCGTCTCCGAGCTGGGAGTCTCAGCCTCGTCAAGCACTTTTCTTGCTCAAGAACCTTCGGAGGCTCCCCACTGCCTGCCCTCCTGCAGAAGCCTTGCTTCCTCCCCTGTCTGCAAATGGGACTTACATCTCTGAACAGCTCAGCTACTCCCCACCGCACCCCCACTTCCTGGGGGTGCAGTGTCTCACCTTCTGCCCCAGCTCCCTCCAGCTCCCTGCCTCTCTGGGTTCCTACTGCTCCTGCAGCCTGAGCCAGTCAGAAGGTGGCTACTCCGGGATTGGTCTCACAGGCCGGAGCTCCATGACGCCATTCTTCTCTGGAGCTGCAACAGTCAGGCAGTGAGGAAAGGGCTCCCACATTCTCCAGGAAGTCACTAGGGCTTGGGCTCTGGCTGGACAGGGGTCTTTTCAGGCCACAGGATTATTTTCTACAGTACCAATCATGGCTTTGAAATCAAGGCATTACTTATTTATCTAAAGCCCCAAATACTTTAATCTGCAGGCTTTCTGCCTCTGTGACTCAGCTGTTTCCTTAAACAAGGGTGCTCTAGGACAGTTGTGTCCTTTCTCTGCTGTGACCTTTGGGGCCGGGAGTCTTACGTTGGTGTAGAAAGGACAGATGCCTGCCACCCGATCCCGGAGCAATGCCCACACCGTCACCAATGGACTGATGGCTTTGTGAACTTTCTCTGCAGAGTTCCTCGGCTTCGGTTTTTCAGGGACACTGTGTTTGGTTTTGCAAACTGCAGCGTAACGTAGGGGTCAGCGTAGGAACCCTGGAGCCAGCATCCTGGTTCGAGTCTTGGCTCTGATGCTTGCTAGCTGTGCGGCTTAGGGCAAGTCACCTCACGTCTCTGTGCCCTGCTTTCTTCAGCCGTGAGGTGGAGGCTAATCAAAGCACCTGGCGGAGACAATTGCTGCAGGGGCCGAGAACAGGGTCCTGTGGCTCCCTGACACAGCCCTGGGAGCAGAACCCTGGATTCAACCCAACTTCCCAACTTGACTTTACCACTCGTCCCAAGAAATTCTGGCCCCAGAGAGAGGCTGTCAATGAGTGAATTACTGGTTGTCACCTTCAGCCACGTCCCCAACGTCCCACTCTCCTGCTGCCTGCTGCACCTAAACCCCATCCCTGAGCTCCCAATCAGATCCACGTGTGGAAAGTCCCCGCCCGAGACTCCCCTCGCCCACCTCAGGCTGCTCTGGGGGCTTGGGAAGGGGCCGTTGGAGCCTCTGCGTGGTTTGTGACGTCCAAGGGGCTCACACCCTGCTCAGCCACCACGGACCTTCCTGGGGCTCCTGTGTTGATGATTGTGCGTGTGTAAAAGTGGGTAGTTTGCATTCTTTACGTCCTGCTGATGTTGGACAGGGTGTCTCAGTGCCCCAGTGGGACCAAAGAGGTTGTCTCCCTGGTGGAGAGAAGAGAAGCCTCAGCAGAGCTGCAGGAGGCCAGCTGCAGGACAGAGCCCAGCAGCGGCCATGCCGCCACCTCGCTCCTCCCCCCTCCTGGAGCAGAAGGGTCCTGGCCACGAGGGACAGAGCGGGACCAGGCAGGGCTCAGACCCACGTGCCCCTGCCCTCTGGCCCTCTTACATGACTTCCCCTTGCACCCCTGTGTCCTCCAGAAGCCTGGCCCTGCCCTCCTGGACAGGAGGTGAGCTCAGAGGAGACCACTGGGTAAGGCAGACAGGCAACATTTCCAGAATGTTCTCTCCCGCCACCCTTTCTAATATCTCATAATTGGATATCAATGCTTTCTGGTGAAGGGCATCTCAAGGACGCTTCCTGAGGAGTGACAGGTTTGGGGGGACACACCCCCACCCCGTGACTTCCTGCTCCGCGTGGTTTGGCCAACCACAGTGATTGGTGGGTGCTGCCGTGTGATGGTCTCGGGTCTGACCTGGGGCTGGAGAAGGCTCGGGGGGCACAGGAGGGGGGCCCTGCGGTGGAAGCAAGCCAGCTGCGAGGTGACAGGAGAGGCCCAGCCACACTTTGCCCTGGCTGCCCCAGAGACGGAGCTCAGGGGACTTGGGAGGCAGCCACCTCCTCCCAGGGGCAGCCCAGCTCCTCTTGGAGCAGGATTTCCACCCCCTCTGCTGGGCTGGGCTGAGCCCCTTCCTTCACTTTCTTCCTTCTTTGGTGTTTAGCATACAACAAAGCCACCCCTTTTGTCCCCGGAGCAGATCTCCTTACAGGATGTGATGACCTCTCGGCCCTGCGAGTTCTTCCATAGTGCATGCCCTTGGACTCCCGCTGAGGCTGTTCTGAAGGTGGGCATCCAGCCTCGAAGGCAAGCCGGAGCCAGAGCGGGCGCTGCAGGGGCGCGGGATGCTGCCTCCGGGCCACCTGAACCTCAGTCCTCACATCACAGAGGCAGGGTCCTCCTTTCCCATTCTGGGGCCATGGCGGGGGCCAGGTGGCCCTGAGACTCAAAGCCCCCCAGACTCGCTGGGCCAGGAAGTGCTAAGACTCGTTTATATCCACGCCATGAATCTGAAATTCAGGCAAGTTCAGAGAGGGCGGGCAGCCGGGAGAGGAGGGTTCAGGGAACAGATCCCTAATGCAAGTGGGCAGGCAGGAGGGCAGTGCTCCCGTGGGCAGCCTGCGCCTGGACAGAGGTGCCCCCCATTCACATCCCCATAATCGATTTGCCAGTTACCAGCCTGCCCTATCTGGGTCCACTGTACTGGGCAGCAGGGGCCTCACATGGCCAGGACAGCGAGGTGCTTACAGCTCAAGAGTTATTTGCTGATTGAAGAAATGAATGTTTCTTTTCTTTCTTTTTTTTTATCTAAATAAGCCCTGAAGGGGAAACACTTGATTCTGGTGATCAACTCGCTGCTGACTGGCTCATCTCCATTTCTTTTAAAACCCGCACAGCCTTGGACTCTTTCCTAATCCACATTAGTGGTTCCCAGCGGGAGCTGTCTGGCCTCGGGAGACATGTGGCAGGTCTTGAGAGGCTTCTGCTTGTCATAGGTTGGGGGTCATTACTGGTGTCCAGAGGGGAGGACCAGGTGCTGCCAGCACTCCACAGCTGCTGGACGTCTGGCCCCACGGGGATGGCCCCCGCCCCCCATGGAGTGGGGAGCCCTGAGGCTGTGGTCTGAGGTTTTCACTGTGGCTCTTGATTCCCCTGGACATTCCTGTCCATCTCCTCAGACTTAAGTGGGTCCAGGTCAGGAGCTCCAGAGGAAGCTGATTCTTCATGGTCACAGGTGGATGGATGGCCAAGAGGGGCAGGGCAGGTGCAGCCTCCCCCAGGTGGATCCATGTCCAGGCAGCATCTCCTGCGTGCCTGGAGGGGGAAGTACCAGAGGACAGTAGGGGTTTCCAGAAACCGCAGCTCTAGACGGACCTTGGGGTGCAGCACAGGCTAGACAAGTGCTGGTGTGGTGCAGGGATTAAGGCCTGAGCAAGAGAAGGTTCTGGAATGGCTCCTGCTCAGTGGCAAGAAGTGGACTCCTGGGCCATCTCCTGGCTTAACAGATGGCCCCTGGGGTGGACGGCAGCTCACTGCAGTTTGCCGTGCTCCGTCTGCCTGGCCAGCCGTTCCATGAGAGGCAATTTGGTGGCTAAGAAACTGCTTGGAAGCGTGTCCCATGCCGTGACGTGGAGCACATGGCAGGACACAGAATTTCAGAAGGTCGGGGGTTGGCCTTCTCCAGAATGCTGGGCAGCCAGCCTCCTCCACAGTCCACGTCTGTCCCCCCTTCAGGGTCATGTGGGGTGACCTGGGGAGGGGGTATCCACGGTGTGGGCACTTCTCTGATCGTGGACCTGGAGTGAGGGGAGGTGGCCACAGGCCGCCCCTTCACAGCCGTCTCCACCTCGCGGACGCCGCCTGCACTGGTGAGCCTCGGCTCCCCCCCCCCCCCCCCCCCCCGCTAACCTGGGCCCAGGGAGCTTGCCCTCCTGGCCCGCAGTGAGAGGGATGGCCCCGCAGAGCAGGGAAGAAGGGAACAGGCGAGGGACGCACCCTGCAGAGAACGCTGGCCCCCAGGACAAGGCAGGTCTCCAAACAGACCTGGGCCAGGGCTCTGTGACGAGGAATCCCAGGCAGCAGGAACGCGGCCATCGCTGAGGATGTGTGTGACATCCTCAAGGGACAGACAGCGCGGGACACCATCCAGGCTGAGGGAGGATGTCTCCAGCTGCCCTGGGGCAGGCAGAACTGGGGCCACACCTGGTGGGAAGTGGCAGAGCTGGGGACAGGGACGGTGGAGGTGATAGCAGGTCCCTTTGTAGACGCAGGTCTCTGCTATTTGGAGCGAATGGTCTCACGCTGGTTCACATGGCACCGTCACCCACAAGGACACAGCTTGAGGACCTCCTGCGACTGAGCACATCCGTTTGCATCCCAGGGCCTCCAGCGCCCCAGCCCACCATCCTCCTGCCCAGGGCGGCCACTGTCCTGAGTTCTGAAGCCGTGGGCAGGTGGCCTGCTTGTGCGTTCACAGGGAAAACGTGGGATGAGCTTCTCCTCACCCGCCCGTGCGCTGCCCCTAGGGAAGGGTCACGCTCTGCCCCCAGCAGCCGCCCACACGTGGCTGCATAGAGCCGCGTGGTCTGACCTCCTGTGTGCACGCGCTCTGCAGTCCTCTGGTGTTCACCGTGAGTCGCACTGCAGCTGTTTGCTGGCCCACGGTGGCCACAGGGCTTGTGCCTGTCCAAGGTCAGGGGCTGTCGTCACTGCTCCACGGTGGCTGTGGCCTCTCCCGCCACCAGGCATGGCTGTGGCTTCTCCCTGTTCAGCCCGAGGCCTGATCTTGCCCTCTCTGGTCAGTCTCCGCTGGTGATCATCGTTTCCTTCCGAGGTGATCGATGAGGGTGAGCGTCTCATGGCCCATTGGAAGGTCCTCGTCTGCCAAGTGCTTGTTTGGAGCCCTTGGCCCTTTTCCACGGCTCTCCTGTCATTTTTAAGTGCTGAATTTGTGGGTGTTTATTTTTAAGTTCTAGAGTTTGTTTGATCAATTTCTACAGTTTCCAGTTCTCTGCCAAAACTCCGTTTCTTGCTCTTAAATCTCCTGAACGTATTAATCAGTTACTCACGAGGCGACGTCTGAACTCCCAGCATCTCAGGGTCACTGTGGGTGGCCTACTTCCTCTGCTTTTCTCTTATTTCTGGCATTTTTAAAAGGCAGCCCGCAGGACATGGACAGCACATGGACAGGACATGGACAGCACATGGACAGGACATGGACAGCCGTGTTTCCCAGGGCTCTCTGTGGTGGGGGTCCTGAGCTCTGGTCGCCTCCCCACGGTAGCCTCCTGCCTCAGTTTCTCCCTGGTCCTCTGATCCCTGGACTCCTGGTGGGGACCGAGTACCTGCCTGGACAGCAGCCCTCACCGGTCCCCACCTGCTCCTGTCCTCTCTGGAGCCGAGCGGGTGGCCTGAGCCGTCTGCGCGGGCACGGCTGGAAGCCGAGGTTCACATTGTCTTTCTTTCTGTTGCTCCTACTCCCCTCGGTCCCCCTTTCTGAGGCTCGGCAGGACGGCCACCTCCAGCTGCTCAGTCCTCGACCCCAGCCTTTCCCGGGTCCTCGGTGGCCTCCAGCCTGTTGGCTGTGACAGCTCAGTCCAGGGCCTCCTGAGCCCGCCTGCCCCGGGTCCTGCAGAAGCTCTGCGCAGCCGCACAGCCTGCCTGCGTCCCCTCTGTGTATGGCCCCCGCCCCGCGTCCCTGC
Organism: Ictidomys tridecemlineatus; assembly: GCF_052094955.1. Lineage (NCBI taxonomy): Eukaryota > Metazoa > Chordata > Mammalia > Rodentia > Sciuridae > Ictidomys > Ictidomys tridecemlineatus. The sequence goes on along the minus strand of NC_135485.1, from coordinate 81,107,283 downwards.
TGCCCTGCTTGGACTCATGTACCTTCAAACAGGGCTTGCTTCCCCCCAGAATTTTCTGTTCCATAGATTTTGTTTACGACCTTTTCTATCTGAAGGCTCTTCTGTCCAAAAGGGATCATTCACAACAAATTTGTCTCTGGTGCCGGGACATGGACGTCTGGGGAGCCAGCCAGGCCCCGGAGAGGGCCTGTGGGACGTGGTGGACAGCAGTGGGGGACCTGAAGGCTTCTCTAACTGAGAGATGCAGTCTGACCTCTGCCGCTCTCACATCTAGGGTCAGCCTGTGGCTGGCCCGAGGGTCTGCCCTTGTCTGGTGTGTCCCTTCCAATTAGAGAAGCACTTGGGACCAGAGGGTGCGAGGTTCCCTGGGCACCCCTGAGCAGGAGCTGGTGTCACCTGCCCCGATCCCCAGGGTCCTCCTGTCCGTGAGTCGGAGGTGCTGGGGCAGGGCCCGTCCCGGCAGTGCAGAGCCAACACCCCCAGAGGCTGCTGGTTGATTTTGGAGAAAACTAGGATGAAAGTTCAGAGTCTTTTCCTCGTGAGCTCATTCCCTATCCGTCCTCAAGTGGGTGTGCCCAGCTCCCAATTCAGAGACCCCTGGTCCGCGAGGCACCTGGGATCTGGAGAGGGGCTGGGGTCTCAGGGTTAAGGCGTGGGTCAGGCTCCCTTGCCCAGGGCCACACCAGTCCCGCAGGACCTTAAGAGCTGCTGACCGTTCTGCTTCTAGGTTTCCAACAACAGTGACCTCCCCTGCGCCTCACACAGAGCTCCCACATTGCCTTGTGGGACAGACCCTCATCCCGGGAGGCAGTGACCTCTGTACCTGGGCCCCAGGCAGCTGCCAGGGCTGTGCTGTTAGGGTCAGGCCACCTGCTTAGCACACCTCCGATGCGTGCTGTGTGAGCCCTCTGCCTCTCCTGTGCAACACCGCTTGGGCAGGCCGGGCGCGTGATGAGTGTGCCGTGTGCAGAGGTCGTCCTCCGGGCCTCTTTCCTCTGCAGCCATTGGAAGGCGGCCGGCATCCCGGCTTCATTAGCGGGCCTCTGATGGACTGTTGGGTCCAGGTCCTATTCAACCAACTCAGCAAATAATCAGAGAGATTTCTAATGCTTGACCTGGCACTGCACAGTCTCTGGAACAACAGCCACATCGGGAAAAGTAACCAGCCTGTCTGACACCGTTCTCCTCCGCTCGGACGAGCACCTCCTCCCCAGGCAGAATCTCCGTCCTTAATTGGTGATTATCAATGGGGCTTACTCTTCTTCCAATTTTTACTCTGTTTCGAGATCACTAAGCCAAACACAGCCAGTCCTTCCTATCTGCAGAGTCCCCATCCATGGGCTCCACCAACCTCAGACTGAACATACTGGAAGGAAAGTTATATTTGTATTGAACATATGCAAACGATTTTCTCTTATCGTTTTCTCTGAATGATACATAGGGACTATTTGCATAGCTTTTACATCCTACTCCGTAGTAAAAGTAATCCCATTAGGCCTTCAGCTGATGGGATGAGGCCCACCCACATTACGGAAGGCCTCCTGCCTCACTCAGGTTCGCCTATGTTAATGTTTATATCCAAACGCGGCCTCACAGGAACCTGCAGAATAAGGTTCCACTGTGTCTGAGCACTGTGGCCCAGCCAAGCTGACACATGGTATGAGCCAGTCTGCCTGGGGAATCCTAACCGTCAATACCTCTGAGGCGTCCTGGCAAGTTCCTCACCCGCTGTTGGGGCCTCTGTGCAGATATGTGGCTGCCACTCGTGAGCCATTTCCAGGAATTGGGGAGAAACCCTCTGCATCCCCACAAGATAACCTGGAAGCTCCTTCCTACCAGCACAGGCTCCGCTGGGCCTGCAGCGGGTGGCCTGGGTGCGAGGCATCTAGTCCCCAGGGGCTTCCCTAGGAGACACGGCCCACCTGCACCCCTGTCTCCAGTGTGGGCCCCGTGGCTCGTAGGGAGACAGCAGCTATCCTCCGGAGATCTCTCCTTGCTCAGGGCTCGGGGGACACAGGCCCCGCGTCTCTGCCGAGTCCATTCCAATAATCTAATTTGAAATCCTGTTTCTGGAACACAGCGGGCTTCCTGCGACCGGGCAGAACAAAAGAGAATGGAACAGGGGCCGTAACGGGAAGCATTCCGGGTGTTTGCCGACTTGGAAGTCAACAATCTGTTCTCTCACGGGGGCTCTGACCTCTCGTTTTGAAGGGAAACAGGAAACACAAGCCGGGTACAGACAGTAAATATTTTGCTCTCACCAATCCTCCCATCTGGGCTGACACACGCCTCCCCTGGACCCTGCACCCTCCCCAGCCTTCCGAACGCGACTTTGGAGATCAGCGTGAAGGTGGATGATGGAAACAAGTTGGAAACGCGATTTATCACCTTTGAAGAAACGTCAGCTGCAGACGCCTGGTTCCTGGCAGGGGAGGAAGGGCGCGCTCCAGGGCTTTCAGGGAACCCTGGGAGGGAGGACGTCACCTCCTCCCCTTGGGAGCCTCGGTGGGTGGAAGGATGACATCATGGGGGTGCAGATCGGCCCGGCACCTCCACTTTAGGATCCTCAGTGACCTCTGAAGGGTCAGGGTCTGCACAGAGCGCCTGGTCTCCAGCCCCCAGAGGTGCCTCCTCCTTGGGCATCGGAGGCCCCCTGGGCAGCGCCCCACCACGGCCCGCGCCCCACCACGGCCTGCGCCCCACCACGGCCCGCGACACCTGTGCCTCCAGACCATGGGCTTCTCCTTCCCCCACAGCCCTGGGGAGCCCCAGGAGGCCTGGGGCGCAGGGGACACAGGCAGAGACAGTGGCGAGCAGGCTGGGCTGAGTGGCTGGGCCATGGTGAGGGTTGCTGTCTGTGAGTAGCTTAAAGACATTCAACAAGAGCTTCTTCTTCTGGGGAAAACCTGAGACAAACTGTCCATTAGGGCATAACTACCAGGAGAGGTTTCTAAAGTTAGAAAGTGAAGGGTCCACTGATGGCCCGGGGGCTGCTGCCCCGGGGCCAGTCACCTAACCACAGCCCACTTCCCGCTCCCTCCCCACCCTGGGGCAGGAGAGGGCTTCTGTCCCCCAGCCTTTCCCCTCTACCTGCTCCTCAAGGGGTCACTCTCCAGGAAGCCCAGCTCTTCAACAAGGCCAGCAGGAGTCTGGGAGTCTCCCAGGAGGCAGGGTAATGGAGGTGCATGACAAAGGAATCCGCCTGTGGGGACAAACATGTCCCCTGCTCCAGGAGAACACGGTTTGCAAAGAAAGTAGAAATACCTTGCACTATGGCGAGGCCACCGAGACGGGATACAGGCTAAGAGGGCAGGGCCAGCAGCCCTCAGGGGGCGCTGAGGACGCCCCACCGGAGGTCAGGGTGAGCATGGGGGGGGACGTGTGGCAGGGCCAGGGCAGGAGGAGGAGCCCTGGTGCCCCAAGGAAGGAGGTGAAGGGGACCCCAGGGGAGCAGGCACAAAATTGGCAGGGAAGTAAGGCAAGACCGTGAATGGCACTCAGGCCTCTGAAGTAGGGGCAGAGACACAGAGATGCAGAGACACAGGGATGCAGAGACACAGAGACTTAGAGACTTAGAAACAGAGACACAGAGATGCAGAGACTTAGAGATGTAGAGACAGATGCAGACACAGAGATGCAGAGGCACAGAGACACAGAGACTTAGAGATGCAGAGACACAGAGACTTACAGATGCAGAGATGCAGAGACACAGAGACACAGTGACTTAGAGATGTAGAGACACAGAGACTTAGAGATGCAGAGACACAGAGACACAGTGACTTAGAGATGCAGAGACACAGAGATTTAGAGACACAGGGATGCAGAGACAAAGAGACTTAGAGACACAAAGACTTAGAGATGTAGGAACACAGAGACACAGAGACACAGAGACACAGAGACGCAGGCCACTCCAAGTGAGTGGGGGGACAGAGAGCAGCCCCGCCCACCGTCCATGGTGGCCCAAGGCCCATCAGGGATGCCCTGGCTGCAGCCCCCACACTGCTCGCTCCAGCAGCTCCCATCCTGCGGGGCAGAGTGGCGGGAGATGCTCTCCAGGCCTCCAGGGTCCCTGGTCCCTGCGTCCAGAACCCCGAGGACACTCCAGCCACTTTGTGCCACACCGACTTGCCTGGACTGCTGTGTGAGTGCTCGAGGTTCCAGGGTGATCTCGACCTCTGCACGTCTCTCAGGCCAGCTCGGGGTCCACCCAGGAGAGAAGGGTCCACGTCGCCCTGCGGAGGAGCCAGCACTGGGGAGGAAGGACAGGTGTGCGGGCCACCAACTCAGGCCCCAAACCTGCCACAGGCCACCATCCATGCCCACCAGGTGACGCCAGTCAGGGGCAGCTCCTGGCCCTGCAGCTGGAAAGGAGGTGACCAACCATGGCCTTTCCTTTCCTCCTTCCTCATCCTCCAGGGACCAACAGGGACCCCTGGACCGGCCGCGTGGCCCCGCCAGATGGGAAGAGTGGAAATGGGGTGGCTTCAGACTGAGTTTGGCGCTGTTTTTCAGAAGTGTCCCAATGCCACATCAAGCTGGGGTCACCTTCATCCCTGCCCTCGGCAGTGTAGCTGAGCCCAGAAGAGCATCACTATCAAACCCAGACTGGGCCTAGTGGGTCAGAACCAAGCTGCAGACCAAGGAGGGCCCTGGGACGAGGACAGACGCTTTTCCCTTTAAGCCCCAAAGCTTGCCAGTGTGGCCCCAGAAGGACACCAGAGGGTCATCTAGGACAGAGCGGGGTGCGGCAGGTGCCTGGCCTCAGCAGAGTCGTGTGGGAGCCAGGCGGGGGCCCCGCTGGCCTCTCTGCACGCCTGGCCTGGCTCCCAGGTGCTGGGGGAGCCGTCCTGGGCTGCAGCCCTCGGAACACTCCTGCGTCCTGGCTGACCCAGCTCAGTGGCCCTGCCGCCGTGGGCACCAAGTGGCTCAGTGGGAATCCTCGGGCTCCCGGAAGTCAGCCTCACCATGGAAAGCTCTCTGGTTTGGAGTTGGGCTTGTGTCCATCTGCAACACCGTGACGCCACGGGCCCTGCGTGGACTGCTGAGTTCTGAGCCTGGTGACCTCCGCTGGCCGGGGCTGCTCCCTGCAAGCCGCTCCCCCTACTCAGTCCACTGGGCCGTGGAAGCTGCCCCAGCCAGCTGGTCTTCATGACAGCTCGGGGCTGTCACCTGCCAATCTCACCATGGCCCCAGCAGGGCCAGCTCTGCCACCCAAGCTCCACTTCTCCCTTTGTCCCGGCCTCTGGGTGTTCCTTGAGCACTCAGTCTCTCACCGCAGGGCCTTTGCACCGGCTGATTCCTGTGCCCAGTGCCCTCTCACCCAGAGAGCCCTATTGTCCTCGGCAGCTTCTCCTCCCCTCCTTGTGGAAAGGGGGCTCCCGGCCCGTCCTCCCTCCAGTCTGTCCGTCTCTCCCGGGTCACTTTTCCACTGGTGCTTTTCCATCTGACTTGCTCTGTGTGGACCTGGGTTCTACTTCCTGTCCCTAGAACGTGAGCTCCCTGGGCAGGGTCCCACTGTCCTCCCAGGGCAGAGCCTGCACATGGCCTGTGGCCGAGGCTCAGTGAAGGTCTGCTGAGGGGCTGAGAGGGTTCAGGCCTTGTGGGTGGACTGACCGCCTCTGCTGGATTCCCGCTTCCTGCCCCCTCGCCCACACGTCCACCTCCACCTGATTCTAGAACCCTGCAGAGCCTGGCCTCTCCTCGCCAGCTCCGCTGTCCTGGAAGAACCACGGCTAAGGAGTCTGAGCCTTTCTCCTAAAAGCAGAGAGCGGAGGGGACAGCTACTCCAGGGGCCATTGGTGGCCCTTCAGCAGCCCAGCTTCCCCACTTCCTGGAACCCCGCACTGCCAGGAAGCAGAGGGACACCTGCTTCCAAGAACTAATTCCCAGTGGATTATCCCCTCAGCACCGCCCGCCCCCGCACACGGCCACCCTCCCAGGGACAGTGCTGCACAGCCTCCAGGCAGCTCCAGAGATCACACGCAGCCTCCAACGTCTGAAGGGGGTGGAAAGGAGCCCAAATGATGAGCTGGGGCCACAGAAGGAGAGCCTCTAAGGTGGCCTGGCCCTTTGGAAATAGGCTTAGGCTCTGCGGGCCCCGAGGAGGCTCTGGGCCAGGACCCTGGCTCAGTCGAGCTGGGCTGGCCAGGGGACCCGGCCCTCCTGCCAGCACTGGGCACTGCCTGAGCCCTCTAGTGGAAACTGTGGCCATGGGAGTCCGGAGCACATGTCCCTCCCTGGCCATCTGCACGCCCTGCTCTCTGGGGCTGGCCCCTGTGCCTGGGCTCCTCCGTGTGCCCAGACTGGGCAGGGAGGAGAACCTAGGAGAACCTAGCAGACCTGTCCTGGCGTTTGGAGGAGCCAAGGGTTCATGACCTCCGAATCCTGGAGCCCGAACTCAGCACCAGTCCATGTGTTGATGTCAGCTCCGGGGGCACCTCCTGGCAGGGGCAGGGTCCCCGCTCACCCAGGAACAGCAGGGCCCAGGCAGCTTTGCCCTTGCATAGACCCTGCAGCATGCTTGGGACCCCTGAGGACACACATCCTCCATGGGTGGCATTTAGTAAAATAAAGTGGGAGAAAGTAAAAGCAGAGAAGCCCAACGCACTGCCCATAGCGCTCACCTGTGCATCTCAGACTGGGAATAATAGGCCAAGTGTCCAAATCGAACTTCAAAAACCATGTCCCACGTCACGCGAATGTGCCCATGAACCTTGGTCAAAAGAAGGGCAGTTCCACCTGGGCCCAGGCCACAGGGGCCAGAGAGTTGGCATGAGTGATCCCCGCTGCCACCCCGGCCCGAGAAGCAGGCCTGTCACATGACAGACGCCCAACATGTGCCCCCGGCATGAACACCCCCCGTGTTGTGTGCTGGAGAAGCTGTGGCACCTGTGTCCAGGGCCAGGCCTGAGGAGTTGGCCACGTGTCCCCAGCACCCACCGACCAGGCCCCTTGCCTGGGTCTTCTCTGGGCCTCTGCTCCCTGCTGCAACATGGAGCTTGCTCAGGTTCATGAAGCGTCCCCGAGGGGTTAAGAAGCTCTGGGAGCCACGTCGTGCCTGGCCCCAGAGACTGCCCAGTACCGTGTGCCTCAGTGGCCAGGGACAGCAGCAGTGGCTGCAGAGGGAAGTAAGGAACAGCGGGCCACAGTAGGTCCAGGAGAGGAGGCTGGACGTCCGGGAGACACTCTGGTCCCCAGCTCTCTGGGCACGGATGTCGTTGCTTGGGCTGTGTTAACCCGGGGGGCCTGCAGCTGCCACTGCCAGATAGGGCTCCCCACTCCCTGGAGGAGGCCCCCGACTTCCTGCCATCTCGGCGCACGTGGTGAGTATCACCCTGGGACTGGGGACATCAAGGTCACCTGCTACAGGCTGAGCATGCCACGCCAGCCACAGGGTCAGCACCCCGGCCTCCAAGGACCAGAGGCGGAGGCCACAGGAAGCCTTGAACTTAAATTACAGAGTAAATTGGTTCCAGATTCCAAATTTAGGTCCTGGTGGGACTGCCCTCCCTTTGAACCAAGATTTATGGTGACATTGCAACGACGTGGGACGCAGTTCTTGGAATTTGATTTGAAAACATCCCTGTTATTCTTCAAATTCCAGAATACGTAGGCGACCTTGTATGCTCCAGTGGGTTGGGCTGCTCTATTTTTATTTGACACTATCATATTTTATAGCCCAAACTGATATCACAAAACCACATTCGAAAGCCCCTGCGTCGTTGGTGAAGACCCTGCTGTCATCAGGCCCACTGGGAGGGGGCCAGGGCCTGCAGCAGGAGAGACTAGTGCTGTGTGGGCAGACGTTTTCCTAGCGCAAGCGGAGCCAGGGGCTGGAGCCCTCCTGCTGGCCAGCGATGGTGTCCATCCTCCTGGTCACTGGGCTGGATGTCCTGACCTCACAACCTGCCCTCCGTCCAGGGAGGGCGAGCCGCCCTCCCACAGCACGAGGCCGGTCCTGGCGTTCCCCGCCCTTGCGTGTGGGCTCTGACCAGGACAGGAGGCAGGGGGTGCTTTGGGGCTCCGCTCCTCTCTACAGGGACCCACAGCGGGCAGTCCCCTGTGCAGATCTAACCACAGGAGGTGCTGCAGGCACCCGAGGAGCGTGGGAAGGCAGCTCACCCTCCTCTGCCAGCTGCCCCCACGTGGCCCGGCCCCCTCCCTGCAGACGCAGCTGGCCTCCTTGCTCGTGGCCCTGGAGGAAACCTCAGGCTCAGGGTCGTCTAGTGTGAAAGTGTGCACAGTGCCGGGGAACCCTACACCCCAAATGCATGAACCAGGGAGGCCCATCTCAGCGTCCTCCTCCTCTTGAATCAGGTGGGCTTCCAGCGGTGCCTATGAGAAGTGGGCCACTCCTGGGAGAGTTAGAGGCCAGGAGGATGGGCCCCAAAGCACACAGAGAACCCTCTCTGGGGAAGAGAGTGCTTGGACTAAAGGCGCACAGGACGCTGTCAGAGGCCGCGGTCAGCCAGCGCTCGTCCCCGACAAGGCGTCCAAGCAGCGTTTCTAGAGGGTTCTATTGATTCTGGATAAATGTCTCTGCTCTGGGCAGCCCTGTCTTCAAAGGTTCCATGGTCCAGTGGGGGAGTGGGGACACGTCCACCCACGCACACCCCCCTGGGGTTGACATCTTGGAGGACGCGCCTCCCAGTCCCACCTGCCATGTGCAGACATTGGCATCCTGTAGAGTTAGTTTCCCAAAGAGGTAAAGTTCTAATCATGGTGTCAGTTTCCTGTTAATGCCTGGTAAATGACGAGGTATTTATTTATTTGTCAAGTGCTAGGTATTTGGTACCTGCTATTTAAACACGGGCTGTGCACCACATTTAAGCTTATTAAGCGCTAGGCATCTGAATACCTGCTACTTAAACACAGGTGTTGTATTGCCGAAGTCTGGCTTGGCACAAATCAGGAGCCACTTGTCAAAAAGAAACTAACTTTATTTTTAGAACTACAAACGCCAAACAAAACAGCTCCAGGGAAAAAACCCTCAGAGCCCAACTGCCACCACCGGCTTCCACAAGCCTCTCCTCACACCAACCTCCCAACCTCCCACAATCCTCCTGCTCTTGAGGCCGATTGGCTGGGTTGCGTGGGCAGAGCCAAAGAAGTCACCCAATGAGCAGCTCCGTGGAGGAGCCAATCAGCTAGATGTTGCTGGGGCCGCTGTGAGCCAATCATCAGCTGGCAGTCTGAAGGGCAGGGAAACAGCCCAATGAACATCACCGCAGAGGAGCCAATCAGCTAGATGTTGCTGGGGCCACTGTGAGCCAATCATCAGCCAGCAACTGGAAGTTTGCTGGCAGCTGGATCATCAGCCGGCAGCTGGAAGTTTGCTGGGGCCCCTTTGGCTGTGGCTCTCAACATTGTATTCAGATCCTGAGTGTTTCAGTATCCAGTACCTGGTGTTTAGTGCCTACCTCCCGTCCCCCAGTGAGTGCACATGGCCCAGCAAGGTGCCAGCCAGGAGGTAATGAGGACGAGCAGCGGGCGGGGTGCCAGGCGGCTGCTGAGCCCCCACCTCAGCTGCCAGGCGCACTGTCCCAGCCGCCGCTTCCTCATCCACAACTTAGGCCCAAGCCCCAGCAGGATTCCAGGGATGGCCAAGCCCGAGTTGCCCTTTCCTCAGCTGTATCTGCCCTGACGCTGCCAGCCGCACACTGGGGAGGCCCAGGAGGTGTCCCTGTAGGGCTGCCGTGGACGGCTCCAGGACTGGAGGGGAGCTTGGGGGAGCCAGGTGGCAGCCTTCCAGAGGGCGCAGAGTGTCCTGAGGGAGAGGCTGCATGGCCTGACTGCAGGGCAGGAGAGGAGAGTGGGCGGACAGCAGGTGGGGACACCACAGTCCTTCCCTGGAGGCCTCTGTGGAGGTGGGAGGACGCCTCGTCTGGGCTCTGGGAGCTAGGTGCAGCTGGCTTGGCTGAGGTGTAACTGGGACGGGAGGAGCGCGGGAGGAAACTGGGGTTCAGAGAGGGCGAGTTCTGAGGACCACACAGCAAGCACATCAGGTCTGGGGCCTTCTGATCCAGGGCCCCAAACCCTCTGCTGGGCAGGTATGGAGGCTCTGCCTTCCAGGCCCTCCTGCTGGGGAGCGTCCTCTCTGACCTCCGGGCAGCTCTGGGCACCTCCTCGCTTTCAACAGCCACAGGCCCCCTTCCCCCTCCACAGCCCGACACATGAAGAACCGCCAGGTGCCGGTGCGGAGTGCTGGGTGCTCAGTGCTCACGGTGATCAGTGGGTGAGTCCCTGATAATGGTCCTTCATGGCTTTCCCAGAGAGGGTGGGGGCACGCCACTCTTGACCCAGCCACACTGAGAGGACAGACAGACAGACAAAATCCAGCACCACTCCACCCTCACCGTGGCCCAGGGGGCCAATTTGCCCCTCTGCAGGGCAGCCGTGGGGCTCCCAGCTGCTTCTCAACTGTGAAGAGGAGGAAGCAGAGAGAAGGCCGCGGGAGTGGGGAGGGTGCGTCCCCAGGGCCAGCGTCTCCTCAAGCTCCCGGATTCAGCTGTCCTGTGGGTCCCTCACCCCGCGGCCTCCCATACTGTCTGCTCTACCTGCTCCCCACCACTCACGGAGGGAGGTCTGTTGGGTTCCCATGTGTCCCTGGTGGCTAATGAAGCAGGCATGGGTTGTCACCAGCCATGTCCCAACCAGGGCAGTTCTTTCAGGATGTGACAAGTTGCAGGACAAGGGTGGCAGTGTCTGTGGGGGCTCCCCTACTGGCTACCACACCTGGCAGTCCCAGGGGCTCGTGAGGGCCCCTGCTCTAAAGCTGGGAGAGCACGGGGCAGGGCCCCTCCTGGATTCCCCGGGGCTGCCTGTGCCTTGGGCTCATGTTGCAACCTGCCCCGAGGACAGGACACTGGCAGCTGACCCTCCTCGGGCTGGGTGCACTCCAAGCCCCCAGCCCCGGAGGAGCAAGCCTGCCCCCCAGGGAGCCCCAGAGCCTGAGGTGCTGCCCCTCACTGGGAGGCCAGGGCTCTGGAGAGCCCCTGTCCCCAGCACCAGGGCTGGCATCTCAGGCCCGACCTTCTTTCCCCCAGCACTGGGGTTTCCTTGGGACAAAGTCTCTACAGATGGGCCACGAAGCGTTGGCGTCCCTAGCAGCTCCCAGGCCACCTTCCCTCCAGCGCTCAGGACTGCGTGAAGGAACTCTCTGGAGAGTCCCACGTCCCTCCCCTGGGAGGGGCCAGGCCTACGCGAGCCTCCCCAGCCCTGCACAGACCTGTCCCAGTGGACGCCTTATCCTCCCGCTGACCGAGACCGCCCGCCTGTCTGCGTGGTTTGCTCCTCGCCTGTCGGCCTTGGGTTCCGCTGTTTCTGCAGCGGTCTCCTGTCTAGAGGGCAGGTCGGCACCACTGGCCTCGTAACCCAGCACGCGCAGCAGGAGGTCTCCTCCTGGAACCCAGGACTGGGCTTCTCTGGGTGGCTCAGGGGAGGGCCGAAGCAGACAGAAACAGGCAGCAGGAACAGCAGGAGAGAGGGGTCGGGGCAGCGACGGATGCTGTGACCGGACGCGGCCAGCAAAGGCGGGCAAGAACCTGAGCCCCCCGGCCCCGGCCAGCCAGGGAAGCGCGCGGGGTTCCCCCGGCGCCTGCGCTGACAACTGGCCAGATCGGCTTCTTTGGCACATTTCAACCGTTGAGTCATCTAAGGGTGATTTGCCAAGGGCCTCTTGCCTGGACTCTCGGAACAAAGCCCAGGCCAGGACAGCGGAAGCCAGGAGCCTGCCCTCCAGAGCACCACTGTGGAGAAGCTTGTCACCCTCCCACCAGGGCAAAGGGGAACCGTGGCAGGGGACCCGGTGTGTGCGAGCGGGGGCCTGAGGACACCATCGCGGCTCCACAGGAGGAGGCCCGGGCGGGTGCACTGGGCCAGGGCAGGGCCTGGGGATGGCAGGTGTCTCGTCCCTGGGGAGGCAGGACAGCAGGGCTCACTGCCAGTGGGCAGCGTCAGAGGAATCTGTTTCCTGGACGAGGCTGGCCAGCCCACCTCCTGCTAGGTGCAGTGAGGGTTCTAGTGGGGGACATTCCCAGCCTGGCCAGAGCCAGCTGTGGGCACGAGGCCTGAGAGCAAGGATGTCCCCAGGGACAGCAATGGCTGTAGGCTGGGGCCAGCCACCCCCCAAGCACCCGCTCAGGACCCATCAGCACCACCTGGTGCAGGACTCGCCTTCAGTGTTAAAAGTCCAGCCCTCGGCAGTAACAGGAAAACGCGGGAATCTACTGTTCATGTCCAGCTCTACTTGAGAGTGTCCCCTCAGTGGGTGTCCAGCGAAGTACCCCAGCTAGTCTTCCCTTGGGGCAGAGTGGGGCAGCTTCGGCTTTGAAGTTGGTGACTACGTGTGGATACGATTTAAAGTCCCTGAATCAATATGCTCACCATGACAGTGACATAAAATACACAGATTTAATAATTGTGTCCATGAAAGAGGTGAAGGAGCCTTTGAGCCGGCTGATCTACCTGGGGACTTTACCGACCTCAGGTGCCCTACGAGGGGACTCGGGAACTCGGCTGCAACTCGCAGAGGTGGTCTGGAGTGTGCAACACAGCAAACTGTGTTTAGCACCCCCCCCTGCCCCCCCGCCACATGAGACTCTGAGCTTGGAAAATGGTGACCTCAGGTTATCAGAGTTCTTAAGGAGCCTGCACTGGGGGCCATCGGGAATAGCAAGTTAATTATGTGGCTCCCGCGTCACCCGGAGAATTTGCTGATGGAATTTGCAGCTGGGGATCTGTACCCTCGGGGGAAGATGTTCCTCACCTGTCACATAGGCTGGTACTTAGGACAGACCTCAAGGCTGACCGTGTCAAGCGTGACCCGATCATCACTTGCTCTCAGGAAGCGTGGCGGTGTGACGGATGCTGCGGGAGCCCTGCCGAGCTGCGGGTTAAGTGGATTCCAGGAATTGTTTCGGATTCTCAGCAGCAGCGACCTGGCTGGCATGTGGTCAAGTCCACCCTCACTGCTAAACACCAGCCTTCTCAAGGTCGCCCGGGACATCCACGCAACTGGACCTGAGACGCACCTGGTCTCCCCGTGTCCCGGCTTTCAGCTCGGGGGGACCCTCAACTCCCTCCATGTTTCCCGCCGTCCCCTGGGTCACTTCCTACTGCAAGGTCCACGCCTGCCCACCTCCTGAGCTGTCTCTGCTTCCTCAGCCCAGGAGGTGGGGAAGGGAGCACTCAGTCCCCCTGGGGGTGATTCACAGTGTGGGCTCCTCCAGGGCTCTGGGCTCACACCGCCTCCTGCTCTCTCCAGTCCACACGAAAATGCACCAAGATCTCAAGGTGCACCGTCAAAAGGGAGAATCCCAGGTTGTCCCTCCCTGACCTCCCTCATCTCAGGGAGTCTGACCCAAACTCAGGACCGATTCCAATTCTTCCGTCCCCTCCCCTCCTCCGTCGCCATCACCCAGTTCTCTGGTTCTCTCTTCTCACGTTCTCTCTCTGAGCTCACAGCGTCCCAGGCCCACCCCTGCTGACCGGGCCAGCCCCATCAGTGTCCTGCACAGCCCCCGCCCATCTCCTGCTGCCCTTGGGCCTAGTCTCCACTTCACAAGCAGCAGGATGACCGCTCTTGGGCTTGTTACTCCGAACCACGTCCATGGCTCCTCAAGACCTTGCCAGGGTGCCCGAGTCCTCAGGATGAAGCCCAAGCCCTGAGTGTGGCCAGGAGACCCTGGGGCCTGGCTCTGCTCCTGCCCCAGGCAAAGGATCCACGGGGAGGGGTTGTCATTGTCATCTCCCTTGCCAGGAGGTTCCACCGGCCCTAGGCAGAGCCCTCCCCCCCAGCTGGCCCTTGGGGAAGCTCTCCTGCCGGCCCCACCTCCATGAGGGGGCGCCTCTCCTGTGCCCAGAGGGTCTGCCACACTCCCTCTGTCCCTCCAGCTGCACATCCTGTCCTCTGTGTCTGTCCCAGCACCCCCTATGCCCCTCTTATCAAGCTGTGCTCGTGGCGTCGGGTGCCAGCTGTTCCGTCCAGGCTGAGAGCCTCGTGCTCGACCGTGTCCGTCCCTGTAAGGAAAGGCCGGCCACACGGGAGCCCCGAGGAGGGAGGTCCACCTGGCTCACGGTCTTGGAGGGTCAATCCATGGTCGTGGGTCCACTGCCTTGGGGCCCGTGATGAGGCACAAGAGCAGGGTGGAACAGGTGGCAGGAGCCGGTCACTTCCTGGTGGCCAGGAAGCAGAGAGTCAGGAAGGGCAGGCCCCACCTCCCCTTCAAAGACACACCCCCAGGGACCCCACTTCCTTCCACGGGGCACACCTCCTGAGCTTCCACCAGCTCCCAGAACACCAGTGCCGGGACCAGGCCTTTGGAGGACACTTCCCCAAGCCACAGCAGCCCTCCGTCCAGGTCCTCGGCTTGATGGAATCCGTGTGTCCAGGGTGACCTCCACTTTGCTGTCCCAAAAGTCAGCATTCATGTGTCCAAGCACCGGGGTGTGGTCTGCTTTGGGGCCACCTTCAGGCCCCTGCACACTGTTTCGTAAGCTTCTTAAAGAGACGCTATTTCCCGCGGGGGCTGGGGGTGGGGGCTGCTGTCTTAGGCGCTGGTCAAACCACTGGGATTAGCCAAGGGACATTGGGTGGCTTTTCTGTTTGCTCTAGGAGTATTCTCAACAGGGAACCAAAAGCCTGGGGTTGTGCAGACCACAGAGCTCCATCTTCAGGACAAGAGGGTGGCCCTCTGTGCTCAGGAGGGGAGGGCCAGGCCTTGGGAGACTTGCTTCCTACACAGTGGTCCTCCCCTGGACCAGCGTGAGTGGGCATCTGGGCAGGCAAGAGTGACGAGGACCTCAGCACACAAGCCAGGACCTGCCCATACACCAGGCGGTGTTTCTTGGACAAACCCAGCAGAGGTCCTCTTGTTCCAGTACTCAGAGTGGGGTGCAGCAGCTGGCTTGTCCTCCCCACCCACGTGTGACCAATGCCCTCCCGTTCCTCCTCGAGCTCCCGGGCAGCCTCCGGTGGCTGGGGGAAGATGCTGGCAATGGCTCCCTGCTGCTCCCTCTCCACCCTAGGTGTCCTCCGTGGGAGGCTCAGCCTTCCCACCCCGGGGGGCCCAGACGCCCCCTTCTCCCTCCTCTCGTTCTCTTTGAAGGCCCAGCACGGTGCCTGGATTGTCCACAGGACAAAAGCTCAAATTAGGAGCATTAAGAAATCACGATCAATCTCCCCCCAGGAGTGGGAAGGACGGACCCCCAGCAGCCCAAACCCATTTCCCTTCATTTCTCTCCTGATGCTGCTCCCCTCCCCGAGGAGGAGTGAAGTGAGACTCATTTCATTTTTGGTGTGAGAAAAACAACAGGCAGACGAGCCCCGGGGGCCCTCTCGGCTTTAGTCTGGGAGAACAGGGCTGCACAGTCCTTGCCCCCGGGCCTTCTCTGTGGCCTCGGAAGGGCTGTGACCACGTCCGGGCTCCTTCCCTTTAAAGCCTGCAGAGGAGAGGCAAGGGTTGGCCAGACAGAGCCAAGGGTGAGTTTTAGAACCAACAACTGCGTTCAGACCCCACCCAGACCTGCGATCTGAGCTCTTCTCCACCTGACTCCTGAGCTGAACTAGACCATGACGCCAGGCTTACTGGGTCTGCTAAGAGAATCCAACTGGAAATGCACATGCCGACTCCGGCCCTGTGGCACCCAGAACCCGCCAGCTCTCCTTTTCTCCCAAATGAAACCAAGGACTGAATGATGAAGTGACAGGTCCAGCCCAGGCCACCCTTGGAGAAGCGACCCTGAGCAGCAGGAAGCCGAACAGCTCCTTCTCCATCCATGGGAACACAAGGGTAATACACTTTAGGAAGTTGAATGGAAGGACAATGTCAGTATGTTAGAATGTTGCTCAGAAATCATGCATTTCCCCCAATCGGCTAAGAGGAAAGATGGAAACGTCTTCTTTGAAGCCTTGCTCTCTAAGTGCCTCCCAATAGTCTGACCAGCCAGAGAGGGTCGAACCACCTCTGAATCCCACGAGATGTTCTGTAGTGAGCTGCCTTTTGCTTACCTGGCCTGGGCCTGGCCTCTCCCTGCCGATGGTGAGACTTCACGAGGACCCCGAGGGACTCTGGAGGGGGCTGGGCTTGCTCGTGGAGAGGGAGGGGTGCATGTGCTTGCTCCCGCCCAGCCAAGTGTGCCCTGCCTTTATTTTGGAGATGTGTCAGGTAGGACTCTGCTGGTCATAAGTCACCAAGACCACTTCACAGTGGCAGGAGAAAGGCCAGGCATCTGGGAACCCACCGGCTCAATGGTCTGGCCAAAGAGGGAGAAGCCCCCCCAATATCCACTCATATTTGATGAGCTCCCTCGGGCGTTGCAAGCAGGTGAGTGGCTGGAGACGCCAGGTGCGACTGTGAGAGCTCTGGAGCTGGACTGGAGCCCCCAGACGGGGTGTGCACATTGGTGGGGCACAGTCCCTCGAGGGCACCAGGGAGGGTCCTTCCCAGGCTCCTCTCCAGCTTCTCGGGGATCCTGGCATTGGGGGGCCCTTGTTGTGTGGCCACCCCACTTCCTGCCTCTGTCTTCACATGGCCTTCTCCTCCATGGACAGAGTCAGCCAGGTGTGGTGTGCACAACCGTGATCCCAGGGGCTGGGGAAGCTGAGGCCAGGCTCAGCGCCTCAGCAAGGCCCTGTCTCAAAATAGAAAAATAAATAGGGCTGAGGAGTGTTGCTTAGTGGTTACGTAGCCCCGGCTGATGCCGAGACTCAAACCCAAAACAAGGGCCGGCCGCATCCGGTCAGCACCCACGCTGCCCCTCATCTTAACCACCCACATCTGCAGTGGCCCCGCATCCTGGGTTCCGGGATGCATGAGTTTGTGGGGACGTGACAACCCAGGCCCCCAAATCTGACTTCACTGGCCACGTCTCCCTGCCGCCAGGTCTTGGCCAAGGCTGGTTCTCCCATGTCCTTGTTGAAGATGGTCAGCACACTGGTCACCAGCTGGGCCCTTCCTGGACCTGATCTGACCCACCTGTCCCAGAAGATGCAGAAGCTCACTCAGACAGGTGTCCCTGGACATCTGCCCACTGCGAAGGGGCCCTGTGGCCGGGATGGTGCCCTTCCCCAGGAGGAAGGGGACAGTGCTCACTGCTGCACAGAGGGACAGCTCCACGGTGAGACAGTGATGAGCAGTGGCAGGGGGCACCTGGCTGCGCCATCAGGGTGGGAGTGGATGCGCCTCCCTGGCCACTGCAGCTGACCAGCCCTGAGTCAGATAGCTCCAACGCTCCGAGTGATTAATGGCCCCTTGGAGGAGCCCTGCTGAAGGAGTGAACCGGACTGCAGACCCCACCCACAGCCCCTCTCAGCCCTGCCAAGGAGGCTGGTCCAGCCCTGCCCACCGAGGCTGGTCCTGCTGCTCTGTCCTCCGCTGGAGGTGGCTGCCAGGTCGCTGCTCTGCTTTGCTCCTCACCAATGCTGAGTGTTTTCCTTCATTTCCAGATAGATGAACCGGAGGAGACAGAAAGTCCTTTCTCCAGCCTTCGGGGAGGGGCGGGGGGGAGGGCGGCCACCTGGCAGGACCAGGGAGCAGCCTCACAGTCAGCACCCCAGCTCCTTGGATCCAAGGGGTTCTCCAGGGAGAAGAGAGTGAGAGAAACCAGAGAGGCCCCGGGTGGGCCTGGCACTGACCCTCTAGGGTAGATGAGAGGACAAGGGGTCCTGTGGAGGGGTCTGTCTTCTGCGAGCCCCATGAACCTGCAGGATGGCATCTCCCCGGCCTCCGCCCCGGCCTCCGCCCCGGCCTCCGCCCCAGCACCCTCACTGATTCTGTCTGCAGGATCAGCACATCAGGACAACTGCCTTGACAAGAAGGTCGAAATCCTCGGCGCTCCAGGCTGCTGGGTGGGTGTGCTTTGCACAGGGACAGTCAGAAGGGCCCAGCAGCCCACCCTGGAAGGCCACCCCTGAGAACGGGAGGCTCCTGAGTGGACTTCTGGAGATTCCAGTGTGCACTGAGCCTGGGCCCAGGTGCTGCACCCCGGGGCACCACGCAGGGCCACTCTGCAGAGGCCTTGTCCCTCAGACCCTCACCCAGGACCTCCAGAAGACACCACCATTGGAGGCTCTGCTTCCTCCTCCACAGCAGCTGGGTCTCAGGAAATCCTCACTCAGATGGATAGAAAGACAATGTTGATCCAGCCCTGGAGGAGGGCGGCTGATCGGGGACACACACACACACACACACACACACACACGCACACACACGTTGGTGCCAAGTGCAGGCTGTGAATCACAATTCACTGTAAATCAGGTTATGCTTTGCACTTTACATGTAACTTTTAAATTGCTCTAAAAATAAGTCACCGATGAAATGGATAATGATCCAATTTGCCTCATCCGTGACTCGGTCTGAACCCAGAGCTGACACGGGCCCGGCACGTTCACGGGCCACTTGGCGGCAGCATGGAAAAGGCTCTGGATTCACTGACATGGCGGGAGGGTTTCCATTCAGTTGGCCAGGCCTCGGAGTCCAGGCCTGTCCCTGCCCTGAGCCATCGGATCTGCACAGGTCTGCAGCCTTGAAAGGCCTCGGTGAGCGGAGCTCTGCCCTTGGGCAGCTGGTCCCCCAGTGTCTGGAGTAACAAGGTTTCCTGGGCTGATCTTTCCGTGGGGTGCGCCCAGGCCTGCTTTGCTCCGTGTGTGTGTGTGTGTGTGTGTGTGTGTGTGTGTGTGTGTTGGGGGGATCCTGGTACAGTCACCCTGCTGCCTGGACTTGGGAGAAGAGCCCCAGACCTAACATCTGATTGACAGGCTTTGAAACCCCAAGTCCCCCAGCCCACAGAAGGGTGGCTCAGGTCCTGTCTGCCCCAGGCCCCTCTCTAGCTGAGTGGCCCCTGGTGTCCTCAGGGGGCCTTCGAGACATAGAGTGGCAGGGTGGGGCCCGGAACCACTAGACCTAGTCCCCAAAACACTGTCACACTAGTCCCCAACACCTGCGTCACACGACCCTTCTGCAGGAAGAGGATGACAAATAGCCTGCCCAGCGTCGGGCTGAGCCTGTGAAGGCCACGAGATCATGGGCAGGCGGCCCCACGGAGGACCACAGAGCCGCACAGAGGCACCAAGAGAGCCACGGGAGGCCTGTGCATGTCCACCTGGATCACACGTGGCAGGAAGCAGGCGGGAGGTGAGATGGGCACCAGGAGACGGCCCAGCACTGGGCATTCCAGACTGACCAGGCCCTAGTGCAGACCTAGCGCTGCCCTGTGTGAGAGAAGCCTCAGGCCAGAAGCCATGTCATGGTTTGGATCTTCAGTGTCCCTAAAGGCCATGTGTCAGAGGTTTGTCCCCAGCTGAAGGTGGCATTGGGGGGTGATGTGCCGCAGTCCGGCTGCAGCAAAATAACCGGGGGGTGACGAGCCACTTGTGAAGGTTGATGCAGCAGGAGTGGGAGCCGTTTATTGTAGGACAGGAGGGGTCTATATACACTCCACACAGCTTATCTTAATTAACATAAACTAGATACAGCAGTCAGCCAATCAGGAATCTCCACACTTAATGGCTCGCTGGCGCCACTTCACAAACCACTCCCCCTGGCATTTGCCAGGCGCCATCCTGACTTGTTTACAGACTCTAACGGTGATGGACCTTCAGGAGGGGACCCAGTGGAGAACGTGAGCTCGCTGCCCTGAAGCAGGAATCGGGACCCGGCCCCTTCCTCTTTTCTTCTTCCTGGTCACCGTGAGTTGAGCAGCCCTCCTCTGCCACATCCTCCCACCATGACGGTCTGTCCTGCCACAGGCCCACAGCCACGGCCCAGGGGGCCACAGACTGAAAACTCTCAAACCAAGAGCCCCAAGAAACCTTTTCTCTTTGTCAGTCGCTTATCTCAGGTACTGCGTGCCAGCAGCAGAAAGGCAGCAGGACCCTGGTTCCAGTGAGGTTGTCACTGTAACTGCCTGACGCTGAGGTTCGGAAGCCTTGGGGTCGGCTTGCAGGGGGGATGTGGAAGAGTTTGGAGAAGGAGGACCCCAGCTCCTTCCATTCTCTCTCTGCTTCCTGGCCATGAGGAGGTGAACATATGTCCACCACACGCCCCGCCATGGTGTGCTGTGCTGCCACGGCTCTGTTGATCTGGGGTTTGAGACGTTTCAGCCCGTGGCCACTGGACTCTCCAACTCTGAGCCTAAACCTTTCCTCCTCGTGTGCTGTTTATCTCAGGCCTTCTGTCACAGCGGTGGCAGCTGGCTGGCACACTGTGTGATGCACAGCCAGGGGGCTGGGTGCCGTGGAGGAGGGGGCCTCCATTATCAGGTGCCAGGGGACACAGGGAAGCCAGAGAGAAGCCGCAGGGAGAGAGTAGGCAGGAGCCCTGAGCCCTGGAGGGAGGCCGAGGGGTGGAGACGAGACGGGGACAGGAGACACAAATGACAAGGCTCGAGGGAGACATCGGCAGAGCGGTCTTGGGACCAGGCTGGGGGGAGGGGGAGGCGCCAGGCCCCAGGCTGCAGGGCAAGCTCAGGCTTGGCGGGCCCATGTTCAATGTCCTGCAGTTGGGACCTGAGAAACAAAGCTGTGTCCCCAGAGCCCCCCACGACCCCGCTCCCGCAGGGGGACAGACAGCAGACACTACCCACAGTCCCACGGGCTGGGTGCAGCCAGCGTGTTCGGTCAGGGGCAGGAGGGTCTACCTGTCCAAGGGGCCACTGTTTGGGGACAGTCGAGGGGAAGAGGGGATAAGGGATGTCCCGGAGGAGGGAGTGAAGCACGAGGCCTCCCGATGGAGGAGGAGCGTGGATGGCAACAGCTAAGCCAAGAAACAGGGAGACGGGCAACCACAGGGCAGGGGCCTCCGGGAGGGCTGGCCTCTGGGGCTGCCGTGGCTGCTGCCGACGTGGCCGTGGGTCCTTCTTCAGGCCAGGGCGCAGGCTCTCTGGACCCCCGCTGGGCCACTGGGTCGTATCCAGGCTCCCCTGACATGGTGCTGGGAAAGGTGGAGGGGCTGAAGAAGAGCCATCTGCCTCGAGAAATGGAGCAGTCCCCAAGGCCCTGGTCACCCGGATCCAGCATCAGAAACCAGAGCCCAAAGCAGGCCAGGCAGCCTGCTCCCCGAGAGAGGCCCCCAGCCCGCCACACCTGCGAGTGGCGCAGGAAGCCATTAGCAGGCTGTTTTGATTGGCTCGTGTCTGGGGGCTCATTATTTTCACAGGGACAATTTCTAACCATTTTGCTTGTCACTCAGGCCCCTTGCTCCTCGCTGAGCTGCTTAGGCCATTATGAGTAAAAGATCACACGCGGTCGACGGCCTTCGCAGGTAAAAATGATTCCTGTGGCGCGTACTCGGCAAAGCACGGGCGCGGGCCAGGTTTCTGGGGAGTCACTCTGGGCTTCCTGGAGGGCGGGTGGGAGGGAGCAGTGAGGCCCCCAGGGCGGGCTCCAGGAGAGAGGGTCTCAGAAAGCCCCCGTCCCTGAGCCAGGAACACGAGCCCCCTCCCCCTCCCCTGGGTGGCAGCAGGGGTTGGAAACGCTGAGGGGAGACTTGGAGGTACCAGGGCTGCCAAAGACAGGGGTGTGACAAGCTGGTGGCCCCTGCTCCCCCTGCCAATGGGGCCTCTGAGGTTAGGGCCAGGTGATCCTGAAGCCCAGTCAAGAGTGGGATCCTGGCAAGGGGTGCGGACAGCCTCCTGGACAGTGGGGGAGGAGACAGAGAGAGACTCCAGTCCAGTTCCAGAAGCTTCTAGCTGGGGGGTGTAGGAGCCCAGCTTCTGAGCCTGGTTTTCTCATCATGGACACAATTAGACTGGCCACGGAGGGCTGCTTAACGTTGAGCCTGTAGGGCAGCCCTCCCTGGGCACTGGGGACTGCCTAGAGGGCAGCAGCCACGTGGCCGACATCTCCACGACTCCATGCTGGCCGACCACATGGCCGACATCTCCACGACTCCATGCTGGCCGACCACATGGCCGACATCTCCACGTCTCCACGCTGGCCGACTTTCTGGGTCTGAGTTTGGGTCAGGTGCTAAGGTGAAAGCCCAGCACTTCTGGGACCGTCAGTTCCTTGGTACAGAGAAGGTCAGAGCTAAGGCCAGAGACAAGTGAAGCCCGGAGGGGCAGGGGACACGGGGGAGCCACAGAGCCCCTTGGGGTCCCAGGAGAGGACAGGATTCCTGAGGTGTAGGTCCCTGGTGTGTCTGAAGAAGGACAGCGAAGGCAGCAGGAGGGGCAGGGCAGCCATGGGCTAGGGTGGCCGGTGAGGCAGAGCAGGACAGATCTGTGCGAGGTGGTGGCAGACCCCCACGCGGGTGGGCACCTCTCCTCCGGAGCCCCTTCTCCTTCATCTCCCACACGCTCTTTTTACTGAGCGCCAGCCGTGGGCCACCTGGGCCAGCCCCACTAGCTCAGGGATCTCCCCCCAGCCTGGGCTCACCTGGCCTTCAGGGGTCAGTAAGGGAGTGACCACCTACAGGTGGCCTGTGGCCAGCTGGGCTCTCCACCCAGCGGTCTCCACCCGGCTCCTGCAGCCGATGTGCTGCCACGGCTTCCCTCACCTTCGACTTACCGTGAGGGGCTCCCCAGCTCCCCCATGAGACCCCACGATGAAGGGCAGAGCTCGTCACAGGGCATGGCACCACGTGGGACAATGACTAACTTCAGCAGGGCCTGTCCTGCTGGAGAGCTGTCTTCCTAGGGTCACGGTCTCCTTCTTTGCACTTGGCGACCACTGGTGTGACAGTCCTGAATTTCCCATCCCAGCCTCAGCTCACTGGCCAAACCCCCAGAATCCCCAGGTGCCCCCTGGGACTCCACGTAGCAGGGCAGAGCACCCACACGGGGGCTGGCCGCTTCTCCTGGGCCAGGATGGAGAGCCCAGATGTGGCTGACGGGGGCTCCGGCTCTCTGAGAACCCGAGCCTCTCTTCCTGTAAAGACCCCCCAACACTGGTCACTCGCCCGGCGGCTTCGCTCATCCCAGCTGGTCTTGCCGGGTGCCTGTGTCAGAAGCCACACGTTTGAGGCAAAGATTCCCCAGAACCTTCAGGGATAGGAGAGGCCAGGAGACCGGGCAGCAGGGGCAGAGGCCTGGGCAGGAAGTCATGGTGGAGAGGCCCAGGCTGAAGATCAATCAGGACAGGCCTGGAGAGGACAGCGTCAGCCCAGGGAGGAGGAGCCCCCAGGGCGCCCTCTACGCCCTCCCTGCCCACGCATGCCCCTGTGAACCGGCAGCCCCTCTGCTGTACCGTCCAGAAGTGGCCGCCAGGACTCTGGGGCCCCAACCAGGGCCCAGGCTCAGGTGCACGTCGGGTCCCTGCAGTGAACAGGGCAGAGGGGAGCACAGACCAAGAGGGCACCCCATGGCATGTGCAGGTCCTCAAACAGAGACCTCGTGGGGACCAGGGTCTGCAGTGGCAGAAACCAGAAGAAGAGTGGCCACAGAGGGGCGGGACAGTGCTCTCCTGGGAGAAGGACGGGCTGCTTTCGTGGCTCGGTGCTGGAGACCAGGGTGGATCAGCACGGGGACGCTGATGGGGTCCCCAGCCTGAGTCCTGGGCTCAGCTGTGCTGCCACCAGGTCCAGCCTAGTCAGCAGCCTGGGGCATCTGCCTCGGAGGGAACAGGCCGCCCTGGGAATGGCCCTCCTAGACCCATGGGGACGACGGCTGAGACAGTCAGTCATTCACCCTGTCACTAGAGGAAGACCCCAGAGCCAAGGGGAACTGAAAACACTAAATACGCAAAACATGTATTTACACACTAACACACGCAAATGTCTCTATTACACCTTCATCGTATCATGCTTAACATTAAACACGTTATGTGAATAAGAGAGAAAAATAATTAAAGTCATTTATCTTTGGACAGATAAGTTGGTTTCCGTAAAATGGCTAACCCGTTGGAATTTTATTTTTCCCCATAAAATTGCTGAGGCCTTCTTCAAAGTTATATTTTTGGGGGCAATAAATTTGAAATCGTTGACACCTTACAGCAGGTCCTCTCTGTTGGACCGTGACATTTGTAATTGAGACAGTGTGCTCTCTGCAGGTGCGGAGGTGCCTGGTGTGAGCGAGGCAGGTAAACTCTGCTCTGCTGAATACCTTCCGTCGCATTAGAATGTGCAACTATTTCACCCAAAGGTGTCCACAGGCAGGCGTCCTGCCTGCTGCCCGTGGCCTTCAGAGGAGCGTGAGGGGGCCACAGGACTCCGTGAGCGATGGCCGCTAGCTACGGTCTATTTTGGAGTCGTTCCATATGTTTCCTGTGAACGTTTCTCAGATCTTAGATCCCGCAGACTCGTAGATCTCGCCGCATGCTGGTACAGTCTATAAATTTGTTTAATTAAAAATAGGGCTTTATTAAAAGATGCTTTCCATGCATCGGAATCCTCCAGGGCACAGTCCTGTCACTTGAGATTGCATCCCGCCTGCAAGGGGACCTGGCTGCCTCTGGCTGCCTCCACCTGCCTCCACCTGCCTCCACCTGCCTCCACCTGCCTCCACCTGCCTCCCTGTTGGAGGCGGGGCTCACTGGCTTCCTGTTCCCCAGCCCTGGATTCAATAATGACCATTTTCTAGAAGCTTTGAAAGACGAAGCTGCTGGTCCTTGTTGCTCTAGTCATCGAGTCGGTTCAGTAATCGGATGCCACCAACCTTGAGGTTTGTTTGGAAGGGGGTTCGTGCCATGCTGGGCCCCTTGGTCTGGCACCCAGGGCCCTGGATTCAGCCCCGTGAGGCCTCCTGCAGGTTCTCAGAGGCTCCACACCAGCTTTGCTCCAAAGTGTTGCAACTCAGTGATCAGGATTTCAGCCACCTGGGCAGCTGGGACTCGCACTGCAGGACGGTCAGGTCGTCCCGACTGGGCAGGGCTTTCAGTGGTCATGCAGGTCACTTCCTGTGTGGCAATGTCACTTTCCCCCTGAGATGTCGGTTGAACACGCGCCACGTTGCCACCAAGTGAAGCAAAGGGCGCCATCCTCTGTGTGGGGACTTGCAGAGCTGTCACGGGAGAGAGTCCCGCCGTTTCCCTGTGCAGAATGGAAGGCTGAAGCTGCACTTTCCTGGGAGGGCTCGATTCCAGGTCAGCATGTGGCACCCACGAGGAGGCCCCATGATCTGGGGCTTGCTGAGGGGACAGGAGCCGCCGTGGGGCTCCAGCCTGCTTCCCCACTCGGGGCAGATCCATGTGGGTGCGGCTTCTCCTGGAGGCCCCCCCCATGCTGGATGGGTCCTCGGGCTTCCTCAAGGCCAGTGTCCCCAAGCCAGCAGCACTCTGCCTGGGGGCCCACTGCAGCCTCATCGGCTGAGGGAAAGTTCAGCACCGGCTTCTGCATTATAAAATTTAAACATCATCAGGAGACAGTAGAATGACTCGCTGTGGCTTGACCTTGTGGCAGGAAGGCGCACTCCCGGCCTGTGGGGTGGCTGCTCAGCCCTGAACTTCACCTGTCAGTGTCCTGCCACTGCATCTGGAGACTGGGACATCTCAGGCGTGTGCTGAGAGCCATAGCTGAGTAGGAATGAGCTTAACATTTTTGGTTGAGATGATAATGGTTCAGATGTGCATTCAATTGGATATTAGACCCCTGCTGTCCGCCTCCACCTGCTACTTCGGAGTTCTCAAGGGGATTCCCGGAGAGTTCCCATTGGTTGGGGAAGTGTAGGAGGAGGGAATTCCGGAGGAGGGATTTCTGGATGGTGTGGTGTGTCCCGGGAGAAGGCCACATGCATGGCGTTTGTGGGAGTTTTGGAAATAAAGTTTGTTCCTCCTTGAGTGGCTCGTGATTTTGTGCCCAGCCACACTGCGGCATTTGGTGGCCCGTATGGGGAACGCCTGAATCTTGGGGTAAGTGAAATTGCTTGCCCCTGAGGGAGAGCAAGAGCTCCAAAGTAGCAGGCTGAGGTGGACAGCAGGGGTCTAATCTCCAATTGAATGCACATCTTAACATAACCATGATCATCTCAATGGCTTGCTGGAGTCACCTCTCAACCAAAAATGCCCTTCGTCCTCAGCAGGCTCTCAGCAGGCGTGGCTCTGAAAGGGCCAGGGAGGGCTTCTCCAGACACGGCTGGAGGTCTCCCGCTGCAGGTTCCTCTAAAGCCACCCTCAGCACATGGCCCAAGGTTGGCACCTCAGGCATGCACGGGCAGGGCACTGCCAAAGCTGGGTCGAGGTGGAGGCCAGCAGGCCCAAGCTGCTCGTCCTCACCCAGGTGACCACAATGTCACTCAGTTCACATGTGAGGAACTGGCCTAAGAGCAAAACCCACCAGGGGCGGGCAGCAGGCGCTGACGGCACTGAGGGCCACCTGCTGAGGGCGGCTGCCGTCTTCCCTGAGGTCCTGGAGCAGAGGGCTGTCCTCAATGGGCCACGAACTGGGACAGCTGTCCCAGCCCCCAGCGGAGGAGGAGCACCTGCTGTGGTGGAGCCAGGCTGGACACTGTGACAGGGTGTCCCTCCACACTCGTGGGGCAGGGAGGCCAGAGCCTGCCTCTGTGTCTAATGCCAACCACAGAGGCCCGTCCTGGGAAAGCAGAGTGACCGTCTGTGAGAGCCGACTGCACGGCAGAAGCCAGTGTCCTTCCAGTGGCACCTCGTGTCTCGTCCTCCGGGAGTCACCATCCTGGGAGTTTCAGGGGCTTGTCCACGGAGCAGACTCCTTCAGTGTGCGGCGCTTCCATTTTCAGCATGCTGTCCCCAAGGCCACCTCCATCCCAGCCAGCAGGTCAGGAGCTCCCTCCCACCTCGTGAGGTGGTGCTCCGCCAGGCCCGGGGTGGGGTCCTCACTCTGCCCATCTTGGGGCACCCACAGCCACCCCCAGAAAGGGCTGCAGGAAGTGAGGAGGAAGGAAGGTCCTGGAGGGTCCAGGGCAGCGCCCACCCGGCCTGCGTGCCCCCTCGGGCAGGGCTGCTGGGAAGCCGTCACCCGCTGCTCACCAGCCAGCCTGGTCCAGGAGCCAGAGCACCCATCAGCTGCTTGGCAGGAGCCTGGACTCCGGGCCAGGCCTCAAGGCTCAGCCAGCTGCAGGGCAGGGGCGTGCTGTCCCACGAGCCTCACAGGAGAGGGCGCTGGGGAGCAGCCTGCGCAGGGTGTAGCCCTCAGGCCAAGGGGCTCGCTGGGCCAAGGCATGGAAGAGCACCTGTGTATGGCACTGGTGGAGCAGGGCCTGGCTTGGCCCCACGTGGTCTCCAGGTCCCACGAGCAGGAGGGAAGGAGGCCAGGGCCATCCATGGACTGTCCTGCAACAGCCAGGGTGCGAAGGGCAGCTAACTGGCCTGCTCATCAAGACCCACCAGGGAGGCCGTGCCACACCACACCCTGCCAGGCCGAGCAGGTGACGTCGCCTGCTCCCCTCCCGGGTTCCTGGAGCTGGGCAAATGGAAAGCTGGACATCTCGATGACTTGGTCAAGGCCACCAGCTACCAAGTTCAGGCGGCGCCTGCTGGTGGTGCTGCGGTAGCCCAGGCCCGGGCTGAGGCAGAGACCAGGGCCTGGCACAGCTGACACGGCTGTTGCAGCCTTGGTCCCCGACACTGACCCGATCCTCCACGTATGTTTCTCTCCCGAGCCCTGCCTGCTGCTGATGGGAGGCAGGACACAAGGCGGGTCTGGGCTGGGACGCCCTCCAGGCTCTGCCCCCACAGGTGTGAGTGACAAGCACCCCGTCCAGTTTGGAGACCGAGCCGCTGCCCCAGGAGAAGAAGGCCACGTCCCCACCCCCACACGACTGGCCACCGAGGAGGGGCCAGTGTCACTTACCACTGAGGCCCGTCACTCACAGACTGGCACCGCGAGGGCAGCAGGGCAATCCGTCCAGACTCCCAGCAGGAGGGCTTTCCAGGGCATCCGCGGCGATCACTGTCCACGCTCTAATTCCAGCAGCTTCCGGCAGGAGACGTGGCGGCCCAGAGCCGACCTGCAGCTCCCTCCACCGCAGCTGCCAGGCCTCTAAGTGAGTCCGTAAACACGACCTTCTGGTGGGAGTCTACCTTCATTCACTGCTGTGCTTTTATTGAGCGCCTACTAGGTGCCCCGCAGAGTGAACTGTGCAGGGAGTATCTTCTGGGTCTGCCCACGTGGTCCGGGAGGGAGCGGGAGACTCAGCCTGCTTCCTGTTCCCCTCACAAGACACTGGCAGGGCCAGCTGAGGAGGCAGGTCTCCTCTGGCTCCGGGGTTCAGAGGCTCCAGTGCATATGGTCCCCTTTGCTTTGGGACAGTGGCAGCCTGGTTCATCATGGCAGGAGTGTGGTGGAGGCCTGTCCACCTCAGGGCCGCCTGGAGGAAAGAGAAAGGAAGAGCTGGGGTCTCAATGTCCCCTCCAAGGTCACCCCAATGACCTGACTTCTCCCAGCAGAACCCTGGCCTAAAGCTTCCACCACCTCCAACAGAGCCACAGGCTGGGGACTGAGTCACATGGGTTTCGGGGGACCTTCCGGACCCCAGGAGCTGCTGAGGGTCCCTAGCCTGGTCCTGAGAGCTGGTCAGGGAGGGCTCCCGAGGGGACAGCCCTGTGCTGCAGGGTCTGGGAGCGGAGCCCAGGGTGTGACCGTGAGAGCCAGGCTGCAGGAGCAGGGATGGGAGGCAGGCGGGCGGGCGAGGGTGCGGTGCCCAGCACGCGGCGCCAAGGTGGGCAGTGTTGGCTGAGCATGGGGTCCCTGCCTGTGGGTCAGGGGAGGACACAAGGCTTGCCCCCCAGAAGGCAGAGCCCGGTCGAGAGAAAGTGAAGGCGAGCAGCGGTCTGGCTGCTGGGGGGGACGGCCGCGGTGCCCACGGCCAGGGCTCTTGGAGGCTTCCAGGGGTGGGCAGGCAGGGGGCAGGCAGCGGGCAGGCAGGGCTTCCCGAGCTGTGCTCCAGGGGCGGCAGGAACCGCCTGATGCAGCATTTACACCATGGGCATCGGCAGAGTTTCCTCATCTCTGAATGGGAGCCATGTCCACCCAGGGAGGAGGCTGACCCCTGGCTAGCGCTGACGGAGGCACAGCACGGGACCCCAACCCTTGCACTGAGTGGCAGCCAGGAGGGGCCTTCCTGGTTTCCCCAGATGCAGAAGATCATCTGGAGTGGGCTGTCCAGGAGCAGGGGCAGGATGGCGAGGGGAGGTGACCGCTAATGCTGACCAGGGAAGCTTCAGAAGAACTTGGCCTCTGGAGGAGAGGCCTGGCTCAAGGAGGGTTCAAGTGGGAGTGCAGGGCGGAGGCACAGAAGGTAGCCATGCGGGTGGAGTCCAGAGGAGGTCGCGCCAGCCAGGCCAGGGTGGGAGGGTCCGGCAGGCAGCTGGCAGGGTGAGCAGGCTGGAGGGGCCAGGCTGCCCAGGGCTGGGGACAGAGCGGGGCCTGGGGATGGTGACAGGACTGTTTTTGAAAGGGGCAGAGGAAGGGCCAGGCCAGAACCTCTGGCTCTCAAGGAGGGGCCCACACAGGGAAGGACAAGCCCAGGTCATGGAAGCAAGGGTGGACAGCTAAGGGCAGTCTGCGGGCTCCCCTTGGTTCATGGTGGTGACAGTGGGAGCTGAGAACCTGGGGTTGTCAGCAGAGAGCTTCTCTCCTCTCCAGACCAGCTGGCCATGGCTGCGACCCCCAACACGAAGGTCACAAGAAAGCCCGAGCCTTGGGACCATCCCTGATAACAGATCCCAAGCGCCCGCTAGGGCTGGAGCGCCAAGGGAACTGGCTGAACTTACCCACAGTCCTCTGCACATTTGCACAAGACAGGTTATCAGGAGGGCCAGTGCAAGGCATCTTCCTGACCCCATGAGGACCTTGTGTTGAGCAATGAAGAAATGACCAGGTTGCAAATTGGTAGGGCCCCGTTGAAACCCAGCAGAGTGATTACACCCAGATGCTGTGTGGCCTCAGGCTAGTGTGTCTGTTTCTCTGTGCCTTGAGGCCTCAACTTAATATTTACTAACTTGGAAACTGTGGGCAGAATTAAGTGGTCCCCGGAGGACGGTTGGGCCCTGGACGTGGGTCATCTCACAGCTTCCCATGAGCTGCTGCTTGTCTTTCTTACATCGGGGAAGGTCCCAGCAGAGCTGCCGCCCAATGACTCTAGTAAATAAACCAATTACTACGTCCAGGGACAGGCCAGGCGAGGGGGACCCGGGCACCATGCTGCAGGTCTGGGAAACACATGTCCGTGGGCAGCCCTGGGCGTCCCTCTGGTGTGACCACCCTGCTCTCAGCCAGGAAGCCCAGCAGAGCCAGGGGCCTCCGTGACCCCAAGGTTCTGGTGAAGGACTTGGCCACAAGGAAGGCACCGTGTAGGCCCTGGGCTCGCCCAGAGGGGCCCAGCCCTGGTCAGGGTTTCAGGGTGTTACTGGCCAGTGAATCCACCAGGTGGCCCCGGGGACTTACCTGCAGGACAAAGGGGGGCTGTAGCCTTGGTGGGAACGAGCCAGGCTGCCCGCTGCCCACTGCCCGAGCACTGTCCATCTCCCCCTCGCCCACTGTCCATTCTGTGGACAGCTGCTCAGGCATCCCGATGCTGGGCCTGCAGTGACCTCTGAAGCACCTCAGCACTGCCCACTATGCCTAGCCACATCTTCAGGCTGGTCATCCCCCAGGGCCAGGGGGCGATCCCCAGGAAGGTGCCTGGGCATCAGCAAGGACCTGACGCCAGAGGACAGTTGCAAGTCCTGCCCTGGAGGAAATGGTGGCCCAGGGGGACGAGGAAGAAAGAAGAAAGAGGAAGAGCAGGGGGAGGGGGAGCAAGGTGGGGGAGGGGGATGGAGAGCAGGGGGCAGGGGAGGGGGCAGGGGGCGGGGGAGGAAGGGGGAGGGAGGAGGAGGAGGGGGAGGAGGGGGGTGGGGGAGACCCAGCCAGGGCAGCAGGGAAGGCGAGACTTCTGGGCGGGGGGGGGGGTGTGGGCAGGAGACCCAGAGGACCAGGCCACTCTGGCCAAGGACGTGAGAGCAAGGAGGGAGAGCTCCCGAGAGGGACCTGGCCAGCTCAGGGGGATATGGCCAGCACAGGGCCCAGAGCGAGTGAGGGCAGGGACCCTGGGCCGTGTAGGACCCATGACAAGTGTGCAGGGCAATGGCAGAGTTGGGGACGAGGTGCACCGAGTGCAGGTCCATGAGGAGGGGATGAGGGCGGCAGAGAAGGGCCAGGCCAGGTCAGATTTTCACCAAGGAATGACATCACCACACTGTGCCTGGCTGTCGTCAGTTATCAAGTGACTGCTGTGTGCCAACGCTATTCCAGGGCAGGCCTGTGACAATCCGCATGGTAGAGCACACAAGAGCTGAAAACTTTAGTAACTCCCTTTTATGGAAGGGAAATTGAGGCTCAGAAAGGTTAAGTAATTTGCCCAAGGACACACAGCTGCAATCTCAGGAGCAAGCAAGGTCTGGGCCCAGCAGTCTGGCAAAGCTTGTTTCAGCAGAGCCACTTTGCCTGGGACTTTCGACTGATCCTGCTGCCCTGTGCAGAGGGCGGGCATGAGGGGGGCATAGTGGCCCCAGGATCTCAGAAGTGTGGACACCCACGGTCCCCCTCCTGCTGAGCCTCTGGCCTCAGGGTCTGGCCCCCACTTAATGACACATCCCTTCTCCAGGGCGTCCAGGGCCCATTAACCACTGGGCAGAACGCAGTCTCTTCCACGCGGAGTCTGCGAGCTCCATTTCAAAGGTGGCGCCTTGGTCCCAGGGAGCAGTGTGTCCCCCGGAGAAGCCCTCTTGAAACCCTGGGGGGCAGGGCCGCTGCTCACGAGGGCGCTGAAGGCAGGAATGACGGCAGTGACCGTGACCTCGGGGACCTGGGGCCTGGTGCGGAGGAGCCTTCTCCTGCCTCTCACCTCCCACCGGGTGAGGCCTGGCCGCAGCTCTGCAGGGTCCCAGCAGCAGTGGCCCTGGGACCCAGGACGCCCAGGACCATCTTGGGGCTGGGCCGCATGTCCATTCCACGCTGCTCTTCTTGGGAGGCGGTCACCCTGTCTGCCCCACTGCGGGAGCCCCTCCTTGGAGGGCAAGTGGTAAGTGTGGAAAGAGCCGTGAGCTCCCGCCACCAGGCCCAGCCCCAGGCTGCGTCCTCCTCCCGCTGCTGAAGGTCAGCTTCCACTTCTCGCTGGGCGCGTGGGAAGCTGCTGGGCAGGCTGGCCGGGAGGGGATCGCCAGATGCCCACCTCAGAGGACCGTCCTGGCCGAGCTGCGGGAAATAAGGGGGAACCCAGAGCAAGGAAAGGCCGGGAGGAGCGGGTGGGATGGGCTGTGCTCTCCGTCCTCCTGTGCGCTCACCAGGGAGAGCCGCCGCGGAGGGACCCTCAATCCCCCGCCTCCGCCCCTTCCCGTCTGGGGCAGGCTCAGGGTGGCAGTGTCCCAGGGGCCCTGAGAGAATGACCTGGGGTTTTCCAGGAGTCTGGGTGCTGAACAAAGGGGAAAAGACGGGCCTGCAGGAAGCTCTGCGAATCCCTGACCCAGTGCCATGGCCGCGTGGGCAGCTGTCTGCTGGCCTCCTTGCCCTGGGGAAGCCCCTTCCTGAGCAGGCCTCGGCTGCCGGAGGGCCTGGCTTGGGCTCTGGTTAGCGAGGGGTGCACTGCAGCACACCGGGGTTCCTGAGCTTCAGAAAACCCTCACACGGAGTCTCTACATGGGAGGACAGCGTGACCTTTACCTGCAGCCGGGGGCTCTCTACATGGTGCTGCCTCGGCTCAGGGGGCGGAGGGAATGCAGATGAGGGGACCACGACCCGGCAGCCCCACGCGCCCTGCAGCCCCGCACCCCTCCTTCCGAGTTCCTCCTTCTGCCAACCTTGGTTGCTCAGTGTCATTAACCTTTCCTCTGGTTGGGGGACCTACCACCCATGCCTGTCCCTCTTCGTAACTGCCGTCACTGCTGCTGTGAGGCACGGGGCCCTCCCAGGAGTCCGGGCACTCCACGCCCAGAGCGGCCACTTGCAGGCCCCTCCACACTTCCCGGGATTCTGTGCTTCTCTCTCCTTCCTTAAAAGTGGTGGCCTGGTGTCCCTGGGATGCCCAAGCACACGCAGGATCTTGTTTCCTGTGCAGCTTTTATTAGGTAAGGAATCTCGTGCTGCAGGCCGTCTGTCTCGGTGCCTGCGATCCGGCTGTGCTCCACTCCACCTGATTACATGCGGGCCTGGGGTCCCCCGTGCAGTGCCTGCTCCTGAGCTTCGGTGGGCTGCTCCTTGGGGGTCTCCTGGCCCTC
Source organism: Ictidomys tridecemlineatus (assembly GCF_052094955.1). NCBI lineage: Eukaryota > Metazoa > Chordata > Mammalia > Rodentia > Sciuridae > Ictidomys > Ictidomys tridecemlineatus. The sequence continues at coordinate 81,074,180 of NC_135485.1, read as the reverse complement.
GGGGCCGCTGCTCCTCCATTCTGTGTTGGGGCCACCTCCCGAGCTGTGGCCTGTCTTCCCTCTCTGGAAGGGACTCTGACATCAATCTTACTGCGGCCGACATATCGGCTTTCCTCTTCTGTCAGTGCCCAGTGTGGTTAGTTCAGGACCTGTCCCCCGGGCAGGGCCTGCGGTCTGAGGGCGCTCCGCGGCTGCCAGCGGTGCGAGGCGGGGTCCCACTTCACACTCTCCTCCGGGGATCACTGTCTTTCCAGCTTTGCTGATTGGTCACCCTGTCCTCCCCTCGGTCCCCAGCACTGGGTCAGCTGTGACTGCGATGAGCTTCAGCCCTCAGTGTTCAGGTGTTGGCAGGTGAACCCCTGGTCACAGCCTCCCCAGCATGGTGCGCTCCCAGTGCTGGGGACCCTCAGTCCCTCGGGGCCCCACTCCGTGGCCATACAGGGTTCAGAGGCCCCCCACAGGGCAACCCTGGCCTCCTCCTGAGCAGCAGGGCATGGAGGCCGCCGAGGGGGCTGTAACTCCCACCCCACGGGGTTGCGTCCTGCCCGAACTGGGTCAGAAGAGGAGGCGTCCAGATCCGACCCCACTGGCTGGGCCCTGCCACGCCTCTGGCCACCCTCAGAGGTGCTCCAGGTGTCCCCGGGAGGGGCATTCGCATCCCTAACCAGTCCCCGAGACCTGCGCCTCAGCTCTGGGCGCCCACCGGGAAGCATGAGAACGGGGCGGATGTCCCCTCCACAGTCACCGTGAAGCCTTGGCACCAGCTCCACATCCTGCCCAGGACCTGCCCCCGAGGAGGACACAGGCCAGAGCCGTGGAGGCAAGAGGCTGTGCCTCCTGCCCGGGGCCTCTCAAGGGCAGAGTCTGGACAGCAGTGGCCGACTCTGGATCCCAGGATGGTGATATTCCTGCTTCACCGGGTGCCGGGGGGTTGGTGGCCCCATACAGTGGCTAGTTTGATGGGATCAGCTTGTGCTAACACCATCGCCGTCACCGTTACAAGTGCTCGCCCGCCTTTTGCAGCTGGCCCGGGACCCGAGGCCTGCCCGCTTTGCCCCAGCCCGTGCCCAGCCTGGGAGGCTCCGCTTGTTCCTTGTTCTTCTGATTTTTATCCATGTTCTCAAATGACAGTTTTTATTGAAAATAACATTTCCAAATTGGAAAGAGGGCGTGCGGGGCTCTGGGCTCCTCTATGCTGCTTCCTTCAACTTTCTGCCATGTGTCATCTGGGTGGAAGGACGTGGAGAACACTCGGCCTCCCTCGTGCACGTAGCTGGGAGCGGCTGAGTGGCGTGGTGGCTTTGGGAAGATGGCCGTGCCCCGCCTGGCTCTGCATCACAGGACCGCGTGGCCCTCCTCCAGGTCGGCCACAGTGGAGCGGTGCTGCTGGAATCCGGGCTCGTCTCGCGAGGCGTGGGGGTCTCCACACCTGCGTGATTCCCTGCAGCCTCATGGAGTCTGACCCACTCTCTGAGATTCCCCGTTAGACACGCCATTCAACACATGGAGCAGACTTTCCATCCACAGTTAGGTGTGGCCGGCACCAAAGCCAACCATGGAAATCACTGCCAAGAGAAGCTGTACCTACTAACCCCTGCTGTCCCCCAGCCACCTCCCCCATCCCTGCCAACCCCCTGGGATCAGGTGGCCTCGACCATGTCATCACCTGCAGCTTCTGTCTGGTTTCGGTCGCTCAGTGAGTCTTCAAGTCTATCCACGCCGCAGCCTGGTCGGATAACACTCCACCACAGGCAGGGACCACGTGCGGCCCACCTGCCCACCCACCTGTGGACACTCTGGTGGTGTCCACCTCCTGGCTCTGGTCAACAGGAGTGCAAGTCTCCTGTGGCTCTCACTCGGCTTCAGACCCCTGTGGCTGGAATCTCTGTGGTGCTGAGGCTTCGCTGCAGGAGAGCGTGGTGGACGGGTCAGGGCTCTGGACCACACTCACGCTCCCTGACTTCCGTCTGTGAAGCCCTGGGCTGTGGACTGCACCTGGAGACAGGGTCCCTGAGGAGATGACCCAGGCTGAAGGAAGGGCAGGGCCCTCATGGGCAGGGCGTGGCCTCGTCACCAGAGGAGGACACACTGGGGTCCCCTGCAGAGGCCAGACCACCGAGGACCCCTGAGAAGAGACTATTTGGATGCCAAGGTCAGGGCTGCGGAGGAGCCCACCTGCCAGGCCTGCTCCTGGGCCCCCAGGTCTGGGAGAAGATAAGCAGCTGCTGGCCGAGCCGCCCCAGGGGATTGAGTTACAGTGGCCTCAGAGAGCCAAGGTGGCCCGTGTCCGTCTGTTCTGCATCTCCACGTGCCACGCCCGAGGCCCGGTGTTGTGGGGAAGAGAGGTTTACGCTGCTCCAGGTTCAGAGGCCAAACGTCCAAACAGCAGGGGGCCAGCTCCGGCGAGGGCCACCTTGACCCCATCCATCTGCAGTGGACAGTGTCATGGATGGAACTTGTGTGTGGTGACAGCACAGGGTGAGACAGGAAGCCAGAGAACGGGGGGCCCGCCAGAGCTCCTGACCCCTCCAAGCCGGCCTCCCCGGTAACCTCTCACCAGACTCTGCTTCTTGGGTTCCAGGGGCCACAGAGCCACCCCAGGACCAAGCTCCCAACACGGACCACCTCCAAAACACAGGGTCACTGCAGACCTACGGGCCATGGAGGGATGTTCTGAGAAGTCAAGGGAGGCAGCAGCCCCAGGCAGCATGTCCAGGGTGACCGGAGCCTCCCCCGGGGTCCGTCCCAGACGGGCCATCACCTGAGGCACTGTGTGGCTGAAGCTGCGTGACCCTGGCCTGCTCCAGCAGCGGTCAGACCTGGCGTCCAGGCACAGGATGCCAAGCACTGTCCCATCTGGGTGTGTCCCTGGGTGCTGCCTGTCACCCATGGTGACAGGAGAGGGCCACAGTTCCTTGACGGGGGCCCTCCCCACCAAGGCCGGTCCCTCTCAGACTCGCCCAGCTGTGGACTGAGCACGTGCCGAGGCCTTTCCTGACAGCATGGCTGCCAGCTCCTTAGGAGACCTGGACCGTGCGTGAGGCATCGGAGTCACCTGGAGAGGATCTCAAGTCTGCAGAGACGTGGCGGGTTCTAGGCGGGGACTCGGGCTTCCCTGGGTCAGGCGACCCAGGGTGTCCTGGACCCTTCCCGGGGGCGACGAGGGGCAGCAGTGATTTCCTCCCGCTTCCCGGAGGGAATCGTGGCCCGTGAGGTGACCCTCTGAGATGGCAGCTGGTAAGCAGTGGGACAGGACGGGGGACTCGCTTCGTTCCCCACCCCCAACACGCAAGTGGCACCAACTCTCCCGATGCTGTGAGCTGCTTTTGCTGGGGACAAACCCCTGTGCTGACCTCTCCTGTCCTTCAGCTGGGCTGCCCTGGGGGAGGGGAGGGGAGGCAGAGGGGAGTGTCCCAATCACTCTCCTTGCTTCATGTCCCCTGAATAAGGGGACCCGCCACTCCTTCGGGAGCTGTGGCCTGAGTGAGTTTCTACAATCTGCTCAGACCTGGGGGCTCCCTGCCCTCTCCAGGGCCTCCTCAGGTGCCCCCAGGCCAGGTGCCACAGTCCCGTGGGACTCAGCATTGACCTCCTCCTTTAGTGAAGTTTCCCTGAAGATGAGGGTGGGGGGGTGGGGGAGGACCTGGAATTCCTGCCCGATGCGGAAACTGCCAGGAGTGGGCGTGGAGCTCGGAGAGGCAGGCGGGGGACCACAGGGACCTCGGGGACAGCACAGCACTGAGGGGCATCTCCCCGTTCAGACTTTTGATCCCAACCCACGATGTCACAGGGCCCTGACCTTCCTGTCCTGCAGCTCAGGCTCTCGACACACCACTTCCCTCGCAGACCTGCCACCTCATGGTAATGGTCTCGTTGCTCCATCTCCTGCCTCCCCTCTGCATCCCAGGTAGGGCTTGGGAAGGTAAAGAAGGTAAAAGTGTGAGCCAGAGGTTCAGCCCCTCCTTCAGAGTTTGCCAGATGTCCCTCCAAGCCACTTCAGCTTACCACCGTTGGCCATAGCTGCTCCTGAAAAGCAGAGCCTTCCGTGGGTCCCATTTACCACGCGGTGTCCCTACCAGTCTTGTTGGCAAGGAGGAGGTGTCGCACTGCGGTGGCAGTGTGTGCCAGGAGGGGTGAATGAGCCCACGTCCAAGGTGAACCTGGGCCAGCTGAACCGAGCACCGGGGAGCCCCCACCCAGCAGCTGGCAGAGTGGCTGGCCCTGCCCTGGGCACACACTGCCATCAGGGTCCCGCTCTGTGACAGACTCAGGGAGCAGGGTGTGAGTGGGGTGGAAGATGCTTGTCCCTGGGGTGTCCTCCACAGTGCACCTAAAGAGGCCATGACCCCAGCCAGGCCACAGCTGACCCCACCACAGTCTCTTTCCCGCCAAGAGACCTGGACAGCCCTCTTGCACATCAGCAGGCGGTCCCTCAGTTGGCAGACAGCCAGGCCCCGCCTAGCTCCACCCACCCCAACACACGGTTCCACTCTGACCCCTGGGATGGCTCTCAGTCCAGGAAAAGCGACTGTTGCTGGCCCTGTGGGCATGGCCACCCTCCGCTCCAGAGCCCGCTGTATTGGTGACAAACATTTGGAACATTAGACCCAGCGGGATGTCACTGCAAAGCCCTCTGGCCTTGCGGAGGCTGAGCAAGACCACACAGGCACACCTCGCCCTGACTCAGGGACTGGGCCAAACCGCAGACCTCACCAGGCATTGGGAGATGTCTGTCCCGCATCAGGCTGCTCAGTAAGTGACACATCCCCCTCCTCCTCAGCATGTTCCTGAAGCCTCTTCCAGCCTGAGGATAGAGGCGCAGACAAGGCATCGTTAGAGGAAGTGGCTTTTCCACTCCATTATTCTCTAGATTGGCAGCAAACAGCCCGGATGCCACCAGTGCCCCTGCTTGGGAAGATGGGGTTTGAGAATTGCCGGCCCAGAAGGGGCTGTGGAGGGGCAGCTGCTTGCTGGTGCGTGGACAACAGTCCTCTCCACATGGTCTGGGCTCCAGTGGAAGGTGAGAAAATGATGATGGTGATGATAATGATGATGTGGGTAAGGATGATGGAGGTGGTGACGGAGGTGAGGATGTGGTGATGGTGGTGGTGATGGAAGTGAGGATGTGGTGGTAGTGATGGATGGTGGTGTTGGTGGAGGTGAGAGTAATGGGGGTGATAGTGGTGGTGATAGTGGTGGTGGTGATAGTGATGGATAGTGGTAGTGATGAAAGTGGTGATGGAGGTGAGGATGGTGATGGTAACGGAGATGAGGGTGGTGAGGATAATTGATAGTGCTGGTGATGGAGGTGAAAGTGATAATGGAGGTGAGGGTGATGGTGGTGGTGATGGAGGTAAGGGTAGTGGTGATGGTGATAATGGAGCTGATGGAGGTGAGGATGTGGTGGTAGTGATGGACATGATAGAGGTGAGGATGGTAGTGTTGATGGAAGTGAGGGTAATGGGGATGTTGGTGGTGGTGATGGACACTGGTAGTGATGGAGGTGAGGACGATAATGGTGATGGGCATGAGGGTAATGGAGGTGATGGTGGTGGTGATGATGGTGATGATATTAATGATGGATGGTGGTAGTGATGGAGGTGGTGATGAAGGTGAGAATAGTGATGGTGATGGAGATTGGGGGGTGAGGATAATTGATAGTGGTGGTGATGGAGGTGAGAGTATTAATGGAGGTGAGGATGATGGTGGTGGTGATGGTGGTGATGGAGGTGATGGTGGTGGTGATGATGGAGGAGACAGGACAATGGTGGTGGAGATGAGGATGGTGATGGTCTTTTCCTGACTGGTCTCAGCTTCCTCCCTAGATAGAAGCACAGTGCTGGCCATCTCGGAGCTAGAGGTGGACCACTCACCCCACGCCCACTGCCCTGACCGTCTGTCTCTGCTCTCCTGCATGGCAGGCAGGCACCTGGGCAGAGGTGAGCTCTGCTCTGGAATCCCCCAGCTTTGAGTTCTCAGGGTCTCTGTCGGGGCTGCAGGCAGAAGAAGGTCTCAGCTCAGCCCCTGAGGAGAACCTCCCTCCCACAGATCCCATGCTGAGCGGCTCCGGGAGAAGACAGAGATTCTGCTACGAGTTGCTGGCGTTGGGGAGCATGAAGCCAGCACGGCTGTCCCCAGAGCTGCCTGTCCCACCTGGGGCAAGGTTTCCTTCCTCACCCACCAGCACTGGTTGGCCAAGTGACTTGCTTTGGCCACCGAGATGTGCAGCAGTGGCACACCCCTCCCAGCAGGGCCATCTCCTGATGCCTGTCCTTGGCTGTGTGAGTGACCCAGTGTTCAGCGAGGAAGCTCCTCCAGGTCTGGCTCAGATGAAGACACCAAGGGCAAGGCCGATGGGCTGTCGATGGCTGTTTCCATGCCCACGCCACGGGCCTGGCTGAGCGACGCCGCCCGGCTCTGGGCGTGTTTGTTGATACAACATAATCCCGTCCTTGCTGACCTGTGTGGTTCATGAGCTGATCCAGGAGAGATCGATAGTGTAGACTCTGGGCACACTCTGCCTTTTCTGCCTGCAGCCGAGGGTCTCCGGACCCTGTGGGCCTCCCTCACCCTCTGCTGAGAGCCAGCCACGGCCCCTTGGCCTCCTCTCCGCCCTCCTCTGACAGGTCACGCCTGTTCCCAGGGGTCCTCTTAGGGGTCTTTCCTCCAGGCCCTCATCTGGGTCAGTGCCAGAGTGCCTATGCCCCCCTCCACTCCCAGTGGACGTCACAGTGGAGTGAAGGCCATGGATGCTCACCGCCACTTATAGCCTAATAATCTGCCCAGAGCCCAACCGAGAACGGTGTGCAGTCCACCTCCCTGCTGTCCCCAGCTCCAGGGGGCCCTTCCCCCCTCGGCCTTCCTGCCTGGTCACATATCCTAGTCCCTCTTGGAGCCTTCTACCACTGCTGTTGTCCCCTGCTGCTGTCCACGGCCAAGACCCCGCCCCCCTGCTGTAGCACAGGAAAGTTGAAGTCCTGGAAGACTGTGAAGTGGACAGACCCGTAACTCCAGCAGGAGCCCTAGATCTGGGTCCTTGTCACAGGTATGAGAAAGTCCCTGTGGCCCCTCCTTGGGATTCCTCAGCTTCCAACTAGGCTTCCCTGTCTTCCTCTGCCCGGCCTCTGCTGGGACGTCCCCTCTCCCTCCAGCTTCCTGCCCAGCACCTCTCCAGCAGGCCACCTGGGGCCAGAGAACCACTTTCAAATTGTGCCCCCAACTTCGCCAGGCGGATGGGTCCTCCTCCTCTTCGCCCCTCAACCCAGACCTGGGAAAGCCTGGAAAGGAGAACCTACCTGCGGCCAGGGCCAGACGGAGTCCTCGGGCAGCCCTCCTACCTGCTGCGTGGGAGTCCACTGCCACCGAGAGCCAGCAGCAGCCCCTGGGCCTCCCTCTTTCCCAGGTGGACTCCGGCAGTTCGCAGGGCCTGGAGTGGGCCCCTCGGGTGGCCCTGGGCTGTGGGGTGGTTGTCCTGGTCGGCTGCTTTCTGCGGGGGCTCTCTCAGCTCCTGGCTCTCACCTGTTACCCAGCCAAGAGCAGGCCCCCAAGCCCCCAGCAGCAGCCTCCCCGGGAGGGAAAGCAAGCAGGAGAGGCCGGGGAGACGTCAGCGCGGAGGCTGTAAAGAAACTCGTAATAATTTTAATCAGCAATTCCCTCCCATTTAAAACCCCAAACTCTGCTACTTAATCAAACATCATGCTTAAGCCACATTTACCTCCTTGGGAGAAAAATGAACAATGGCAGCTCAATTTGGCTTTGGATGGGTTTTAAAAATAGTCGAGTCTGTGAAGGCCATTAGGTAAATGGCCTCGGAGAGCCTCGGGGAGGGCCTCCCGCGGGGCCGGCCAGCTCCTTTGTCGAGAAAATAGGAAGGCCAGAGATGAGGCGACCGGCCCACCCTGCCACGGTGGACGGTGGGCCTGGCGTGATGTCTCCCAGGTGGGCACGGCCAGCCAGATGGGCCAGCGGAGCTGCAGACTGCCCGGCATGCCGGGTCCTCTGAGCAGCTGGCCTTTGTGCCCGCGGAAGCGGGTGGGTGTGATCAAGAGTGCATGCGTGCGTGTGAAGGCATGTGGTGTGCATGTGCGTCGAGAGGGAGCATGCATGTGTGTGTGCATGGGGGACACATCTTCCCAGGTTGTGTTTTTCATTTCACAATATGTAAAACAAATGGCCATGTGGTCATCGAGTCGGTGGGCACTGCCTCGAGGACAGCTGGCCGAGAGCTGCCTCGGGAAGGTCCAGCCAGTCCTCCCCACCTGCCCAGCAGTGGAGGAGCCGCCAGCCACGGTGCGGTCCCGCCATCCCGTGGTGACTCCTGCTGCCACTTGTCCCTGTTGTTGGTCCCAGAAAAACACTTCATCTGTTATCTCCTTATTCCGGGGACCCCCAGGACCTGGGCGTGGAATTCAAGGGGCCTGTTTAAGCTTGTTTGGGGGATAACAGCATCTTTATTTTTGCTAACCTCAGAGAACTCGATCATGTCCTTCCCTAAGTGTGAGTGACAGATGACAGTGGCGGGACAGTACTCGTGACAGTCTGACCTCGAAACCACGGCCATCTCCACAAGATACTACAGGACCTGCAGGTATCTCCACTCATCTTGGCATCAAAACTGTGGTATTTTGGGATCTGCCAATTGCTTATTTAATGCATTAATAAAGAGGAAAGCTCACTGCCCTCCGCAAGTGTGTGCCCTTAATCTTCCTGGGCCCTGCTGGGGATGGAACCCAGGGCCTCTCTCGCATGCTGTGCACACACACCACCCCTGAGCTGCACCCCGCCCGCTAGGCTGATCTTTTGATAATTCATTTTGATGTTAGTGTCTATGATCTTGTGTGTTGTAATCTGTGCACTTAAAATGTTCTGAAACAGGCTAGCAGCTTCCATGAGGCTGTGGACGGGGTCCCCATCACAGACCCAGTCAAGCCTGCCCTCCCCCAGCCCAGCTGGCCCCAGACTGTCAAGCCCCGCTCTTCCAGGACCATATTCCAGCTGCAGAAAAGGCCTGTCAGTGCAGCACCCGGCTTCTGCCACCGCTAGGTGGCAGCAGTGCGGGCACTGAGCCTCTGCTGGTGCCCCTGGGTCCAGCTTGTTCTTGGCAGGACTTCCTTGTCTCCCTGGCTGCTTAATAGAATCCCTTCAGATGAGGGTTCTGGGGGAAGAAGACCCGGGAGATCTGGGCACACAAAGTGCTGACTCACCGCTGTCTGTCTGGGGTGACTGGCACACAGACCACAACAGTCACACTGTGTGGGAGGTCAACTCCTTCAGTCCTTGCAAAAATCCCTATGTCGAAGGAAATAGGAAACCATCTTACAGACGGGGAGACTGAGGGTCTGGGAGGTGAAGATAATGGACCCAGGACTCCAGTCAGTAAATGTGCACCTGGTCTACCCATGTCCAGGCTCCTCCCAGCATGCTTCAATGTCACCCGTCACTTCCTAGAAATCTTGGTAGGGCAGCAGGTGGGTCCCTCCTTCTGGCTGGATGCAGGCTGGAAGCCTCTGGGTGAGAGGCCTCCTGGGATATGGCAAGTCCCAGCCCAGCTGGCCTGGCTCTGCCTGCCCACTGGCTGCCCCTCCCAGGGAGGCCTCACCTGCAAAGCAGGCTGTGCTGACCGATCCCTCCAGGGTGCGGGAGCGCAGGGGGAGGCCCTAGCTAGACTCTCCTTGTGGTCCTGGTCTGGCTTCTCCTCTACTGCATGTTTCGGTGCTCAGCCTTGATTTCTGAGACTCCTGATTTTGTATTTCCCCCAGCAACATGGAGAGTTGGAAGTAGGCTCTGTCCAAACAGTTCGAGGAGCTGGCAGATCCGGCCTTCCATGGACGGTTATCTCTGACAGAAGGGACCCTCAGAAGCTGTCAGCCTCTACTCACACTCTTGCAGATACAGCTCCCTGGGGTAGACACCAAGGAAGCCCTGGGGTGGGGAAGGAACTGGTGGAGAGTCAAGGAGGCCCAGGTTCCCTGGAACTCTTGGTGGCTCCAGAGTTGGGGCCTGGCCAGGCAGCAGCTGCTGGAGAGCCAGGAGGGCTGCCCAGGGACTGTTGGATAATCGGGTCAGAAACACTAAAGCTCCAACCAGGAACTCAGCGAGTCGGCGGCACACGCAGCCCTAGAACGAATAGCTAGCAGGACCCAACCCAGCCTCCTCAGCAGCCTTCTGCGCAGCGCTCGCTCGGTCAGCTCCCGCGGGAGGAAACTTTTCGCACAGCCCCCGCTCCCCGCTCCACGCGTCAGTCCTCCCTCGAGGACGCCCCCTCCCCAAATCAGCGCTCTGAGTCCACTGGGCGTACTCGTAACCGGGTCGGAACCTCTAACTGCTTCGCATGCCATCCGGTTACCGTGGCAACACCATCCGGCGGCGCCAGGCGGTCCAATCGGAGCCTGCGGCCTCTCTCGAGCCTTTCCAAGGTGGGGACCGGGACAAGGCCGGGGATGGGAACGGGGGAGACCCAGGCCCCCCGGCAGAGTCGCCCAGGCTGGGCACAGACCCCCAAGGCGAGCAGCGCTACAGCGAGGCGTGGTGGTGAACTAGAGCCGGGGCCGGCCAGGGGCTCGGGCTCCCGTTCGAGGGGCGGGGAAGGCGGGTGACGTGAGCCCGGCCGGGCGGGCGGAGTTGGGACCCGCTCGAGGAGGCGGGGGCGAGCGCGCGGAGAGGCAGACGAGCAAGGGAGGCGGCCGAGCGCCGCTGGCGGCTCTGCGGAGGGCGCGGTGGGCGCGGGCGGCGGGGCTCCGGGATCCCCGCGCGCCTTCTCCGCGCGGCGCCGCCGCCGCGCGTCCCCACGCCCCGCGCTCCACAGCGCCCTCGCTCCGCGCGCCTCCCTTGCCCGCCTCTTGCCAGCCTCCGGGCCGCGGCCGTCTGCAGAGCGAGCTCTCAGACGGAGCTCCCGGGCAACTTGAGCAGCGCCGGTCGGCGGCGGAGCCCTGGACCGAGCCCCCTGACCCTGAGGCGAGTGAGCGGACTCTCGTCCGCCGGAGTGACAGTCGTCCAAATCAGCGGTCAACGCCGACTCTTCGGCGCCAGGCTCCGGCTGGAGGCAAAGCCGCGCACCGCGAGACTCGTACCGCTCGCGGCGGGGCCGCCGGCCTCTTCCCCGCCGCCCGGGAGGGCGAAGCCGCGCCTTTTCAGACTCTCGCTTCGCAGCTACAGCACCGGAACGCGCCCCGCCTCGCCGCCACCTTCGCTGTGTCGCCCCTGGAGGGGGCCACAGCCCCGCGCCCCGGCCAGAGGATGTGCGTCCCCGCGGGCCGGCCCGCTTGAGCCATGCGCCCCAATGGCGGCGGCGCGCCGGCCGGCATGGAGCCCCGCGCGGCCGCGCTCTGACTCGCTGTGCGCCCCGCGGCCGGCGGGCGGCGGGCGGCGGGCGGCGGCGGACCGAGAGCCGGAGACCGGCGCCACAGGACCGCGACTGAAGCGAGCGGGCGCGGGCGCCGCGCAGATGGCCAGTGCGAGCAAGGTCTGAGGCTCTGCTCCCCGAAACGTGACCATGTGGATTCAACACCTTTTAGGACTCAGGTGAGCGACCCGGCTGACAACACGGTGCGTGTGGGTGCGTGGGTGACGGGCTGGGCTGAAGCGGTGTTGCAAATAAAGAGACCCCCCCCCTGCGCGCGCTTCCCGAAAGCGGCCAGCTGGGCGCACCGGGGCGGTAGGGCGGCCGCTTGGAGACCAGAGCCCCGCGGCCCCGCAGGGAGCGGCCGGTTTTCCTAGGTCCCTTGTGTCCCGGGGTCGGGGCAGCGGCGTTCGCCCCAACAACCTGGGCAGCGGAGCTGGCCGGGCGCGCCCGCAGTTGCCGGCGCCAGCAGCGCAGTGTCCTGGCCGGCCGCCCCAGCGCGCCTCCTCTCCGGAGCCCAGGGCGAGGCATGGGCTGCAGGGCGCGGCGGCGGGCGCAGAAATCTGGGCTTCTAGGGAAAGCCAGCGCTCCTGGCTCCCGGGGAGAGCGCTGCAGGTGGAGTCGGAGGAAAGCTGAACCAGTCACTCCACCCGCCCTTCTCTCTTTCTCTGGGCCCGGGACTGAACCGGAGCCTCCTAGGATCCCAGCTGACGACCCAGCTGTGTTTGGGTGACCTCCGGGCGGACTGTCGCACACAGCTGGCGGGCAACTGAGACTGGAGAGCCCCGGGCTCTGGGGGAGCAACAGCAGGCAGCCTTCCGAACCACTCACATGCACACACTCCGCGTGGGTGAGCCAGGGTGCTGGTCTGTGTCCCCCGACTCCAGGGCCCGCTCAAACAGGGTTCTAGCCCAGACACTGTGGCGGGAGCTTTCAGAAGGACCCTTCTCAGCAAACTTTGCCCACCCACCCGGGTACTCTGACTCCATCGGCCCCTGCTTTGGGGGCCCCAGGGCCAACCAGAACGCACTTGTCCCCTTTAGAGCTACCTTCTACCCCTCTCGCTCCAGCCAGGGTCTCCTGCAGAGCTGGTGCTTTGGGGTCCAGGATGGAGCCCAGAGCCAAGAGGACTTAAGGTGGAGGCGGAGAAAACCTGCTTGCGGTTCTCGAGTTTGTCCACTGGGATGCACTGCGCTCCCGCGATGGGGCTGAAGGGGGTCAGCAGTTGCTAGAACAGGCTGCCTCAGCCGCCCCCACCTGGCGTGAAGCTGGGGGGAGTGGGGCAAAGGGAGGGAGGACGAGTGCGCGTCCTGATTTTGAGAAATGGAAAGGGGACTAGCCTGCCAAGGGTTTTCTAGCTACCCTTGATTTATGAGTCGATTTGGCACGCAGGGGTAAATGCTGTTTAACACATCTCATGAAAATTGTCAAATGTTCTCATTGGCATCCCTTTGCCTGTCCACGGGACTTGATTGTGGCTGTGGGATTTAAGAGGTTAATCATGAAGCTGATCCTGTGGGGTGTTGGTTGCTGGGCCTGGATCAACTGATTGGTGTGCTTGGGCTAGATAAGGTTTGGGCTTGGGGTGTCGGCAAAAGGGAGCAAGGACAGCTTTGCCCAGATGACCCGGATCCAGGTGCCCTGCCAGCCTGCAGTATGCGCTTCAGCTCTGGATTGTCCCGGGTCTCTGCCAGACCCCATGGGCCTGGTGAATGACCAAACAGTTCTCCACCCTGCCCGGCAGTCGCCTTTAGCTCCTGAATGCTTCCGGAGCTGCCTCCTGCCACTAGGTTGCTGATGGCAACTTACTTGAACAGGCTCAGGCTTTTTTTTTTTTTTTATTGCTAAGTTACTAGATTGAAAGATGAATACATTTTGATAAGGGAAGAGGAGAACAAATATTATGCACAGAAACCTCTCTTTTGATTCAAAATTCTCTAAAACAATTCCTTTACAGCATCCCCACCTAAGAGCTTCCTGAGGTTTTGCTTTCAGAAATAGTTCTGTTGGTGATTTTGAAGTATGACCTTTAGTTTTTCCCCATCGATGTGAGCACGGGAGATATTCTGTAAATGTGCCTCTACGGATGAGCCGTCACCTCTCCGCGATCTTGATGGCAGAGCTCTCCGTCATATTTGCTAGTGCCGACTCCTGGCTAGGGTGAGAGGCCTGAGCCAGGGGGTCTGGTGGCTGCACATCTCTCTGGAGGCACAGGGGCTGGGAACAAGGGTTTCTTGCTCACGATCTGGAGGTGCACTTTTCCTTTCCAGAAAGCCCTGGGCCTCTGCTTGCAGGTTTGCTGCCTGGCTCTCCAGGTGAGCACTGGGCATCTTGCTACCGAGCTTGGAGGCTGGTTCGGACAGGTAGAGGCTGAACCTCCCGTGGAGGCCACAGAAGACAGTGCAAGCTCTGCCTGGAAGAGTCTCCTTTAACCTGGGGGAGGGGCTTCTCAGCTCCAAGGCGAAGTCTGGGCTTGGTTATTTCCTTTTGTGTTGGAGCTGAGCTGTACTTGGAGCCTTGACTTTTTAGGAGAGAGAAGCAGATGGAGTCTAATCGATCTACTTTTCTGGTTGTTTTTTTTTTTTTTTTTTTTTTTGGTGGTGGTGGTGGTGCTAATTGCATCCAAATGCAAAGCTACTTCCCAGCACAGGGAAGGGCAGCCCTTGAAGGAGACTCTGGAGCAGCAGCCCAGAGGGTGTGCTTACTCAGCAGGCTGCCCCGAGTTCTGAGTTTGGCTGCCTGGTGGCAAGTGGAGCTTCCCACGTCCATCCCAGCCTGCTCAGGACTGCGACCCCTTGCAGAGGGCCCGTGCTCACTCCCAGGCTGTGTGCCTCGGGGTTACTCATCTCTTCTCACCCCCAAGGCTCCACTGCCTCTTTCTCTCTGGGCCCCGGGCATGTCTAACCATATCATTCGGTTCCTCAAGTCCTCAATGTGCCTGCTGTCATGTGCCCGGGCCTCCCGCAGGGACCCGCGGAGCTGGCTCACACTGTCCCTGACTAAAGTCCCCCAGCAGCTGGAGCTGAACAGCCCGACGGATGGAGTCCAACGCTCTGTCCACAGCGCCGCGCCCCCGGTGAATCCTGGCTGGTGCCGACTTCCAGCTGCTGCTACTAAATTGATTGCCACTGGAATCTGTGTAGTGTCAGCCTCTGTGACACCCATCAGGGACAATAATGCTCGAATAAATCACAAATTTAGGAGGCAGCTCAAATCTTCAGCAACATGAGTCCGTCCTCCTTAAGCTTGGCCCTTGTTGGGGATCTGCGGTCCTGCTGGGGAGCGGGGGGGGGGTGGACCCCTCCCAGCCATCTCTGGTCTCTGTTGTCTATTTATTTTAATCACCTCGTCCTTTGCCTCTGTGCATTGGAGAGCGAAGCAGGCCAGGCAGCACAGGAGCTGAGCTGAGACAGCTCTGAGCCTCCCTGGGGCATCTGTCTGTGGGTCCCTGGAGAGGGATCAGCTTGCTTTCCCCTCTGTGTGCCTCAGCCTTCTGGCAGGGGTGGCTCTGGGGATGGCCGTGCCCCACCCCAGACACATCACCCTGGTCCCAGCCTCTGTCTCTGACACAAACAAGGCATGTGGAAGATGTGGCTCTGTGCCCCCTGCGCCCTGTGCCCCTGAGCCTGGGTGGGAGCCCACCGGACGCCTGGAGGGTGTGGAAGAAGGCTGCTCCCTGGGTCCCCATGAGGTGGGTGGGCCCAGAGCTCAGCTGCAGTCTGCATGGAGCCCGGAGAGCCAGGGCTCCTCCCTGGGGTGGCGTTGGAGTCATCTGCTTTAAATACGGAGCTGCCAAGTTTTCTTCAAAGGGTTACAAGTCAGTAGAGACCAAATTGATGTAAAGATTAGCTTGGAAAGCCAAATATATCCTTGATCTAGATTTCCACGTTTGAAGTCTGGCTTGAGAGGGCTGCTCCTGCCCAGTGCCAGTCAGACAGGAGGGGGAGGCGGGAGCAGGGGCTCGCTGGGGCCAGAGCAGACAAACAGGGTGCGCCTGACCCTGCTCTTTGTTTCTGGGAGACCCCTTCCAGGAATTCAAAGGGGCTGGTGACTCATGAGGCCACCGAGTGGGGAGCGGTGGTTACATAACTCAGATTAACTCTCAGTTAATCTGCTGCGAGCAGCAAGTCAGGCTGGAGTGTGCCCATGGCAGAGTCAGGCCTTCAGGGTGCCCTGGGCCCTCTGGATTCCATCCCTGTCGGGGCTGGGGCCAGACCCAGGTGGAGGAGGGCAGCTGCTACCCCTCGTCAGGGCCACGACCTGAACCCCACCATAACCAACCAGGGGTGGTGGGTGCTGCTTCAGTGCCAGATCGCCAAAGCCCCTCCAGGACTCAGGCGAAGACGGGGCCTGTCCTGCTGCTGGGGAGCTTGGCACCTGCCTGATTGTGGATGGCCCGAGTTAACTAGGACAGGCAGGCACAGAGAAGTGGCCTGAGCGCTGTGCCACCCCTCCCCCACCTGCTGGCCAAGAGCTCCTCCGATGACAGATTACAGGACCAGGATCCTACCATTGGTCCCTGAGATCTTAAAGTTGGTAAATATTCACAGTAAAACCAGAGGAGCCCCAGGGGAGCACAGTGTGCCCCAAGTAGTGTGTCTGCAGAGGACCTAGGAGTTCCAACAGCTGGACGGGAGGCCCAGAGAGAGGAATCAGGGCCGTCTGCATCTGTGTCCAGGGTGGGAGCTCTGGAAAAGGCCACACCTTCTTTTTTTCTTTTTTCCCCTGTGGTCTGGGGATGGATTCCGGGGCCTGGCACATTTGCAGCAAGCTCTCTACTACGAGCTGCATCTCCAGACCAACTTGGTTTCTTTATCATCCCCCAAAAGTCTGGTGGCTCAAAGCTGAATTCTCCTGTGCTTCACATCCTGTGGCCTGTGCCTTCTGAGCTCACCCTAGACTGCCCTTGTGTGGTCTGCTCCCTGGACTTCAACTGTTCATGGTGCTTTCCCTTGGTACAGGCCCAGGAGGGGGGCCAGGCGGGACCCCACCTGTCTGCCTTCCCATCTTTGCCAGCCCTGTGGGCAGTTCCCTGAGCCAATGGGCTCTGCTGCCCATTGTCCTAGGGAAGTCACGCTGCTCCCTGACTCTGCTGGCCTGTGACCTCTGGGGCAGCTCGAAGGGGTCGCCACTGCGGCAGCAGCAGCAGGAACGTGAACCTGGCTGTGAGGAGCAGGGGCTGTGTTGGTTGGGAACGCACAGGACCTCGGTGCAAGGCTCCTGTTCTGCCCTGGAGCAGAGTGCAGGGTCCGGGCCGAGCATCCCTGTGGGCAGTGCCGTGGAGGGTCTGGCACTAGGAGACGCTGGGGTGTCTGTGGATGGAAAGTGTGTCGCCGTGGCACAGTGCCCCTGTTTCATCGAGTCACGGGTTGTGCCCGGCTGCGCACGGAGATCCAGGAACGCGCTCGCAGCCTCAGGCTTGGGTGCTCTCCTGCCCCAGATAGAGGCTGGCTCTTCAGCCTGGCTCCCTGCTCCGTGCTCTCAATCCTACCCACAGCGACGGCTCCTGGGGCTCAAGGATTTTGTCACGATGAGAGTACAGAGGTGCTCAGGAGAAACCATGCCACCAGCTCTGCCGTCATTGTCAGTTCAGGAGGAGTGACAGTGTCAGACCTTCAGCTGCCTGGAGGGAGGGGGTGCCGTGGGCAGGAATGGGGGGGTGCGGTGCAGGCCTGGCTGTGGGTGAGGGAGCAGAGCTGCTGCTGGCCGTGGCAGAGGGGGCGGAAGACCCTGCCTGCAGCCCTGGTGGGGACTGGAGCAGTCGCTGCCCTGGGGAAAGGGGTTGGAGGCAGGTCAGGTGCCTCTGAGAGAGAGAGAAGCCTCGGCCTCCATCCTGGGCAGGGAGCGCTGGGTGTGTGTGTCCGACCTGCTGGGGTTTTACTCTGAACTGCCGGCTCCCGGGCCCCGCAGGAGCCTCAGAAGTCACTTTGGACAAGCGGCTGCCCTCCGTGTCCCCCGTCCTGGGGACTGGCCTCTGCTCTCAGCCTCATCCTCCCCTGCGTTCTTCCTCGGTGCTCGGGTGGGGGCACCCACCATCCTCAGCAGACGCACGGCAGACGCACGGGCCAGCCGGTCTCTGCCCTCAGGGAGGGGACAGTCTTCCTCCCCAGGGAGAGACCAGCACTCCCTGCAGACAGAGACACAAGCCGTCGGTGCTTCCCAACTCTCAGGAGCTGCATGAGAACACAGATGGAAAAGATTGGAAATGTGTCTAATCTAACCCAATCCCACCCAACTGTGGTCATTTCGATGTGAACCCAGGAGAAACGGTGTTATTGGGCTTGAGTGTCCACTGTCCCTCGCTGCCTTGGGATCAGGTGTGTGACTTATTCTTAGAATACATCTGCGTTTCCGGTTTCCTGATTGCCACTCGGGACTGGTGAGTGTCGAGTCAGTTCAGACATTTCCGAGGGAAACCCAGAAGCGGTATCTTTAGGACCAGTGATTTCTTGAGACACCCCCGAGTGTCTGCCTTCAGCACTGTCCCTGTCCAGCGTGGGCGCTGGAGGCCACCAGGGCAGCTTCCTTCCTTACCCGCTGGGGTGACTGTGAGCACCCGTGCTATCCAGGGTGTGCCAGCACCAGAGCAGCACAGCAAAGGGAGCTGTGGCTGCTATCTTTGAGGCCTGTGGCCCAGAGAGCTGTGCCAGCTGAGCATTTGCACCCTCTGGGCACCTCTCCCACCAGTGTGTAAGGAGCATAGCCGCAGGATCCTGGGGTGGGGTGTGGAAGACTGCTCAGTGTAATAGGCTTCCTGAAGTCAGGAGGGAGGGGTCAGGTGGCTGACAGTGAGACCAGCAGGTGCAAAGGTGGGTCAGAGGCTGGGCTGGCTGCCAAAGGAGAGCTGGCCTCTCAGAGGGCACGTGTGCTCCCCTGGGCATCCCAGGCAGCACTGGGCCTGCACTACACAGTTCCTGAGTGGATGCCCCAGGGGTCAGACGTCCCAGGGTCCCTGAGCTTCATCTGCACAGGCTCAGCTTGGTCCTGTCCCCTGAACCCAGCACGTCACAGAGGCCCAGAGACTCCCATGTGGGGCCTCCAGGAGGAGGAGACGTGGCAAAGGGGCACAGAGGCCTGGTTTGAATGTCAGCTCCTGAGAGCCTGCGCCAGGAACTTGGTCGGGCACTTTTGTGTACGTGTGAGTGTGCCCGTGTGTTGTGTGTGTGTGGGGGGGCAGGTGAGCACGTCGTGTGAGGAGCTGGGGTCCTAGGTATCGGTGCAGACATGACCAGGGACCCTGTCGCCAAGTGAACCACAAGTTCTTCAAATCTCCCGGCCCTCACAGGGTTGCGTTGCAAACTTGCAGTGCTCCTTCTGTGAATCTGAACCAAGAATCATGGCAGGAGGCGTGGTTAGGACCAGAGGGACACCTGGTCCCACCAGCCTGGCCAGGGCTGAGTAGGACAGTGGGCTGTCATGGTGAGTTGGTATTGCCCACCAGATGGGTAGCTTGCTGCCAGACACTGCCCCCAGGAGGTGGCGTTTCAACGGTGGGCTGAGTGAGCATGGGTTCCCAGGGCCTCTGCTGTGGGGACCATGTGATCCCCCATGGTCGCCCTTCCTTAGGTACCAGTAATTTGTATTGAAGGAAAAACCCCCCATTTGGAGCTGTATCTTATTTAAACAGAAGCTCTCTAAGGTCTGAGATAGCTTCCATATTGATCTGATTTACATTATTTTGAATGCACCAACTGGGTTAAGCAGGGCAGATTCCTACCGAGACCCTGGGATTTGAACTTATGGATCCTTGTGACAGCATCAAACCAAGCCGCTTCTGACAACAAGGGCTGATGTGAAGACCTTCTCTGAATGACACATGGATCCTGCTGTCTGTCGTCCTGAAGGGCCAGGAAGGCTTCAGGTACCAGCTGCTCCAGGAGCAGGGTCTCCAAAGGGCTCCGTGCTGGCGGAGGAGCCATGGTGTGAGGGGGCTGTGGGGTGCGTTCATGCTGTTTCCTGGAAGGCCTGGTTTTGGAAGATGTTTAGGCTGAAGGAGGGGAAAATCCCCATGGGTAGAGCCTGGCACCAGGAGATGCCATTAAACATTAATGCCTTCAACTCATTTGATGAAACTGGCATCACTTTGAAATCAAAGCCCAACCAAAGCACAAGAAACATCAAACCACAGAGCAGCACAGCAATATTGTTTGTGAAAACAGGCAAAGGCAAAGAGTTTTTAATAAAATATTAGTACATAGAACTCAGCGATATGCCAAGAGAAGTCCACGCCGTGGCCACGTGGGGTTCATCCCATGAATACAAGGATGGTTTGACACTGGGAAATCAGTCAGTGCTGTCTGCATGTCAAACATCTACAGAGAGAGTTAGGGAGCCACATCGGTTGGCCCAGAGAAGGCAGTGAGCACAGCAGACCTGTGCTCGTGACAGCACCCCTCAGTGCAGTAGGAACCGGCGCGTCCTCAACCCCACGGGGGACCCCTGTCAGACCTGTTGCTCACACTCCATTTTTCGTCGTGAGAAACGGCTCATTTACCAGGAGACCAGGACAACTTCCTAACCGGTGTGATACAGGAACACTGAGGGACGAGGGCCAGCAGAAAAATGCAGCTGCCCACCTGGGCAATGGAAAGACTGTACCATGTCTCAGCAAAACCCTGGCCAGCGGTTCCACAGGTCACAGAGCACAAGCTAATTGTACAAGATCAGTTGTGTTTCTGTCAACAAGCAGGAAGATCAGAAACTAACACCAAAGATCCAGCTTTGGACGAATCAGCCTGAATGGAGGACATTATTCTGACTCATGGCTTCGGAGGCCTCTGCCCAGTGCTGCTGGGGCCTGGGAAGCACCGTGCACCACGGCAGATGGTGTGGCAGAGGAGATGCCCCGGGCACGGCAGCTGGGAAGCCACAGAGCAAGGAGAGGCAGAGTCCCTGGGTCCCCTTCAAGGCCATGCCCCCAGGGACCTCACTTCCTCCCAGCA
Organism: Ictidomys tridecemlineatus; assembly: GCF_052094955.1. Lineage (NCBI taxonomy): Eukaryota > Metazoa > Chordata > Mammalia > Rodentia > Sciuridae > Ictidomys > Ictidomys tridecemlineatus. The sequence continues at coordinate 81,053,900 of NC_135485.1, read as the reverse complement.
GGCCCCACCGTCTAAAGGCTCCACCTCCTCCCGACAGCGCCAACCTGGGGGCCTCTGGCAGACATGCTGGATGCAGCCTGTAACAAACGTCATTTATAGCTGCCCAGATTAAATGCTTGGTGGTAGCAAGAAACCAACAAAAGCTACCCTGAGTTTATTTTTTATGCTGAAAATGGCACAAAGTTGATAAAAGAAATCTAAGATTGTAAGTCGATGGAAAGACATACCATGTTCATGGATTGGAGGATGCATCACACCCAGGATGTTGCTTGTCTAACTGCAGGAGAATTTAATGCCATTCTTACAGCAAAATCTCAGCAAGAACTTCATACATAGAAGAAAGATCATTCTAAAACTCATAGGTAGAGGCAAAGGGACAAGAACAGTGGATTGTGAGACTTGTGGAGCAGCAGGAGGTGGGATGGTGTTCAGCAGTGAAGGAGCAGAGATCTGTGAACCAGAACAGGCAGAAGGGGACCCTGCAAGGGTGCTCAACTAAATTTGCCAGACCAGTGGGGAAGAGGTGTCCTTTTCAACAAAGGGCACCGGAGCTACCAGACATCCGTCACCAAAAAGAAAATCAAATGCACCTCGAGTCCCATGCTTTTTTCAGAAATTAACTCAGAACGGATCCTAGAATCCAGTGCAAAATATACAGCCATAAAATTTCAGAAAACAGGAAGAATTCTTCAGGAAAAGAGTTTCTAGACTTGACACCCAAAACAACATCCATTGATGGAAAAATTGATAAATTGGACCTCCTCAGAATGAAATGCACCTTATGGAGGACTCCTCAGTTGAGAAGGCAACGCACAGAGCAGGAGGTATTTCTGAACTGCACATCTGATGCAGAGTAGCATCGGGGATGTATGAAGGGCTCTTCATGGGAGGAGAGAAATCAGAAGGATGTTCCACAGAGGAGGCACTCAGATTGCAAAGAGTGGTGGGAAGATGCTGGGCTCCACTGGCCACTAGTGAAAGGAACTGGAGGGCAGGAGCAAAACCCGCCTGACCACCAAGTTCCAGCAGGGAACAGAGGAACTAGATCGTGCTGAGGGTGCTGGTGGGGAAGGAAGGTGCTCTGGCTGCCCGGAAGAGCAACAGAGTCTGCGGCGGCTCCCCTGGTGCCCTGCCCCACGAGTGCTCCATGGTAAGAACGAGGGTCACTGGTGCACCCAACAGTCTGTCTGCACGGACCTCCAGGGACCACGCCCAGTGAGAAAGGAGCCATTCCCAAAGGGGGCAGATGGTGTGGTGCTCCCACAGCACTGGAGTGGCAAAGTCCTAGGAATGAGAATAGAACAGTGATTTCTAGGGATACCAAGGTGGGGTAACAGGAGGGACTTTTGTGGCCGTGGAGATGTCACCTTTACCGCCTGCCTGTCAATGACCTGATTGTATCATTTACTGTGTTTTTGCAAGATGTTCCCACTAGGGGAGCCGGGGGGGGGTCAGGGGTGCAGGGCTGGCTGAGTGCTTGTCTGCAGGTCCCCGAGTTGACAGTTGGCAGATGAGGCAAGCGTGGTTGCAGGCTTCTCTGCCATCTGGCGGGGAGCTGGGCGTGTACAGGTGCGCGGTGCTTCCCTCTTGGGGAACGCGGTCAGCGGTGATGTGGGAGTGGGCACGGCTTCCCCGGCAGCCAGCGCACTGCAAAGCTTTGGCAGGAGCCTGGGCGGCGTCTGCACAGCTCTGGGGACAGGGTGCAGCGTGTGCACGTTGCTGCTGTTGGGAGATCCATCATCAGTGACAGTAATAAATGACCCGGTGCATAATTATGGGATAAGAGGAGCTGTCCAGATCCTTACGTAAATCAGGTCAGCTCCGAAAATAGAGCAGGCTGCTCGGGGTCAGTCCCACTTTCCATGCTGGCGTGCAGGGTGCTTCGAGACTAGGCTGGAGGATCCGGAGCCAAAGGCAGGGACCGGGGCCTCTTCTTTCTGGTTCAGTGAAGCCGGGGCTGCGGGTTTGTCAGAGGCAGGCGCTGGTTCCCGGCTCTGCCCTCCTCACTTCACTGGGTCTGAAGGATAAGAACTGGGGCGGGGCCCTGTGAGCAAGGGGCAGAGCCCGGTGCCACCACTCATCCAGCCGTGGGCCTCTAGCTCTTACCAGGGGTGCCTCTCATCCTCCTCCTGTCTTCCCACCCAGCTTGGAGGTGCCCAAACCAGCGATGTTTCCAGGACTTTCCATAACCAAGGCTTTGTGGCAGGTGATCAAAATGCACTGAGCTGCCCACCCCACCTAAGTGGTTGCCGTCCAGGCACGTGATCCTTGTGAGGCTCAAATTGTTGCTCTCATTCTACACGGCATGAAACTGAAGCTCAGAGAGGTAGAGTAATTTGCCCCAGGTCACACAGCTACTGGAGGGAGGGCTGGGATTTGAATCCAGATTTCGGGGACTCCCAACTCCATTTATGCACTTTCTTCCATCCCCTGTGGCATTCCTGTTCTAGATAAAATCCATTTCTATTTCTGTTTTATATAAACTGTCTATTAAGTTACACATGGTCCTTTTGGGGAAAAGAAAACAAAGTTTAAAAAAATAATAAAAGATAAAAGCAACAGCTGCTGCTCCTGAGCCAGTCAGCACCTGGGTCTGGCCAGTCTCCCCACCCCCAGGTGTCAGTCAGAGGCTTCTCCAGATGAGAGCTGACTTCATGGCCAAGAGTTAAGGAAATGCCGAGGGGAGATGAAGACGTTTCCGTGACACGGATCCTCCCGCTCAGTCTACTTAATAATTAAAAATAAACATGTCGCCGAATCCACGAGGGCTCGGGACAGCGCTCCTGACGCACGGCCAGGTGCGGAGTGGTGGGCTGCGGGTGAGTGTGCCCAGTGCTGGGCGCTGTCCCTGTGGCGCATCCGCAGCCCTGGCCGGGCCTCTGTCCCGCTCCCCTCCGTCCCTCCCGGCCTCCGAGCCGCTCACCTGCCTGTCCGCACCGTCCGTCCCGTCGGGGGTGGAGCGGGCACCTGCGGTCCTTCCCCGGCCTCCTTCTCCGTGGCCTGGGGTCCCTGGGGTGCATGACGTCACTCCTCCATGCCCGGGGCAGGCTCCACTGTGGACACGGTGGACACTGCGGTGTGTCCCTCCAGGCGCTGGTGGACGTTGCGGTTGGGTCCCCTTCGGGTCTGGTGCGGGCGCTGCCGGGAACCAGTGGGTTCTCCTGCCGCCTGCGCGCTCCCTGCCCTGGGGTGGACGCTGTGGACGCTGCAGCCACAGCGCTCCTGGTGCCTGGTCACGCCTCTGTGCCAGATCCGCCCCTTCCCCGTGCGCGCACTGGCCGCAGCCCCGTCCTCATTTCTCATTCAGTAAACATTACTGGGTGACAAGTGTGAGCTCCACGGTGCAGTGTCCCGGTGACACAAAGACAAGGGCAAAACTTTCCATTCTGCCTTGGTACAGAGACGCTGCGGTGGGGACACTGGGACTCATGGGAAGAAGGGCTTCGTGTGGCCACTCTTAAAGGACACACACCAGGCCTTCTCCCCCCACACGGGTGTGGGGCTCTGGGACCCAGGCTGGATGTCCTGGGAGGAAGCCACTGTGGACTCTGTCCCATAGAGTCCTCTTTAAGGGAAGAGGCGATGGTGGGTCGCAGGCTGGTCCAGAGCTCGGGTCTCGCTGCCCCGTCCTGCAGCAGGTCTGGAGGCTCCCTCACCCGCATGCGCAGTGGGCTCCAGTGGCGGACGATACAGGAGCCTGTTTTCTTAGACGAGGAAGCGGAAGCAGATAAGGAGCATCTTGGGAGGGAGGACAAGGCCCCGGCCCTGGCCACATTGGCTTTCAGGCTTTGGGGTGGCGGTGGGTTCCTGGTGGCCTTCCTGGGCTGGCCCCTCATGTATGGAGTGGGTCAGGGTCCAGCTGCCCTAGGGCCCTGGCTGTGGCTTGTCAGTGGGTGTGGACAGGGACTCTAGGCCTGGGGCTAGAGGACATCTTAACCTGCTGCCCCTTGTGGACTGCGGGGCAGCCCCAGGTTGAGAAGGACCCTGAGGTCTTGGGGCGTGGAGAGGGAGACATGCTGTAGACCATGGTCCTGTCCAGGCTGGGCACAGGTGGGAGATGGTTTCCTGTGCAGGAGGGCCGGGCGCAGGGGCAAGTGTGCAGTATACCAGAGGGCATGTGGGGGGCGACCCTGCAGGCCACCACCCTTCTATGTCCCCTGCACGTCCCAGCTCACCCCTGCAACACTGCTGTGACACAGGTGCTTTGGTTATCTCCCCCTCCCCCCAGGGAGGCACAGAGACGTTGAGGGACTTGTCCCAGGTCACAGAGCAGGCACACAGCAGAGCCAGGACTCAGCCCCAGGCAGTGGGCTCCAGCATCATCCTCCCAACTGGGACATCCTGAGCTTCCTGTTCTAGAAGGTGACCCACCGGGTTTGAATGTCTTTGAGGAACATGATGTCCCCCAGGCTGAGCCCAGCTACACACAGAGAGTTCAGGACACAGAGGTGAAGGCCTGAGCCTGGTGGAGGGACAGCAGAAGCCCGTGCTGGTGGTCAGGGCAGTGTCCGTCAGGCCTGGCCTGGGACGCGTGGGCTGCTCTTGCTTGAGGCCAGCCAGGTGGGGACGTCCCTTCAGCTCTCCCCACCTTTGCTGGGGGTCCTCCACCGGGGCCCACCTGCCAGCTGTGGGTCTGCAGTGCCACCCAGCAGGCCGGGAATGGCTCTTGGGAGAGCAGGTGTGGGGCGGGCCCAGCCCACCCTGGCTTCCGTTTCCTGGGCCTGACCATGGTGACATTCACTGGGTGCCAAGGTGCTTCCTCGGGAGCGTCAGAGCAGTAGGGCTCACCTTGGACGTCAGTGTCCCGTGGCCACCCTCCCAGAGTGCCCACCCTGAGGAGGAGGGAAGTTCCACTGTGAGTTGTCACAGGAGCCGTCCAGGCGAGGGGAGGGACTCCCATGGACGCCGCGAGGCCTCTAGGCGTGCATCCCTGGTTTTGGGGGGAGGGTATTTGTTTTTAAGAGTCCACTCCTAGGCAGGGTCTCAGCAAGAGGTCACCAGGCCAGTCTTTGAGACGAGCCTTCACCTCTGGAGAGGCGGAGGCCGACATTCCCCCGTGGGAAAGAGCTGTCATCAGGAGGGGGACGATCCCCCCGAAGGCAGGCAGTGCTCAGCCAGGCCCCACCCCTCGACTTCACGGCGAAGAGTCAGGACTCTATCCAGATGCTGACAAGAGCCGCGCTTTGTTAGACCAGGACGCAAGAAAAGACCACTGACTCCAATTAAAATCAAATTAAAGCAAGCTTATTATTTCGACCGGCCGGACTGCCTTTTCCTCCCAAAACGGCAGGAACAAGACAGCCCCCCAGCTTTCCTACAGCCCAGCTTTATAGCCCAGAAAGTTACACAAAAGGGGGGTTACAGATAACAGAACTCTGACAAGCATCACACTAATGGTAGTTTACATTTTTTGCTGGCTCCAACATCAGAATTTATGAAGACCATTAGAGCCTCAGAGAGGGTCGTTGTCTGGCCAGGGAAGGCCAATATTTATGAGGCGTCACTAAAGTTTCAGAGAGGGCTGCTATCTGGTCAGAGAGCCAGGCATGGGTGAGTTCAAGGCACGGGCAGGCATTCCAAGCAGGTTCAGAATTTGCAGTAATTTATAGTAAAGCCGAAATTAGCTTTTCATCGCTTTGTGGCAAGATGGCTCCCAATTTAATAAAAGATCAGGTTGGGTTTATCAGCTTCCTGGGTGAACAGCGGCTTCCCGGGCGCAAGGATTCTTTAGGGAGCCAATTATGCAAGACAAGAGTAAGCATGTTTATTTTTATGACACTGCATTTCAAAATCCCAGAAAATGTTGGTGGACTGGCCCCATTAGTCCCCCGGTGCTGTGGCCTGGCCCCCACAGGCTGCCAGGGCCCCGGGCTGTTGCTGGAGCCCTGGAAATGGGCTGGTCCCCTGCCCAGCACCACCCAGAGGGCCTCCGGGAGTCCCAGGCTGCAGCTCCTGCACTTGGCAGCAGTTTGATTCTCTCCACAGCAGCGGGCTACTCCTGCAAACCCGACCTGTTACGGCGCCCCCCCCCGCCCCCGTCATGTGTCCCTGGGGAGGTCTCACCTAGAGGGCAGGGCTGTGGTTCTGTAACACCAGCCACCCAGGGGGCTCTCAGGGCCTGCGGTCCCTGACAAGAGCCAGGCAGGCCGCAGGCAAGCTTTGTCCAGGGAGGAGCTGGCTGTGGGCCTGGCAGACGCAGGTGATCTGGCTGAGCCCTGCACTGTGCTGGGCAGGAGGAGGACCCACGTCCTGGTGTCTCCGGAGTCTCCAGGGCAGTGGGCGGGGAGGTGCAGATGGACTCGCAGGAGCTGGGAGGAGCCCCCTGGAGCTCTGGGGACTTCCTGGAGGGAGAGACTCTGGGCCCAAGGTTCAGGGGATGGGTGGAGGGAAGCCAGGTGGCCCAATAGGAAGGGAGGGACACCCAGGCAGCGGGCAGGGTGGCTTCAGTGCACCTTTGCACACTTGCTGTGAGTGTGGGAGCAGGCACTTGCACACCTTGCCCAGGATGCCCCACCCACCCCCAGGAGGAGGCAGGTGCCCGGGAGCGTGCGGCGCTGGGCGCATGGGGCAGTGGAAGGGAGGCAGCTGGAGAGGTCCTGGGCCCTGGCCTGGGTCCTGGAGACTGCGGACTACGGGGGTCGCGGCGAGGAGGGGTGGCTCTGGGCCTGAGTGTGTCCAGGGGGAAAGAAAGACGGCCCTGGCCGGGAAGGTGCAGGGGTGGACTGAGCAGGCCTGGAGAAGCAGGGAGGCAGAGCCTGGGGTCCAGGGACACCGCAGTCCAGAGGCAGGAAAGGCAGCCTGGGGGCTGTGACGGGGACGAGTCCCAGGGGCCCATGCCCCTGGCCCCAGGCTGCAGTGGTGTCTGAGGCCCCGTGGGGAAGCTGCTGTCGGGCCGGGCCCTTCCTTCCCTGGGCCCCCGCTGTCCTCCCACCCTCAAAGCTCCCCAGTGGCTTCCCGGGGACCTGGTCACCCAGAGGCAGCCCGCTCCCCCCCACTGCTTTCCTCCTCCTAAGCCGTGCTGCTGAGCCTGGGGAGGAACCTGGGGTGGAGCCTGGGGAGGAGCCTGCGGTGCCAGGTGGGGCCAGCAGCCCTGGTCAGTACCTACGTACGTTCCGTCAAGAGAAGACACAGGACACTTCGCTCCTCCCCCAATGTCAAGAGAGTGGTGGGCTCTGTAGCCCCTGTGGGGGCCGAACCTGTGTGTCAGTGAGGCTGGGGCTCCTCCATCACCAGGGGAAGTGGTGTGAGGGCCACGTGCAGGGTGGGTGTGTGTCTGCCTGCTCGGTGTCCGTGACCTGGGATGTCACCACCCACTGCGGGTCTGCCCTCCTCCTCCTCAGCTGCCAGGCAGCTCACAGACTTCAGTTAAAACCTCACAGTCGAGGTCAGGGTCAGGAAGTGGCCTTGGCCTTCTTTCCCATATGGTAAACTGAGGCAGAGGGGCTTCTGCCGCTGTCCTGAGGTCACGGAAGTCGGCAGGGCAGCACCTGGACACCAACAGAACGTGCCCCTGACTCTTCCCCAGCACCGTCCAGCCTCCTTCCTGGGAGAAGGAGGCGAGGGCCAGCGGGCTCTCCGTGCATGCCCTGCGTGTCCAAGGCACACGGCCTGCACTGGGCAGGCCTGCTGGCCCTGCTGCCTTCAACAGTCCTCACTGACTTCAGAGAGAGTCTGAAGTCCCTGAAGCTCTGAGACAAAGGGCTTGCTTCATGACTCTGTCCCTCCATGATCCCACAGCCCTTCCACTCTTCTAAGACCTCCTTTTATGTGGGAATTCCAGAGCTCCTGCTGTGTCACAGCAGGCAGAATTCCACAGGGTAGACTTCTCAGAAGGGACTCAGGCTCAGCCAACCAGAGGAAGATTCAGGCCCTCTCCCTGAGGGCCCTGGGGGGGGGGCCTTCCTGTGTCTCCCAGCCCCCGCAGACACCAGGCGCTCCTAGGCTCCCAGCGCTGCCTCTGTCCTCTCATGACCTCCCCCTGTCTTTCCCTGACACTTGTCCTCGGGCTTGGGGTGCACCTGGATAACAGGTGGGTGTCATCTCAAGACCCCTCCATAAACTTCATTATATATGCAAAGACCCTTTTTGTCTCCAAATAACATCACTTTCACAGAATCAGGGGTCTAGGAAGTGGATCTATCTTCTGGGGACCCCCGTTCAGTCTGATGTACGATGGCTTCGTCACATGGAGAACCTGCAACAGCCAGAGACTTGGCACCCATCGTTCCTGCTGTTTCTGAAGCCCCCAGGGCAGCACCCCTCACGTGTATACTCAGGTGCCGCTGCCGAGGGTCACAAGGGGCAGACGGCCTACCATAAACCAGGGAGCCCAGGACCGCCAGGCGGCAGGGTCCAGGTCCTGGCCTTGGTCACCCTGTCCTTCCCCCAGCTGGACTGGGTTCAGGGAGCTGTGTTCAGGTGCTCTTTCTGGCCAGTTGCCTTGGGCCTCAGGAAGCCCATCTCCATGCTGGGCTCCCTCGAGTGGATGCAGTGACAACCCTGTCCTTGGGGCTGAGCTCACCCCAGGCCTCTCCAGCTCTCTTAGCAGGAGGGTTGGTTAGGAATCTGTCCCCTCTGCTGGCCAAGTGATCACGGTGCCTTGAGGTGAGGAAGGAAGGGGCTCAGGTGGACAGTACCATTGCTCAGGAATGTCCCCGCATTCTGTGGCTGTGGCCACCACCTCGCCCCAGGCATGGGCTTCAGGGCAGGCTCCCCTTTGTCCATTTGTCCTCCTCCCCACTGTGGATGTCACATGCCCTCTGGTCTCAGGGTCAGGACTCTGGTTCTCAATGTCCTGGCCTTGAGCTCTTCTTTCAGATGTCACCTGCCACGCAGAGGGCCCTCTCCAGCTTCTGTCCCGAGTGGACCATGGCTGCCCCTTCAGCCGCTGGACACAGCCAACCCCTCAGGGCTGGGTCCTCCCCGCAAGCCAGATGGTGGCAGGATCCAGATGGTGGTGGGTGCTGCTGGTCCCCCGGGCCCTCTGTCTTGGCCACCCTTAAGCATCTTGGCACCCCGTCTGCCTTTCTTCTGCTCTTTGCAGAACATTCCAGCAGCATGGGAATTAGTTCACGTTTACGATGGAGATCACGGGGAGAATCTAGGCTCGAGGACCCGAAAACGCCTCGGAGCCCGCGTGGGCACCGCCACCGTTTAGTGGAACACCAGGGGGGTTTATTTTGGGAAGCTGTGGATCAATTTGTGGTCTCCAGAACTCTCTGTTGTCTCAGCTGATGTGTGGAGATAAGTGTCCCGGGAGGAGCAGCGTGAGAAAGCAGAAAACGCCTGACGCGGCTCCTCGGCCACCACATGCTGAGTCAGCTGTGCTTCTCCTCGCGGAGAGAGGCAGAAGGGTGTGGGGTGGCCTGGTGGGGCGAGGGCTGGGGTGGAGCAGGGCTGGACTGGGGTGAGGGCTGGGGTGGAGCAGGGCTGGGGCTGGGGTGAGGGCTGGGGTGGAGCAGGGCTGGGGCTGGGGTGAGGGCTGGGGCTGGGGTGAGGGCTGGGGTGGAGCAGGGCTGGGGCTGGGGTGAGGGCTGGGGCTGGGGTGAGGGCTGGGGTGGAGCAGGGCTGGGGCTGGGGTGAGGGCTGGGGTGGAGCAGGGCTGGGGCTGGGGTGAGGGCTGGGGCTCCAAGGGTTAGGGTTAGGGCCAGGGTTAGGGCTAGGTCTAGGTGCATGGCTAGGGCCAATTCTAGGGTCAGGTTTATGGTTAGGCCTGGGGCTAGTTCTAGGCCTAGGTGTGTGTGTGTGTGTGTGTGTGTGTGTGTGTGTGTTCAGTCTTAAGGTCATCTCAGGTTTTTGTTTTTGCAGGAGGAATCCTAGGGCGAGGGTTTAGGATTCGTAGATTTAGGACTCGTTGAAGTTTGGTTTTATGCTATTTTTTTAACCTGTTATCTTCAGTTCTCGGAGGGTAGTGTCATTACTCGCTTTACCATTAGGTTTCAGGCCAGCTTTACTTTAAAGACGGGGCATTTGAGATGTACCATATTTTAGGGATCTATTTGGAGTTGGGTTTGGGGGAGTTCCCGTCTTAGGGTCAGTGGTGGTGCTGGGTGTGGTTAGGGGAGTTTGGTTTGGTTAGTCCCATGGTCTGTTAGCTCTGGGCAGTTCCCAGGTGGGCTTAGGTCTAGAGTTTTGGTTTGGACACGTGTTGGGTTGAGGGTCCACTCTCCTGTGGTCTGGGAACCGCTGCCTTTTCCTGGGGACACTGACGTCCTGTGGTGCCTGGTGTGTCTGCACCTGCAGGACCGCGTGCTCCCCTCTGGGGCGTCCATGGCCGCAGCGTGCTGCAGGCCTTCCCGTGAGGCATGGACTCAGGCCCCCCTCTGAGTTCCATGTCTCTGTGCACCCCAACCCCCCTTTGTCGAACCGTCTGTGTGCTGGTTTGGGGGACACTGAGGTGAACAGAGACCATGAGCCACGAGGAGGCTGAGGACAAACGCTGGCTGCGGCTGAGGCAGGGTCTGTGGCTCTGAGTGGCTGTTGAGGAGTGAAGGGTATTTCCACCCGTGGCTGGGGTGCAGAAGAGTGCTGCAGGCTGTGGAGGCTCCAACAGCCTCCTGGCCGAGGTCATTGCCCTCCTGTACCCCACATCATCCTCTCGGGGTCTGTCCAGGGTCTTGGCAGGCCCAGGCCCAACTAGTACGCCGTAGGTGACCTGGAGCCTGGTGACCAGAAAGCACAGAGGGAGAAGGGGAGGAGTGTGAGGGGATGGCAGAGATGGGGAGGGAGAGGAGACGGACATCCTGGGGGACTGCAGCCTGTGAGGAGTCCAGAAAGCCTGATGGACACTGTCTAGACCGCCTGACAGACACAGTCCAGACAGCCTAACTGACACTGTCCAGACAGCCTGGCCAACACTGTCCAGACTGCCTGGCCAACACAGTCCAGACCGCCTGACCGACACTGTCCAGACCGCCTGACAGACACAGTCCAGACACCCTGACAGACACAGAGCACGGCCTTACCTAGTGAGAACATTTAAGGTGCAGCTTCTTACTTGAAAACAAACAAGTGATCAGCATGAGAATGGAATTCTCGGGAAACAAGGACCCTGATTGGCCGTTCCGCCTGCAAAGATTCCTCCTAGAGATTCATAGATATGAGGGAGGTCCCTCATCGTCCACCCCAGTCCCCCTTCCACAGATGGGCCAGCACCGGGTCAGCAGGCGCCTCAGGAAGTGGGCTCAGGCTGAGTCAGGTCCTCTCCTGCCCACCCCTCTTCTGGGTGGGCAGGGCTGCCGACTGAGCACAGCCCAGGGGCTGTGTCCTCAGGATGTCCCTGAGGTCAGGTACAGGGAAGGTAGGTCTAGAACAGTCCCTGACAGACAGAAGAGAAGCACAGGGACATCCCTGTCCCCAAAGAGGCTTCAGAAACTGTTACTGACCATCAGAGGACGCGCTGGTAGGAATTCCGCTGACTGAGGTGGTTTTGTCCTTTTCCCCTGCTGAAGGGTTGCCCGGTCACCACTGAGAACCAATTGGTGGCACCTAAAATACCTCCTTTCTGACTTAATGTCAAGGAGGACAGAGCCTCCAGCAGCCCACCCAGGAGAGGCCAAGGGTGGACAGAGTCCCGGGAATGTAGCAGGACAGAGGGCAAACATGGCCCCGGTCTCCAGCTCCCTCCCCTGGACCCCAGGCTGGATATGGGGGCAGGTGGCATGGGGACAGGAAGCAGATGGGGAGGAGGACCTGGCATGGCTTCAGTCCCTGGGTGGTGTCACCTGTCGGTGGGGGGACTTGAGCCTCGTTTGCTCAACTTGAAATGTGGACTGCAGGGCCCACCCTGCTCCCGGGCGGTCACATCGGGCATGAGTGTGAAGGCCATGTCTCTCGCAGCTGGGAAGCAGCCGGCACAGGTGAAGGACCCTTGTACCCTGCGAGCCCCGGGGGGTCTGGGGGGGGTGAAGGGGTGCTGTCCCTTCCGGGTCCACACCTGCCCAGGTCAAGCAGGAGACTTTCCTTCAGACCAGGAAAAGTCCCCCAGCCAGGCTGCCAGGCCTGGGGCCGCGTCTGGGTTCCATGGCTGCCCCCCCCATGACCCTGAAAAGTCCCCTAGTCCCTGGCAAAAGTGGGGACTTGGCACCCACCTGGCCATTGCCGGTCTATTTCCCACACTCGCACAAAGGTGCATCTGTCCCCTCCCTGGAGGGACACAGAGCCTGGGCAGGACCACCCCACTGCCCACCACCAGGGAAGCTCGGGACTTCCCCTGGGCAGCTGAGCAGGGGCTGCCCGTGGGCCCACACAGGACGGTTTCCCAGTCTGAGGTCAACCTGCCGTCCCTCGCTGTCCCCTCAGCAGAGCTGCCGGCCACCCCCGTGCCACCCCCATGCCACCCCGAGGCCCCCGGGGCTGAGCAGGGCTTGCAGACAGAGAGCTGTCCAGCCACTCGGGTGACCTCCCGCTCTGAGGACAGAGCCTCAGGGCAGCTGCCGGCCCCCTGCGCACGTCCCCGTCCTCAGGAGCCTGCTCTGCCGTCTCCTGCTGCCCAGCAGAGCTCCTGCAGACCGGTGACTTGTAAAGAGAACAGTCGTTTTCCAGCCCTGGAGCCAAACACCCCTCCCCAGGCTCACGGGGGAGTCGGCTGCGTCATGACCGTCGGGGGAGCCATCGCGGGGACACGTTTCTCCCAGTCCAGGGACAGGTGCCCTTGGCTCGGGGGCTCGGGGGAAGGACTATGTCGTCATCTCGTGGGAGCAGATAGAGCGCCAGAGGGCCTGCAGCGTCCAGCGCCTGGGACACGCCTCCGATGCGGGTAGGCAGCTTCCTCATCGCTGTCACCGAAGGCCCGACAAGAACAGTTAGAGGAGGGAAGGGTGACCTGGTGTTCAGAGTTTCAGAGGTTGTCCACAGATGGCCGAGGCCATTCCCCAGGGCCCAGGTGTGGAAGAGTGTGGAGGAGGAGAGCAGCTCAGGACGTGGCCGCCAAGAACCCACCACAGACAGAATCCAAACCCAAAGGCACAGCCCAATGACCTGCCTCCTCCGCCACACCCCACCTGCCGGTGGTGACCCCCAGTTAACCCTGCATCAAGGCTCTCCTAACCCAGCCATGCCCCTCCAGGGTGTCCTGCATTGTCTCACAAGCCAAGAGCAGTCCTGCCCAAACCCCCCAGTGCAGAGGCCCAGAGCCCCCATGGAGGAGGGAAGGCCGTGTGCTCTGGGGTGGGGAGGACAGCCGGGTCGCGTGGCTGCAGATGTCTGGCTGTGCTGCCTAGTGATGGCTGTGTCCCCTGGGCACACCCATGTTATGACACCTTGAAGCTGACAAGGGTCTTGAGGGCTCTGTTGGGTTTCTGCTCTGAGCCAGCCCTGAGGGTCATTAGGCCAGGGCTGGCCAGGGGAGGTCAGTACAGAGGTCAACTCGGTGAGGCCCATCATGGGGCTTGGAGGTGTGGCAGTTGTGAGTGACCTCGACTCTTCCCATAGAGTGGGTGAGGGGGCTGGTCAGAGAAGGCTGGAGCAAGTGGGGCACAGGGTGGCCGTGAGCCCGGAAGAGCTGGTCCTGTGGCCCAAGCAGCAAGTGGCACTGTCACTGTGCCACAGCACTAGGTGTCTTCCCCATGAAGCGGGGGCTCAGTGCCCCACCTGCCTGGAAGGGACACTCTCAGTGGACAGCCACCCTCCCCCTCCTCCTGGGTAAATCGGCCAGGCCACTGGTCCTCAGGAGGTCACTCATTCCCGTCCTGCCCAGGGTCTGCTTTGGATGGGTGGCCTTGTCAAGGTCCTGTGTCCTGCAGTTCCTGATTGTGATTGTGATGCTAAGGGCACGATGAGAGGCCACCAGCACCTTGGGAGGCAACTACCTCGCTGGCAGGTGGTCCAGGTGACAGGTGAAGGTGGGCCAAGTGACAGGTGAAGGTGGGCCAGGTGACAGGTGAAGGTGGGCCAGGTGACAGATTCCCATTCTGTCCCGAGAGCTCCCTGCACATGACCCTTGGTCACCTTCCAGCCCCACATCCCATCTGTACACGGGAGCAGCCATTTCCGCCTGCTGGGAATTCTGTTTGGAGCTTGGAACTCACAAGCAGGAGGGACTCTGCCCTAGAACTCCCCAGAGCGGCGTCAGGGCCCCTGGAGCGCAGCATTCAGTTTCTGAACCACACTCCGCGGGAGGGCTCGGGGGCCATGGAGGGGCCCTTCCTCAGAGCCGAGGTCCTGGAGCTCAGGTGCCTGGGTGTAGGTGGGCGGCATGGCCCCTGGTCAGCGGAAAGCAGGGGGGGCCAGAGGTCAAGTCTCAGCCCAGAAGCCTCAGGGCCGAGTGGAACTTCTGGGGGGACCCTGACACCCACATCCCAGGAACACGTGGCTGTGTCCTCAGGAAGCCTTGCAAGTTCCAGGCTGGGGAGTGACCGTGCCTGGCCACCTGGGCCAGCTCCGCCATGTTCCTTTGGGGAGAAACTCCCCAACCTGCAGCTTCCAGGTCCCATGCCAGCGGGCGCCAGCACAGCAGGTCCCCGAGAAGCCGTGTTCACTGGTGTGAGGGCGGCCTGTGCTGGCTGATGGTGGCCAGCATGGAGGGACTTCACAGCTGGCCACGGGAGGGGACCCTGGGAGAAGTGGAGAAGGGCGGCTGTGTTTTGTGTGTGCGCGTGGTGGCATCTGTGTGCAGGTGTGACCGCTGGCCTGTGCTCTGTGTGCACACACATGGGTCACGTGGACACGGGGAGCTGAACAGGGCAGCGAGGCTAGTTGAACCCGGGGTGCCTGGACTGGGGCAGGGGTCACAGAAAGCCAAGCCGGCGTCACAGGAGGGCTCTTCTGAGGGGCCGCCTCTCGTCACAGGGTGTCTGTGGATGCAGGGAGCCCAAGCCATCGTGTGTGTTCAAGCAGAGACTGAGAAGCCATTGCTGGTGGTGACAGTTGGCGTGGCTGCCCGGTGGCTCCTCCCTGGCCTGCTGGTGGCCTGCCTCACCTGTGCAGCTGCAAGGGGCTAGGCCCCGGGGGCAGCACACCCGAGCTGGGGCCCTCAGGCAGGAGGCAGGGCCCTCAGGGTGCTGCCTCTCGGAACTTAGCGGAGGAGAAGAAACCGCTTCTGTCTGGAGGCTGGGGCTCATGGGGGGGGGGGTCTGAGCGGCCCTGGGAGCAACTGGAAAAGCCTGGGGCCCGTCCCGGTGACCAGAGCGGATGGGCTCAGCCTGCGCCTGCCTTGCCAGCATGTTGGTGGCCAGAGGAGAAGCAGGAGCCCGGGACCCACTGAGCCCTGTGGGCCCCTGCTGCCCGAGTGTGGGGTGTCAGGCAGGCTGGGGGAGTAGACCCCAGGGACAGGCCAGTGCCCTGAGAGCCGGGAAGCAGCAGGGCTTCCTTCCTTCCCACTCGGTCTCCTGGTGGGAACCGGACCTTCCAGCCGAGGATGAGGCGGAGCAGCCCACAGTGCATGGTTTGCCAAGATGGGCCCTGACCAGCCCTTCCAGCCGCTGCCCGCCACCGGTTCCCTACCCTGCTCAGTGGGTACAGGTGGGGCCCAAGGGGTCCTGGAGCTAGGGACATGTGGCCTCGGCACCTCCGTGGGGCTGTGCTTGTCCTCAGTGGCTGCAAGGGCCCGAGGTGCGGTGCCCGAGGGCAGAAAGCACCCCCTGAGGGTGGGCTGCACTGTGTTGGGCGTTTAGGGCCCGACTCGCCGTCCCCTCTGTCACCACCGACTGGCAGGACCTGTGGGTTCTCAGCCCTCGGCTGCCCCAGCTGGACGGCGGGCTTTCCCGCATGGTGCTCAGCGTCACAGCCCCAGAGGTCCTGAGTCCCTCCAGCGTCCCTCTGAGGTTTCAGCCCCTTTCCACCCGCTCCTGGCCCAGCCTGAGGTCTTAAAGCACAGACCTGCCTCCCCACCTGGGGGCCAGGCACAGCGGCACCCAGAATGAAGCCCCCCTCCCTCCCTGCTTTTCCCACCATGGTCCCCGGGACACTGTGGAGGCCCAGGAGCAGCGTGGGCAGGGCTGGCTGGAGAGCAGAGAACTGAGGGTGCCCGGCCTTAGCTTTCCTGCTGCTGCCTCGGCCACTGTCCCTCCAGCACTGGGCATGCAGCTGGTCTGGGAACCGCAGCCTCCTGTGGCCAGAGTCCAGAACCTCACCTCCCTTCCTAACACGTGAAGCTGGGCCTCTGCAAGGGCTCTGCCAGCGTCTGGGCACGGTCACACCCACCAGGTGCCAGGAGAGGCCAAGGGACACACCCCAGGCAAGTGGTCAGGGCACTCTCTGTGGCCAGGGCTGTCGGCTCAAACCCACCTGGCCCTGAGTGTCTCCCTGGAGCCTCTCGCTCATGGTCCCCTCGCCAGCACCCCGCCTCGGTCAGTACTGCCCCTTTCCTGTCTCCGCAGATCCTGAAGGCCCTAGGCAGCCGTGAGCTCTGAGGGACCCTTCTCCCTGCAGCCTCCGTGGCTGGCTTTATGGGGGCCTGGCAAGCAGACGCAGTTTTGTAAATACCAGCAGGACAGTGGCCCCAAACCCAAAGTAGACATTTCCCGTGAAGATGTGGGGCTTGCGGCGGGTGCTTTTGAAGTTGGTGAAACCCTGACATCTACACCCTCTCAGTCCCCTCTTCAGGGACAGAATCTCAGTGCTGAGCGACAAGGCTGTCCCCAGGGCCAGCCTCAGTGAGGCACAAAACTCTGTCCACTAGGAGGGCACCACCCCGGGACCCGAGACCGGGAGGTGTCCTGCGTCCCTGCGGGAGGACTTCTGTGGCTAGCTGGGTCCTCCGGGCACCGCCCTCTTTCCGCGTATTTTTGAGAGGCGTCCTTGCAGAGAGGCACGGCTACTATTTTGGTGTGTTTATTTTCTCTGCCGGGGGAGAGTAGCAGCCGCTTTTCCTGAGAGAACCTCAGGAGCCGCTCCCGCGAGGCGCGGGCTCCGTGCCGGGCGAGGCTCCATGTGTCCTCGGGTGTATTTTTGCTCCCCACCGTCTCTCCCTCCACCCTCGGTCCTGGGTTTGCTTTCTTGTAGTTAAATATGCATCCTTGCGGTGGCTCCTGGGTCTTTGCGCGATGGCTCAGAACCTTCTGCTGAGCGTCCTCCTGGCCAGACAGCCCTGGCCAGGGGACCCAGGCTCTGGGAGGGGCCGGGTCTCATGGTGCCCAGCTCTCCCCCAGTGCCCCCCAGGAGCCTCAGACACACTCATGCTGGGCTCCCCCGGAGCTGCTGCACCAGCCTTCCTGGGACAAGGGTCCTGCGTCTGCTGAACAGGGCCCTCCACTCCCCAGGATCCCCGGGAAGCCCCAGCCCAGAACTCTGTGGGGTTGTGCAGAACCCACGTGGCCTCAGTAGGGCCCCGAGATTCCCGTTCCAAGCTGGCTTCCCAGAGCGAAGTACCGATCAGCAGAGACGGTCCAGCCCTGATCCAAGTCTGTCTGCTTAGGGTAAGATGGAGAAGGGACAGGGCCCAACCCTGGGATGGGCCAGCTTGTGCAGGGGCAAGTCCTGGACCTTGGTCCTCACTGCCAGGAGCCCAGGAGGCGTGGTCCAGGGCTCCTGGCGGGGAGGCCCAGGTGGAGCTGGGCAGCTGCCCCAAGAGCGCAGACGCGAGAGGATGTGGGAGGTGCAGCAGACCCGGAGACCTGCACGAGGAGCTGGTGGCCTGCCCGCTGACCGCCGTGGCATTCCGTTGGGGCCATGGTGGGGTCACTGTGGCGGGGGCTCAGCTAGACACAGAAGCCAGACTCCCGACTTGGGCCCCAGAACATTGCCACCCACTGTCCTGCCCACCCACAGCTTGTCACCACTTCACTCCCCCAGAATGCTTGCGGGCACATTGCCCAGGCAACCAGAACGCCAGCGCGTTGCTATCCTTCCTCTCCTTCGAGCCCCTGCGAAGGCTGTGGAGCAGCCTCCGGCCCAGCACCCTGCAGGCTCCCTGCTCCAGCACCCAGGAAAGGGAGGGGCTCCTCCACATGTGCGGCTCCTCAGAAGGGTAGAGGGACCACAGGGTCCCGCGGGCTCTCTTAGAAAGAGCCAGGCTGCATTGTCCCAAAGACACGCTGCCACCAGGGCACAGGCATTGAGGCTGCCTTTCAGGTGGGGAAACAGAGGCACAGAGTGGTCATAGGAGCACCCGAGCTCACACAGCCGGTAGTCTTCAGTGCCAAGATGCCAAGACCTCACACCATGTGGCTTTGGAGCTGGGTCATCTGCGGGCCTCCCTCCTCTTGAGGATGAGATGACCACTCTGGCTGGTCAGGCGTGAGAGGGACAGGAGACAGCCTTGGCCCTGGGGACATTTGGAGTGGGAGAAGTCTCTGAGGTAGGGCTTTCTTCTCTGCAGGGGTTCCCTGCCCTCCTGGCTGCACCACAGAATGCCACAAACCCCCAGACAGTGACAACCGTGTCCGCAGACGTTTCCACATGTGCTCTGGAGGGTCAGAGTCACTCCTAGGTGAGAACCAGCGGTGTGTCCACAGGATGCCCTGCATTACGGCCTGCACGGGGCTATGGGGTAGTTTGCTGAGGCCTGCTGTGCCACTGGATGGGGATGTCCCCTGGGTGCTGTGCACACCCCGGGTACCTCCCAGGTACCATGCCATCACGCAGACTGCCCAGGAGTGGTCTCCCACTTCCAGGTTATGGTTTGGGTTTTGGTTTCTCTCGTAGGTCCCTCGTCCTGCAGGTAGAGATGCCCGGGATCTAGCTCCTGAGCACAGAGATCTTAGGATTCCTGGGTCCTGGACTCCGGGCCCAGATCGGAGGCCACCATGCTGGGGTCCCAGCCAGGCCGTCCATCTGTGGGTCTCACAGGGGCCTCGTCTGGCTCTGAGGGTTTGGTCTGCAGCTGTTTCCCGGCTCGTGCTCGGCAGAATGTGGGGCTTCACATGCAGAACTCAGAGCCCCTGCCTGGCCCACGGCCCCCCGAACGTGGTGTGGAGCCCTTGGCTGAGGCTCACAAGCCCGCTGGGAGCAGGGCCCCAGGGTAAGGAGCTCATCTTGGAGCAGGCCGGTTGGGACCGCTGTTCTTGTCCCTTTCAGCTGGAGCATCCTGTGACTGCCAGGGGAGGTGACAAGCCACGGCAGCACACCCTCCCACAGGTGCTGGCTCAGCTGCTGGAGTCAGGGGAGGCCCGTGCTGCCCTCAGTGTGTGCCCCGTCCCTGCCCCATGACCCCTGGCTCTGAGCTACCTCTGAAGCAGGGGAAGTCCTGGGCCTTGACCTTGGAGCAGGACTGGGCCCAGCCATCACGGGGGTGGTGCTGAGATGACCCCAGGACTTGGGGTGAGGAGGGGGAAGAGGGCCGACCCTCGGGAGGGGCCTCGGAAGGCCTCTGGCCACTCCGGAGCTTCCCATCTGCGGCCACTGTGTCACCCTGTGCCGCTGCCTCCCTGGGAGTCCCACGTGGCTTGCACATCTGGCGTGTGAGGCTGCTGTGGCTCCGTCCTGGAAGGGAGGGATGTTTTCCATCATGTTCAACGGGAGGCAGAGAGGCGCGGTGGGCGCTTACGGGACGCGGACTGACGTCAGGATGAATCAGGGAGGAGCAGCCTCGCGCTGCCTCCAGAGGAAAGTGTTTCCCTCTGAGCCAGCTGCAGGGCGGTGTCCCTGAGCAGGGCAGGGAGGTGGCTGCCCGGGCTCCCGTGGGCGGCCACCTGCGCCCTCCTGGACGGGCAGCCTGGGGACCCTCTGGCCCGGGGCAGCCGGAGCCTCCTGTGTGGAGGGGAAAGGCAGGTGCTGGGGAGTGGCATCCTGCTCTCGAGCACAGAAGTTCTGGGGCCTGGGCAGCGTGGGCTCTGAGGAGAGGGGAGGGGTGGTGGGTCCACTCCCCTCCAATCTCCGAGGCCTCGCTTCCCCTCAGGCACAGATTCCCGTCCCCGTGGAACACACCTCTCTCAGAGGTCAGCGTGGAGGGAAGAGGACGGGAGGACCCAGCTCCCCACCCAGACACTGGAGCTTGTTGGCTCGTGGCGCTGGGGTCAGTCCATGGTGGACGGCCCTGTGGCAGGACATCATGGTGAGAGCATGGGGTGGAGCCAGACCACTCAGGCCGTGGCCGGGAAGGAAGAGAGAGAGGAAGAGACTGGGGTCCTGCAGGCCCCCTCAGGCACACCCCTCACGACCCAAAGACCTCCCACCAGGCCCCACCTCTTAAGGGTCCCACCCGCTCCCAGCAGCACCAAGCTGGGGCTCAGCTCTCCCATGTGGGCCTCCGGGGTCATTCAGGTCCAGCCGTAGGAAGGCCCGCCTACCTGGAGGCTTCACTCTCCCGAAGCTTAGCATTGGGCGTGGTGGCCACCGTTCCCCGGACCTCAGAAGTCACTTCTTCATCCAGCCCCTGGACTCCAGCCTCCACCCCTTTCTGTCTCGTCTTTGCAGAGAGCACAGTCCACTGCCACCTCCAGGAGAAGGGCTCTGCACGGGCCTCGCCCTCCCAGGCCTCCACCACTTCCCTGGCCAAGTCTGGGTCAGTGAGGTGCCCTGGGGCTTGGGCTTCTCCTTGCTGACTCCCTAGGGACTTCCCAAGGCACAGGGACACTTGGGGAAGACTAAATAAGGGGAAAACTGTGCCCCTGGGCGCCACCTACTGTGGGGACAGTTCCCATCCTGCCTCCTGCCTGGCCTGGCTCTCAGTGGGGAATCACGAAGAGGCAGGAAACCCCTGTGTGTACTGTGCCAGTGGCCTGTCCCCAAGATGAGAGCAGGGGTGCTTTCCAGTGGTGCAGAGGTGACCTCCATGTAGTGGCCCAGGTGGCCTCAACAGGAAGGGGCCTTAGTGGGCAGATGCCCTGCATGGGAAGGGGTACCGAGGATGCCTCCCCCGTGGCCACCTGCCAAGCCCGTTACCCCAGGCTGATGTGGGAAAAGTGCTAGGTGAACCCCAGGAAGGCCAGGCAGGGAGCAGCTCCCCAGGACTCCACAGTCACCAAGATCCCACTGCAGAAAAGTCTGAGGAACCGTCATGGCCGAGAGCATCCCAAGGAGCCCCAGGACAGAAGGTGACGTGTCCTGGGCGGGGACCTGGGCCAGGCACAGGATGCGTGGTGGACTAGCAAGACCTGGGCAAGCTGTGTGGTTGAGCACGCGGCCCGCTGTCCTGACGTTGGCCCCCGAGCGGTGACAGGTACACAGGGACCCAGATGACCCCCAGGGGGACTGGGAGCTGAGTCCCAGGCACTCCCTGCTCTCTTCTTATTTTTGTGTAAAAATTATTCTAAGATGAAAAAGTTTGTTTAGCAAGCTCGCTGAAGTGGGTGGGGGGCAGTCCGGTGGGGTACAGGGTCCTGGGGACTGGGTAGTAGGACCAGAAGTTTCCCAGGTGAGTCCTGTGCACCAGGTGAGGGGTCCTCCTTGCCAGGTGTGGGGACTCCACAGAGGAAGACGGACTGACCGACACTTGTCTGTGCTGCGCACCATGTCCTTGAGCGTGCCTCGGGTTGTTCCTGGCTCTGCCCTGAGAACTGTCCATCCCAGGGAAGGAGAACACAGACACCTGTTGTAGTGTCCCCTGGGCAGGACCAGCACACTGGGGGTGGCAGAGTGAAGCAGCAAGCCCAGGCTTGGCTGACTCCCCAACACACAGCTCTGACCTCACAGGGGCTCAGGGCCAGGGTGTGAAGAGGCAGGGGAGCAGGAATCCACAGAGAACTGGGTGGACCGGGCCACCTGCTGCAGGGCTCTGAGGTCTCGTCCCACCTTGAAGAGTCTGAGGTGGCCCCTGGCTGCACAATCCCAGGGCTCGCCCAGCTTGGATCCTCCCTGCCCCGATGCCCCAGCATGAGAGGGACCAGCAGCCTCTAGAAGGCTCACGCTCGCCGCTAGCCACAGGTCTCCAGTAAGGTGCGACCCTGGGTACAGAGCTGACCTTGTCTCCCTTAACTGACAGTGATTTTCTTCTGTGGGGAAAACCTATGGAGGCAGCGAATTGAATCTCAGTTCTCTGGATCTTCTTAAACGATTCTTGGGAAAAGGAAATTTCAATAAAAAAGGAAGCAGGACTGTTGTACACTAGAGATGGGCAGCTCCCCCTGGGCACGGGGTGCCTGCCGGTGTCATTCTTCATTTGAAAAGTGTCCATCAGAGGCTGCCAGGCGAGCCCACCCTGGCCGGGCCCTGCAGGGCGTGGCCTGGTGCTGCCCTTGAGCAGGAAGGGGGTCCTTCTCCTTCCTGGAGTCCCAGGGAGCACTGCGGGAAGGAGCCTGCAGGTCCAGGCTGCCCGTGGTGGCCGTGTCTGAAGGTCAGGGAGGCCGGGCTGGCCTCCCTCTCACCTGCCGACCAGGGTCCAGGGTCGACACGTGTCCACCTTGGCCCCTCAGCACCCCTGCACACACCCCTCCTCTGCCCGTTGCCTTTCTTGGTATTGGGTTTTGATGGACGTGTGTCACGTGGACCCTAGGAAGCAGTCAGGCCAGCGGTCTGAGGATGCTCTTAGGGATACACAGCCACCGCATCAATCCCAGTGGCTCCCGTCCTCCCCACCCTCAGCCACAGCCTACTTCCTGTCTGGATTTGCCTGTTCTGAACGTTCTGCACGGAGCAACCAGCCGACGCGCAGCAATGTGGGTTCACCAAGGGCAGTATTTTCAGGGTCCATCCTTGTCCCTGGCCAAGTCTTTCTGCCCTATCCATGTCTGGACAATGTTTTGTTGTACCTACTGTGCGCTTGGATGGGCACTGGGGCAGCTTTCTCTCTGGGTCACTGAGGTGC
This sequence comes from Ictidomys tridecemlineatus, assembly GCF_052094955.1. Lineage (NCBI taxonomy): Eukaryota > Metazoa > Chordata > Mammalia > Rodentia > Sciuridae > Ictidomys > Ictidomys tridecemlineatus. The sequence goes on along the minus strand of NC_135485.1, from coordinate 81,031,279 downwards.
TGCCTTGGACATCCGTGGGCCTCTGGGAGTGGAGCTGCTGGGCAGCGCTAACTCCTTTCCAGGACTCACCCAGCTGCTTCCCGCCGCCCGCATGCATTCCCACTGCCATGACGGGCTCACCCCCTGCAGCACTGACCACTGTCCACCTTCTGCTGGGTGCTCTCCTTGTGGGTGTGAGGCCGTGACATGTTCTTAAGGGGTCTGTGGATGGTCCGGAGTTTGGGGAAGCTGACCCCACCTCTGCCTGCCTCTGGGGCCACTACAGAGGGCAGCCGTGCTTCGGGGCCTCCCTCCTGGGGTGTGGGTGTCCCCCACCTCTCGGTGCCTGGCTGACAGCGCCATGGTCCCTCCCTGGGTGAGCCCCTCCAAGCCTCCGAGACGGCTTCCTCATGAAGTGAGAGCAGCCGGGGGCGTCCAGCCCTGCGCAGGTCAGAGAGCATCCTGGGCTTCGGCCTGGTTCAGAGCTGGCTGGGGGCCACAGGGAAGTGGCATGGGGCCGCTCAGGGTCCTTGGAGGGCACTCTCCAGACCAAGAAATTCCTGGTAGCACTCAGGGCCAGGCTGGGCCCGGGGCCAGGCAGAGTCCGGGGCCTTTGGCCCCTGTACAGGGCCCCTGGTGCCTCTGCGCAGGCCACGCCATCAGCCTGGGCCTTCCTGGGGGAGCAGGTCCCTGCGGGGCTTCCTGGATGCCGGGGAGGGGGAGGCTGGGTCCTGACTCGCCCACCAGCCCTCTATTTTCCCTCTGAACAAATGTGTCACTTTAAAAAGAAGCTGGACTTGGGGAGAAGCGAATCCACCTCCCCTGCCACGTGGCCATGGCTGGTTTTCTGCATAAGAGCTGGGTGTCTAGGAAATGAGGGGTTTCTATGGTAACCAATTACAGCCCGTGATTGGTGAAAAATCACAGAAATATCCTGTGTGTGAAGTTATGCCGGGGAGGCAGGCCCAGGCTGAGGTGCTGTGGTTTTAATTTCCTGGGGCGATATTTCTCCAAGCCTGGATGGCGGCAGGTGTGCCCTTGCTCGCTCTTAGTGCAGCTTGCTGGGTAGGGCCTGGGGGCCTGGGGGCCTGGGGCCTGGTAAGACCTCGTGAGTCCTAGTGGGGCCTGGGGGAGGGTCTCATGGCTTCCTGTGGGGCCTGGTGGGGCCCAGCACCTACTCCAAGCAGAATCTCATTCCCCTGGGGCCAGACTCCTACCCAGCTGCAGGGGAGAAAGCTGTGTTTTCCACCATCTCCCACCCTCGCTAGGTCGCCAGCAGCCCCAGAGGAGCTGCCTTCAGCACGTGCGGGGGCTTTCACACTGACCTAGATGTCCCCGTGCAGTGATGATGGCCCTGGTCCCTGCACCAAGCTCGGCTGCTTGTGCAGGGAAATTGCACAACACAGCAACCCAGGGCGGAGGTATTAGCATAATGAACACTTCCTAATTTCTGGAGCAAAGCACTTTGATTCTGATTAAGAAACTAGGGCCTTATTATTTGGGGATTAGCCCTTTTTGATAATTAATGCTCATTAATGTGAGGTTCTTTCTCTCAACATCTCAATGACCCCTGGGGACCAGCTCATTCCCAAGTGCCAGGAGGCCTCGGCCCCGGAGAGTTGTGCACACACTGGGACCTAGTTACAGTTGCACACACTGTCACACTCCCAGACACGCCTTGCACACTCACTGATATGCAGGCACACCAGAGAGTCTCACACGTGGGCATGTGCAGGTGCCCATGGGCAGATGCAGGGGCACACGGGGCACAACAGCGCATTCCCGTCTCACACGGACACACAGGCACGGTGTGCGTGAGGCTGACTCACATCTGCGGACACACAGCCACACGCATCTTCACACCCACACATGCTGACACACACACACTGCACACAGTCTCTTCCTCGCGACAGGACACACACAGGATTGTCGAAGTCACACCCAGCACACACACTGACACATGCATGCACACGCTGCTGCACACTGGTGTGTGTGCACACTCGACAGGGTGCTCACACTCACCCCAATCCCGTCCTTTTTAAAGTCACATGACACCTATAAGGAAAAGTGGCCTGCGTGTCCCGGAGGCTCCGCCGCCCTGCCCACCCCCACCACAGCAGCATGGAGTTTTGGGATTCATTTTAACTTTCAGACCTGAGGTTGTGACAAGAGCTGAGTTTGAATGGCACCTGTAATCAGTCCTCAGTTATCCGTGCCGTGGGAGAGGGCACGTGGGCCCGCGTCCCCCAGCCTGCCATGTGGTTCTGTGCTGTGCTCCGGATGTTCCCGTGACGCTCCAGCGTCCACCTTCCTGGAGATGGCTCCAGGCCTGGGCTCTCTGTGGAGTGCTCCACGGGCCGTGGACACCACGCTTCCCCGGGGCTCCGGCCTCCGCAGCTCAGCCTCCCCCAGGCTGTGCAGGGTTTGGCCTTTCTCCAGCTCCTGGGGCTGAGGAGGTGGACAGAGGGCTTCAAGGCCACCTGCACCCGGGACAAACAGGTGGGAATGTCAGCAGGACCACACTTCGGCATCAGTGAACCCCCAGCTTATCTGGAGCAGGTCTCAGGTCCCTCCGACCTCGGCAGAGGCCCAGCCCGGGCGGCTGGCGTCCAGGGAGGAAGGCCCTGGCAGCTCTAAGACAGTCACATTCACCTCAGGGGCCACAGCAGGGGCCATGGCAGGGGCCAGGGCCGGGGCCAGGGGCCTTGCAGAGTGCATGCAGGTGGTGCTCAGGGGCCACCGACTGTTTGCTCCTTGCCCGAGTCAGACCTCGTCCCACCAGGCCTTGGGAGAGCCGATGGCCAATGGCCGTGAGCCTCTTGTGCTTCCTAGAGGAGAGCACCTGGGCCTGGAGTCCGGCCGGAGGCTGGCCAGTCCCACGGTTCTCAGTCTGTGTCCTCTTGGTGCCTCCTGTCATTATGGGCATAAGAAGGGGACTGGCAGGTCATCACATCGGGGATGATGGGGTCCGTTGGTCTTGGTCCTGCTCCCAGGAGATGGGCCTTGTGGTTGTCAGCTGGCTGGGGGCAGCCTCTGGGGACCTGGAGGGCATGGTCTTCTCAAGGTGGAGAGGGAGATGCTCCAGTGACCCTCAGAGGGAGGGGTTTGCCCTTGAGGCTGAGCTCCTCCTGCAAGAGAAGACTGGCCTTGTCCTGATGGAGGGTGATGACCTGGCCCCGCAGAGCCCTGCCCGCCTTGCTGACCACTCTCCTCTCTCTCCTTCGCAGCTCCATGTCCATCCGCTGGCCGGGCCGCTCCCTTGGAAGCCATGCTTGGATCCTGATAGCCATGCTGCAGCTTGCTGTGGATTTCCCGTCCTGTGAGTCCCTGGGCCCAGGCCCCGAGTTCCGCCTCCTGCCCCGACCACCGCAGAGGCCCCCGCGGCTGTGGAGCCTGAGGAGTGGACAGCCGTCTCGGCTCCCTGCCCCTGTGTGGAGCCCTCGGGCGCCCCGGGCGGAGCGGGCCCATGGGCAGATGCCCCGTGCCAGGAGAGCCCACAGGCCCAGAGACCAGGTGGCCTCCCTCGTGCCCAGAGGGGGTCTCGCCAAGCCCCCAGCTGCTGCCAAATCCAGCCCGTCCCTCACTTCCTCCTCCTCGTCCTCATCCTCCGCGGTGGCCGGAGGGGCCCCCGAGCACCAGAGTCTCCTGCGGCGGGGGAAGAGGCACGTGCAGGACACTGGTCTCAGTGGCTTCGACTTCAGGGGCAGCAGGCCCACGACAGAGACAGAGTTCATCGCCTGGGGGCCCACGGGGGACGAGGAGGCCCCGGAGGCCAACACTTTCCCGGGTGTGTTTGGCCCCACCACGGTCCCCATCTTACAAACACGGAAGACGACTGTGGCCACCACCACCATCGCTGCCATCATGGCCACCTCCATCTCGCTGCAGACCGAGGGGGTCACTGCCTCCCCGGATCCCCGGAGAAGGATCCCCGCTGGGGCTAGCACAACGGAGCCTTCTCCCAGGCCCAGCAACAACGGGAAAGACAGCAAGCCCCCCCGGATTCTGGGGGAGACCTCAGGTAGGCGGCCACCACGGAGCTCTGGGTCTGTCTGGGGGCTGGGACGTGTGCGGCTTGGGAGGGAGGGACTCCGAGGTGTGCAGGGCGGTTCACGGGGGCCAGACTGAAAAGGAAGAGGCCAGGGGTCAGGCGCAGGATCGCAGGGAGAGATGGCGTCCCGTGTCGGGACACCCAGGCAGTCAGCAGGACTGGGGAAGCAGGTGGACGTGAAAAGGGGGCCTCCCTCCTTCCCATCCACCTGGGAGTGGATGCGGACACTGGTACTGCCGGAGCAAGGCCTGGACGGAGTCCTGAGAAACCTCCAAGGCCCCAGAGAGGCCCCGCCAGGGGAGCTGGTCCCGGACCAGGAGTGGCCTTATCAGCGGCCAGGCCAGGCCGTAGGAAGAGCCCAGTGCTGGCAACTGAAGCTCTGCGGACAGGCGGCGGGTGGAGGCTTCCCGGGGACGGCTGAGTGCCTGTCCCTGCCCCAGCAGCTGGTGCCCCGACTCCTTGGCCTCTGATGACAGGCTGTGGCCCAGTGGCACCCGGAGTCGCAGCCCCCCCACTTCCTGCAGCAGCTGTGGGAGGCGTCGGCTGTGGGGGGAAGGGCTCCTCCACACCCAGGTCTGGGCGCCACCAACCCCGCCTGGGGCTCCTCGGGATCCAGGGGCAGGAGAAGTGCTGCGGAGAGCTCCCTGATGCGGAGGGGCCTGGACGGGTCCTGCGAGGTTCCCTGACCTTGGCCAGGCAGGCAGCCGGCAGCTGGGGACAGGTTTTTGTGGGGTGGCCGGTGTTGGCCCTTCAGCTCACCATTTTCCTCCTCCCTTCACTGGACAAGACGGTGTGTGCCTCGTGTCACCCCTGGACAGCAGCTTGTCCAGGGAGCCGGAGCCCCATGCCAGGCCAAGGCCAGGAGCCGGCAGCTCCCTGGAGGGCCCGGGGCCTGCCTCAGCCACCCCAGCATGGCGCCCGTAGCTCTGGTCAGGGGCTCTGAGAGTCTGACCTCAGTAGACTCAGCAGGTGCCCTCCGTCGCCTCCTCTGAAGACCCACTTGCTGTGTAGCCGTGGAAGTGGAATCAGGTTCCGTTTACCCCTAATTACATCCGTGATTACTCAAGTTAACGCCCAGGGCGGCATCACAGGGCTCAGCAAACCCGTCCACAGCCCACTGGCTGCTGCTAATCCAGCGACAGATGCTTATCTCGGGAAAGATTTGTGCCTCTTCATAATATAATCTGGTGCTAGATTAATTTGTTTAGCAAAGCAAATTTAAAAGGGGGAAAATGTGTGTGTTTGCTTCTAATGTAGAGAAATGTTGATTCTGGAAAACGCTGCCGGCCGGCAGGGAAGGGAACGGGCCCCCATCAGCGGCTGAGCAGCTTCACCAAGTCAAGGCGAAGGGAAGGGGGTGAAGAGGAAAGGCTGAGATGATCTCCTAACTGGGCTCATCACAGCACAGCTGGTCGTACCTAATTGAATTAGACCCCAGCCGGAGTAATTCAAGTTAGACCCTGGGAAGGACTGGCTGATGACTCTGAAGTGAGCTATTTTCTTGGACTCCGGAGGGCCGGCGGTGTCATCTCCTTCTCTGTATGAGCTTCTGAGTGGGAGGGTGGCAGGAAAGACCCCTGCAGACCCCTGCAGACCCCTCCTGCCTCAGCAGTCACCAGGGTCGGCCTGGCCCCACACGGGGTGGAGCTGGCCGCTGCTCACACTTCTCGGACCTGCGCAGCAGGTACCTGTGGGCTCCCGGGCTGCGCTCTGGGAAGCTGCATGGCCCCTGCTGGGTGGCTGCAGCATCTGGGGGGAGTCTGGGCTCCACGGAACGTCACTCTGTGACCCTGGGCAGGGTCTCGATGTCCTTGTCCTCACCAGCAAACCCAGAGCCTGCAAGGCTCTCCTCTGGACAGTGGCTGCGAGGATTCAGCAGGTCACTGCTGAGCGTCAGCTGCTTTCACGCAGCCAGAGAGGCTCGGAGGACAGTGCCGCAGCTGTCAAAGGCAGAACCGGCCACCAGGGATTGAGAGTCTTGTCACCTAGTCACACCCAGCCTTGCCACTGCTCCTGGGGACACCTTGAACCCAGGCTTCGGCCTAGGACATGACCCCAGCACCCCAAGATGGCCCACTATCCAGGACAGGTCTCTGAGATCAGGGCTGGGGATCCATGGGGTCTACTCCTGCTTCTGTGGACAGACGTAGAGGGACGGGCAGGTCCCACTGCTGCTGCCTGGAGGACAGGCACTCCTGGGGACAGATGGGGGGGAGGGTGACCTAGGGCACTGTGAGATCCCGCAGAACCAAGGCTCCAAGGAAAGCCCCTCCCTCAGGAATCACCCTGCAGGTGAAATAACTGGGACATTTCTCCAGATTTTAGGATAATGGTTAAGCCCCTCGCTGCCCGGCTTCGTAGTCCTCATATTAGCTGTGTGACCTGGGCAACCTGCTTGTCTGCTCTGTGCCTCAGTTGGACAGTAGCGTTGACCATCTCCTAACATTGTCATCAAAGGTTAAAGGAGACAGTGCACGTCATGTGCTGACCTTCTGGCGCACGGGGGTTGCTCAATAAGTGTTGGCTGCTGTTAATATGAGCAGAAGGATGGTGATGGTGGTGGTGATGGTGATGTTGGTGATGATGGCGATGATGGTGACCACAGTGATGATGATGGTGGTGATGGTGGTGATGATAGTGGTGGTGTTGGTAGTGGTGTTGGTGGTGGTAATGATGGTGCTATAATACTAATAATTATGATGATGGTGGTGGTGATGGTGATGGTGGTGGTGATGGTAATGTTGGTAATGATGACAATGATGGTGACCACAGTGATGATGGTGGTGGTGATGGTGATGATGATAGTGGTGGTGTTGGTGGTGGTAATGATTTATAATACTAGTAATTATGATGATGGTGGTGGTGATGGTGATGGTGGTGGTGATGGTGATGATGATGATGGTGGTGGTGATGGTGATGGTGGTGGTGATGGTAATGCTATAATACTAGTAATTATGATGATGGTGGTGGTGATGTCACATAATGATGGTGGTGATGGTGGTAGTGATGGTGACGATGATGGTGGTGATGGTGGTGGTGATGGTGGCACTGATGATGATGATGGTAGTAGTGTTGGTAGTGGTGCTCGTGGTGGTGATGATAATGCTATAATTCTAGAAATTATAATGATGGTGGTAGTGATGGTGGTGGTGATAGTGGTGGTGAGGGTGGTGGTGAGGGTGGTGTTGATGATGGTGGTGATGGTGGTAGTGATGGTGGTGATATTGGTGGTGATGGTGGTGGTGATGGTGGTGATGGTGGTGGTGTTGGTAGTGATGGTGATAATGATGGTGGTGATGGTGGTGATGGTGATGGTGGTGTTGGTAGTGATAATGATGAAAATGATGATAGTGATGGTGATAATGATGGTGGTGAGGGTGGTGGTGAGGGTGGTGGTGATGGTGGTGATGGTGATGGTGGTGTTGGTAGTGATGGTGATAATGATGATGATAATGATGGTGGTGAGGGTGGTGGTGAGGGTGGTGATGTTGGTGTTGGTGTTGGTAGTGATGGTGATAATGATGGTGTGAGGGTGGTGTTGGTAGTGATGGTGATAATGATGGTGGTGAGGGTGGTGGTGATGGTGGTGGTGATGGTGGTGATGTTGGTGTTGGTGTTGGTAGTGATGGTGATAATGATGGTGGTGAGGGTGGTGTTGGTAGTGATGGTGATAATGATGGTGGTGAGGGTGGTGTTGGTAGTGATGGTGATAATGATGGTGATAATGATGGTGGTGATGGTGGTGGTGAGGGTGGTGGTGAGGGTGGTGGTGAGGGTGGTGGTGAGGGTGGTGGTGATGGTGGTGGTGATGTTGGTGGTGATGGTGGTAGTGATAGTGGTGATGTTGGTGGTGGTGTTGGTAGTGATGGTGATAATGATGGTGGTGAGGGTGGTGGTGATGGTGGTGGTGATGGTGGTGATGTTGGTGGTGGTGTTGGTAGTGATGGTGATAATGATGGTGGTGAGGGTGGTGTTGGTAGTGATGGTGATAATGATGGTGGTGAGGGTGGTGTTGGTAGTGATGGTGATAATGATGGTGGTGAGGGTGGTGGTGAGGGTGGTGGTGATGGTGGTGGTGATGTTGGTGGTGATGGTGGTAGTGATAGTGGTGATGTTGGTGGTGGTGTTGGTAGTGATGGTGATAATAATGGTGATAATGATGGTGGTGAGGGTGGTGGTGATGGTGGTGATGGTGATGGTGGTGTTGGTAGTGATGGTGATAATGATGGTGATAATGACGGTGGTGAGGGTGGTGGTGATGATAACGATGATGTCAGTTGCTATTAATGTGCTGATCTTCTGCTACCAGCTTTGACAGATCATTTCACAGGTCCCAAGGCCTGTCTCTGACCTTGGTGCTTCTTGCAGAGGTGTAGCTAGAGCTCTAGCTGGGAGCTGCTTGGGATGGAAAATCACCTGGCGTGGATTCGCAGAGGCACGCAGCTCAGCCTCTCTTAAGTGCTGGCAGAGGATGGACGTCAGATGGGTCAGAAGTTCGCCTGAGGCTCTATCAGGAGGCCCCAGTGTGACCCGTCTGCCTGTGTCAGCCTCTTGCCTGTCATACGCTGAGTTTGGAGTCACAGTGTCTGGTAGGAGAGAGCCAGAGGGCAGTTCCTTGAGTGCTGGTCTTAAAGCTCATGGAGAGTGTGTGCGTGTCAAGGCGCCTGGTTCTGGTTACTGGACAGGCCACGGCAAGGAAGCCTGGCCCTGGCCTGTGCTTAGCAAGGTCAGTGCTCGGGAAGGATCCCGGACCCTGCCTGCTGGCACCTGCCCTGGGCCTCCCTGGCCTGCTCAGGTGAATCTCGACTTCCCCAGCTGAGCAAGCTTGGGTCTCTCGGGAGGTGCACCACCCACGAGGGGCCATGCAGCCCTGCAGGTCCCCAGTGTCATTCAAGGCTTGTCTCCATTTAATCAGTCCTGTCCATGACATCAGCAGCTCAAGGTCGCAGCGGCTCAGATGTCACCAGAGCCCTGCCTGGTAATTTTTACATTGCAATTCACTCAGGCGTTTCCCCAAGGCCAGTTGGAAAGTTGCTTTGTCTGTGTCACCAGGGGGCCTTCAGTGTCCTTTAGGCATGTGAGCAGGGAGGCTGGCCTTACTTCCTCTGCACCTTGATGGCCAGCTGACCTGAGCAGCGGTGGGTGCCAGCCAACCCTGGGAGCGAGTCCGTGACAGTGAAATACCTCCTAAATGCCAGAGTCGGAGTGGAAGGGAATCCACGCAGAGCAGCAGGGAGAAGCGAGCTCCTTTCCCTTCCGTCGAAAGCCTTGGTGGCAGCTTAAATGCTGAACCCCTTTTAATTAAGTTGCTGGGTGTTTGCTACCAGGAAAGTGAATCTCTCCTGAATTTAAAGATATTTGAAGCAAATGACTCATGAACTTCAAAAGTTTTGAGTAGCTTAATTGGGGTAAGAGCATCACAGAACAAATGAGCGGCTGGAGTTCCTGCAGCACCCTGAACTTGGCAGACACCGAGGCCGGTCTTTAGAGTCTTAATTGGGACTGTCTCAGAAGCAGGGGTGGCCTGGCACATCCTGAGAGCCACGGTTCTGGCTGGTGACCAAGGACACACTGAGCACAATCGCAGGTGGAGACGGGTGCCAGCCGCCAGCCCTTGGGGCTGTGTGGCCCTTAGGGAACTCCCTGTGCTTCTGCTGAGCGAAGCCGGTTCACACCAAGTGGACCCGTGAAGTCCGCCCTGACTCTGCCTGGAGACTCCTCTTCCTTTCATTCCCATTCCCCACATGCTGCTCTGGCTTAGTGCAGTTAGTGCCTCTTAAGCGTTTTTGATCCCCAGGGCCTCGTCCTTCTCCGCAGAGCGGCAGAGACAGGGCCAGTTCTTCAGGGCCCGGGAAGGCCACTCTCCGGTGCTCCCTTCCCTTGCCAGGTTCTCAAATGCTGCTGCTGCCTGGGGTATGGGGCAGGGAGGGGCCTCTGTGACACCCCCTCTAGGCTCTGGTCTCCTCTAAGGGACTGTGGGGTCACTGGCCGAGCAGGTGGGGAGGAGCCGTGCCAGTGCTCCTGTGGAACATGTCTTCCCTGGCCTTGTGTATGGGACACACAGTGCTGGATGACAGAGCTGTCTGACGTTCTGTGGATTGAATTTATGATTTCATCTGCGTGCAGGGGAACAATCCTGAGCGCTGAGATTGAACATTAGACAGAACACCATTTTTAGAATTTTTATTTGACTGTGTTAAAAGGACCAGTTTTAGAATTTCTGGCTTCTTGATCAATTATGCAATGAACCGCCAACTTTATACTTAGTCGGTGCTAAAGTGCCCGCCCGGGTAGGAGGGCGAGCTGCTGGGGGCATGGGGCCCCTCCATCTCTTCAAGGGGTTTAGACGCTTATTTGGCCAAGTAAGATAGATGAGGACGCATCCCTACCGAGAGAGCCGACGAGCAAGGACAGTGCGGGAAATGTCACGAAGCCAGTGTCATCGATTGTCCAATTTTTCCGGCAGCGGTAGTCAGAGGAAGAAGGGTCTGCTGTGGGTGGCAGGGGCCAGACCAAGCCTCCAGGGGCCAAGTTCTGATGGAAGGGGTGGGTGGCCCAGGGAGAGATGCTGTGCAGAGGTGGCAGGCAGGTGGGCAGAGTGGGCAGAGCCTCCACAAGCCTGGATCCTGCGAGGAGCTGAGTTGGGCTTCAGCCCTGGAACCCAGTGTCCTGGCCCCAGAGGCTGGAGAAGACCACCTGGAAGTCCCTTTCCCAGCCCTGAACTGATGTAAGGCTGGGTGGCCCCTGGATGCCATCTGTGGACAGCTAGGGAAGTGGCCTGCACAGGCCCCTCCTCATTCTCTTCTCATTACAAGGTGAATGCCGGGGGCAGGGTGGCCCTCCCAGGTCGGCCCTCCTCATGTCCAGGGCAGGCCGTCCTGGGGGCCTGACAGTGAGCTCAGTGGTTGGCAGGAAATGCTCTGGACTGGACTTTAGAGCTGCCATTTGGGGTGATGAGTAATCTTTCCTTAGGGGTCACCCCTGTCCCAAGCCCCCAGGAGTGGCCTGCCTAGTGACGTGCAGTTGGAAAGGGGCCAACGGGCACGCTCCCGCAAAAGACGCACCGCCCTCACCTTGCAGCAGGTGAGCTCCCGGTGACGCTGGAGGCCTCCCCGCCAGCTGCAGCCGTCCAGGTCCAAGACTCCACCAAAGTCACATCAGACACTCGGGTGGTGGACTGAGGAGCCCTGGGCAGGTGCGAGGCCTCTGCTCTGCATGTGGGTCAGTGAGTCTCTGTCCTGCAGCCTGCTGCAAGGCTGTGAGGATCAGCGTCACAGAGAGGGAAGCTTTTCTTTCCAGAAGTTTCTCTCTGCAGGGGGAAGCTGCAGTTTTCCTGGGGACAGAGGCTCAGACTTGGCCATGGAGATCCTGCAGGGGGGGCGACTGGTGCAGGTGAGAGCGCCTGCCCGGCCCACTGCACCCCCAGGCTCCCCACCGTGGCTGGCCAGCGCTTGTCCTTGGCTGTGACCTCATGGGGCCTCGGCCTCCTGGACAGCATGGTTGGGAGGTGGTTTCTCTCACGGGTTGTTCTGAGCCTGGATCAGGTCGACTGTGGGAAGGGCGGATGCCATCGTGAGCATAAGGAGATGCTGATGGAGTCAAAGGCCCAAGGTCACCTGCAGCCACCTGGCCTGGACTGCGTTGGGGAGATGGTGCCTGAGCAGGGGATGTGCCACTAGGTTTCTGTGTCCTTCGTACCCTTGAGGAGTCACCCTCGGTGAATGGCTACCCACTGCTCTCTTGAACTAATCCTGAGAGTGACAGATGGAAGGCCTCACCTCTCCTTGAACTCATCCTGAGAGTGACAGATGGAAGGCCTGAATTAGGCTGAGGAAGGCGAGGCTCCTGGGGAAGAAGCCAAGGTCGGGCTGCACAGGCCCAGGCCTGTTCCCAGAGTGGCTGAGGTGGGCGGAGCAGGTGGAGGTGGTCCGGTTGGATGAGTGGGCACGGGTTGGATGAGTGGGCATGTGGTTCCTCCTGGAGCCTTCACCCAGCTGGACGGTGTTCCTTCCTGCCAGTCACGTGCTGTTCCTCTACAAATGTCGTGGTGTTAAGCTTGTTATTTGATGCTGGGGATTAAACCAGAGCCCCACATCTGTGAAGCACGTGCTGTCACGGAGCTCCCCCAGCCCCTCACCATTGAGTGCTGTTGAACTTCTATGATCTCTATTCATTGAGGCACTGGGTGAGCAGAAATGGCCTTTCTTGTCTTGTGGACAGGCCACAGGCAGTGTTGGTTATGGGGACAGTCACACCCAGTGCACTCTTGGTGCAGAATTCTTAAACATTTGGATTTGCATTTTGCTTGCAGTTCTGTAGTAAGAACCTGTTTCATTTGACGGTAGTTTTTTAAATCTCAGGAGTTCAGGTCAGGAGCTGGGCGCAGTGGTGCACACCTGTAATCCCAGTGACACTCAGAAGGCTGAGATAGGAGGATTGCAAGTTCCAGGCCAGCCTCAGCAACTTAGTGAGGCCCTAAGCAACCTTGTGCCTTCCTCAGTGCTGTCAAGAGGAGGAGGAGGGCCACCTTCATCAGGGTGGCCAGAGGTGGCCTCTAGGCAGGGGCAGTGTGAGTGAGATCCTGAAGGAAGAGGAGCAGAGGGGCAGGACTGGGAGAACCATCCAGGCTGGTGCGTGCCCCAGGTGCAGTGTGCCCTCGTGCACAGGCCATGTGAGGACAGTGCAGTAAGTGGGGTCAGGCACGGTGTGTGTGTGTGTGTGTGTGTGTGTGTGAGTGATAATGATATTGTGGGGGGAAGATCCTGCAGATGTCTTTGTTTAATTCAGAGAGCAATGGCCATTGAGAGGTTGTGCCCCGGAGCCTTGATTTGCTGAGGATCAAACCCAGTGCCTCACACATGCCGGGCAAGCGCTCTGCTCTAGAGCCCCAGCCCTGGCTTGTGTTTTTGAAGCTCTTCTGGAGGAGGGATTGCCGGTGGCCAAGAGCAGGGCACGTGGCTAGAAGGGAGGAGACCACCCCAGCACTGAAGGCCATCAGGGAGGTGAGAAAGCACTCTAGGAGCCACCAATTCAGGAGACGCTGCCACTTAGGCCAGAAGGTGTTCCCAGGAGAGGGAAGTGGTGTCGCTGCCAGGGCAGCTGAGTGGTCTAGGAGGGTGAGGACAGGCGTCTCCCTTGATGGTAAACAGGCATGGACACGGGAGCTGGCCTGGGCAGAGGGCCAAGAGTTTTCAGGCACTTAAGTTTTAATGTAAGTAATATCCTGGTTTCCCCCCCACTACGTTTAAGGTAGATGTTCTGTTTAATTTTTGTGCATACCATTGAATAAATGTCGTCCTAGAAGTCACACCAGCTGGGGGTGGTGAAGCCAAAATGTCATTCCCTAAACCCAGAGCCACACGAAAGACAGCATGCTGGCAGGTGCTCAGTCCATTTCCTGTCTCCTAGGATACGGCCTGCGCTGCCACAGGGCCATCATTACCATCTGCCGGCTCATTGGCATCAAGGACATGTATGCCAAGGTCTCTGGGTCCGTCAACATGCTCAACCTCACCCGGGGCCTCTTCCATGGGCTCTCCCGCCAGGTAACCTTCCCTGGGGTTTGAGCAGGTCTGGCTGTGCTGCAGACCAAGGTGCTGAGGGTCTCCTAGGGGCTCCCACGGCCACCTGCTGCAGTGACCCCAGGGCTCTGCTGCCCAACCAGAGCTAATCTTGTTTCTCAACATCACCTCACCGAGTCTTTTTGAACCAAATCTCAGGTCCCATTTTATTTCATTCGTAAATATTTCAGTGTATTTCTAAAGGATTAGAATCAGAAATCTGAGAAGTGGTTTCTGATTCTGATCCTTTAGAGGATGTAAAGGATCCATTTACTTCTATGGTAGAGCGCTTGCTAGGAACACTTAAGGCCCAGGTTTGATCCCCAGCACTGGGGAAAAAAAATGTCATGGTACCCTTACCATTCCTAAATATCATGACTCAGTATTATCAAGTATCGAATCTGTTCATTCAAATCTATCCATTCGTCCGATTTAAAAACATTTTTTTTTACACAGTTTGATTCAATCTTGTTGATTTGATTCAATCCAGTTGAGAAGATGTCAGCACTTCTAAAGTTTCTCCTGTGTCTTTTAAGTCTCTCTTGGTCTGTCCCTCGCCCTTCCCCCCTTGCTGCTGTTGTGTTGAAGAAGTCAGGTGTTTTGTCCCATGGTGTTTCCAGGGTTGAGCACCCGTGGGGTCCTTGATGTCCTTTCCCCCCTGGACCTCCTGTGATTTGGTTGTTAGATCTCAGGGCTCCACAAGGTTCAGGCTTGGTGCTTGGCCCAGCAGGCACGTGCTTAGGGAGTTTGGAAGGCGAGGCCTGGCGTACCCCAGTTTGGGGTGGGAAGGTGGGCTGAGGCATCCCCCTGTGACAGCCACTGTGGTTTAACCACCCAGAATCAGCTGGCACTGCTCTTTTCCCCCAAGCTCTCTGGTGGGTACTGCACCCCCACCCCCACCCCACCCTGTGGTGGTGCCTCTCACTCCTATAGCCACAGGGACCCTCGGAGACCTAACTGCTGTTCTCACTTTAGTCTTGCCCAGGAAACCCACCAACAGCTGGCCGACAAGAAGGGTCTCCATGTGGTGGAATTCCGGGAGGAATGTGGCCCCCTGCCCATCCTGGTCGCCTCCCCCCGGGGGGCCTTGAGGAAGGATCCTGAGCCAGAAGAGGAGGTTCCCGACATCAGACTGGACTGGGAAGAGGTGAAGGCTGCACAGGGAATGAAGCGCTCTATTTGGTCAGGTCTCAAGAGGGCCTCCACCTGACCTTCCTGCCACCTGGCTCCCCCACTGCAACACCCTGCCTGCTGCCCTAGGCGCCTGGGACTCCCCCGTCACATCTTGCTGTGTCACCTCTTTTTTCTTTTTTGAGGTAATTTCAACCTTCTTTTTTTACAAATAAATAATTCTAGTTTTGATTTATTGATCACGTGATCTGTGCCAGGCAGTGTGACAGGGACATTATGTACTGACCTCAGTTCAAGACTACTTTAAATACTCCATGAAACCAGCAAAAGCAAATGGAGCAGGGAGACAGGAAAAGACCCACCCAGGGGTAATGTGCACAGGGACATGAAGGGCTGTGGTGGCTGTGCCCGACGCCCACTCGGGCTGACCCATCCCTGGGAGGTGACCTCCTGCCCTGTCCCTCACAGCTGCACCCACCTCCAGCAGGGCCCAGGCTGCCCTGGTGGCAGGAAGTGCCTCATTGTTCCAAGTTGCACATCAAGTGCCAGCACCAGGAACCTCTTGTCACACGCTTGACACCGCTTGGGTGGTGTCTGGAGAAATGTCTCTTCACCTCTTTTTGCCCATTTGAAAAATTGAGTTATTTGTGTTTTTATCATTGAGTTGTAAAGATGCTTTAGTCTTGTGGACACAGGCCCCTGTAAGGGGTGTGACTCATCATGTTCCTCCTCCATGGGCAGATCATCATTTCCTGTTTCTTTGAATACTTTCTCTGCCCCCATCCTCCTCCAATCCTCTGCCTACCCAGGTAGGCCCTTGTCACAGTCCCCCAGTTTATGGTCTTTAAGACAATAGAGTAGTTAAAGCACAATTAATGCCAACATTTTTTTTACACATGTAGATGTGCAATGTATGATAACAACACAGAGACCAGGCAGGAGTCCTGGAAATATGCTGTCACTTGGTTCTCTCAAAGGGTCATTTGAAGGTGGACTGGTTAAGGTAAAGATGTGCACTTAAACTCTATTGTAAAGGAGTCACTAGCGTGACACAGAGCTGTAGCTATTAAGCCAGCGAAGAGAATGAGGTGCAATCTTAAAAATAACTCATTGTGCTGGTGCAGTGGCACACACCTGTAATCCTAGCTGCTCAGGAGGCTGTGCAGGAGTTTCCCAAGTTCAAGTGCAGCCTCAGCAACTTAGCAGGACCCTGTCTCAGAAAGGGCTGGGCAAACATACAATGCTCTTGATTTGTTGATTATATATATCCTTTGATTAAAGTCCAAACATAACGAGTCTTTAGAGACATTTTGTATCAGAAAAAAAGAAAGTTTTCTTTTGCAAGTTGCTAGATAATGTAGAAATTTGGTACAAAAAAAACAAAATGCAAAAAAATGTGTATGTATTTATAGAGAATAGGATTGCCTGAGGCACATAATACTTGTTTATTTAATGTGTGCCCTTGCAGACAAGTTTACATGTTTGTATGACAGGACATACATGTATGTGTGAGTGTGTGTGTGTGTGTGAGAGAGAGAAAGAGTGTGTGAGAGTGTGTCTGTGTGTGTGAGAGAGAGAGAGAAAGAGAGAGAGAGAGAGAGTATGTGTGTGTCTTTTATATACAAAAGAGGCTGAAATGTCTATCCAGGCAGAATATGTGATCAGACCCAAGCCTGTGCAGGGAGTTGGGTGACCATTAACTACGCTGATCTGATGGGTCACAAGTCCCAATGTGTGTCACCCACACTTCAGTCAGCAACAGCAGCCAATCTCCCAACTGTAGCAGCATTAGTTAGTTTCCCTGCACACTCTGTGTTCCTGACATCACAGTGCTGTAAGTTGGTGGCCCTCGTTAAGCAAAGTCATATTTGCAAAACAGCATTATTTGTTTTTAAAGCTTTTAAAGAAATGATTTTCTTGGGAGGAAAAAAAAAGGCTTGGGACCCAGCTCAGTGGTGGATTGCTTGCATCGATGTGGGAAGCTATGGGTTCCATCCCCAGCACCACAGAACAAACTCAAAAAACCCTCAATCCAAGAGAAGGCAGGAAAAGAGGAGAAGGGGAACAAGGAACAGGCGGCCCCAAAGAGAAGCCTGAAAAGTTCAAACCAGCCGTTCCTCGACCGCAGTAAGTGCAAGCCCTCTGGACACCTGTGCACATCCTGTCAGCGCACTGTGCTGTGTCCTGTTGAGCTTAACTTTGTCCTCCTGGTGTTCCCCTTCAGGGTCTGTCCACTTCTGGCAGCAGGCTGGTCCCGTCTCCAGCTTTGGTCATGGCGTCACCCACCTCTCCTCGCAGTTCTCACGTATTTTAATGTTCTGCCCTGCAGTGCGTGCTCCCTGAGGATGGTACATCTTGGAGAACTGTCCCATCATCATTCAGGTGGTGTCCCTCTATATGATTGGCAGTTTTCCTTGCACGTAGTTAATATAGTCTGAGCTTCATACAGTGACTACTGCTTTCCTTCACTAGAGTTGGCCCCGTGTTTCCCTCTTCAACACTTCACTCTTAATCTACGGTGGTCCCCTCCTACCCATGGTTCAGCTCGCCAAAGTTTCAGGTACTTGTGGTCAACTGCAGTCCCAAACTGTTAAGTGGAAAATTCCAGAAATAAAAAAATTTCCTAAGTTTTAAATTATATTTCATTGTGTGTAATGCTATGAAGTCTCGCACTGTCCCCCTGAGGTATGAATTGTCCCTTTGTCCAGTGTGTCAACACTGTATACGCTCCCTGCCTGTTACTCACTCTTGGTAGCCATCTTGGTTATCAGATGGACTGTTGCACTATCAGTGCTGACGCTCACATACCCCTGATTTTACTTAAAGCTTAAGGGGAGCGATGGTTGGAAGTTTATTGAATTATGTTAAAATTATTCTATTTTACTATTAGTTTCCATTGTCAATCTCCTCCTGTGCCTAATTTATAACAGTCATAAGAATGTAGATATAGGGGAAAACAGTGTATATAGGGCTCAGTGCCATCTGCAGCTCAGGCATCCACTGGGAGTCTCGGGATGTATCCCTGGGTGGGGGTACTACTGTATATTTCAAGTGGACTTCTAGACACCAAAGGGTTGGAACCTGTTTTTTGAACCCCTCTGATAATCTCTGATAATTGGTACGTTTAGGCCCCTGATGTATAATGTGATTATTGATCCAGTTGAAATAGCATCTGCTGTGCTTGGTACCATTCTGTGTAATTGCCCTGGTTCTTTGTGCCTGTTTTTGTCTGTCTCCTCTTTTCCTGCCTTTTGATTCCATCTACTCACATTTCTCAGCACACCTGTTATACTTCTTTTTAAAAACCTTTTTTAGTGGTTGCAGTGTATACTGACAACTAACCCAGGTCCACTTTCAGATGACACTGCTTGGTCGAGACTGGTGTCAGTACCTCACAGCAACAAAGCATTCCTGGTGCTTCTGCCACCCCGCGTCACACTGTCATCTCACATGTACGTATACAGTTCTCATCGAGGACACTTGTTAATTTTGATCTGAACAAACTTATCCAAGAAAACCTAAGTTGTTTTTCTTTTTTATGTCAGTCTCTTTCTGGCCGGGATCATGGTCCTTGTCTTAAAAGGACTTCTTTTAGCATTTCTTGCCAGGCAGCTTCCTGGTGACACAGTCCCTCCGTGGTGTGTCTGGGAGTCTCTATTTCTCTTCACTCTGAAGGCTGAGTTTTCAGGACATGGCTGTAGGTTGGGGGGCTTTCACCTCAACACTTCTAAGTGTTTTGCTCTGAGCTCTTTCTTGAATACTTTCTGAGCAGTTGGATATATTGTGTCTCTGTTCCCAGAGGGCTGGCTTCTTCCTCTGGCCCCTTTAGGGTGTGTGTGTTTGATGGTGGTTCTGTTTTGGTGTTGGCTTGGCTTTCTCTTGGTGCTGCAGTTTGGATTCCTGGAGGCTGAGGCTGGGTGGAGTTCTTTTGTTGTTCCTTCTGCTTGAAGTTCTCTGAGCCACTTTGATTTGGTACTAATTTGGGAAGTTCTCCTCTTCTCTTCCTTGGATTCCCATCTTGTCTACATGACACCTCTTATCTTCCCACAGTTCTTAGATATTGGTTCTTTCTCTCCCTGTCTCCCTCCCCCTCAGCCTCTCTCCCTCTCCCTCTCCCTCTCCTCCTTTCCCTCTCCATCTCCCCCTCTCCCCCTCTACCTTTCCCTTCTCCTCCCCCACTTCTCTCCATGTCTCCCTTTCCCTCTCCCTGTCTCCCTCTCCCTTGTTGCCCCCTCCTTCTCTCCCTCTCTCTCTCTCCCTCTCCCTCTCCATCTCCCTCTCCCTCTCCATCTCCCTCTCCCTCTCCATCTCCCTCTCCCTGTCTCCCTCATCTCCCTCTCCCTCTCCCTCTCCCTCTCCCTCTTCTTTCTCTCCCTCTCCCTATCTTGCTTTGCTTTCGTGTTGTGGAAGCTGAGACATTCTTTGCTCAGTGGAGTCCAGTATGTTAATGAGCTCATCAAAGCTCTTCCTCATTTGTGTCCCACCATTTTGTGTCTCCATCTCTTTCTGCCTTGTCCCCTCTGCTGGTGCCTGTTCTCTGTCTTTCCATGAGAGCCCTTGGCAGGTTAGTCATGGTTGTTTGAGGGGTTCCTGGTCTGAGGGTCCCAGCATCCCTCCTGGTGGGAGTCTAGTGTCCGTGCTTGCTCCTCTCTCAGTCCTTTGCCTTTTAGTCTGCCTTGTAACTCTAGCACTGGGGAAGGGAGCTCCTGGAAATAGGCCTTGGGGAGTGTCCAGGAGTGGGAGGCAAGCTTTCTGTGGCCCCTCCAGCGGGTCCCTGTCTCCTGAGCCTGCATCCTGGGCTGGGAATGTCCCCAGTGCTTCTCCCTGTTGCCCTCTTAGGTGGAACAGCAGGACTCAGGGTGCTGGAGCTGGGTGCCTGCCTTCCCCCAGGTGACACAGGCTCTGGTGATTCCCAGTTGTTCAGACTCTGATAAAGCAGTTTCTCTAGAGGGCAGCCTTGTTAGGAACAGAATGCTCTGGCATATGTCAGAAAGGTCCAGAAACATGAGGAACCTGTAGACAGTCTCAGTGGGAACACTGAACTCCTGCAGGTGAAACCCACAAAGGTGGAGGGCCCCTGTGATCTGGCAGTGGTTCTGAGTTTTTCTTTTTCTTTTTTCTCTTTTTTTCTTTTTTCTTTTCTTTTCTTTCTTTCTTTTTTTTTTTTTTTTTTGTGCTGGGGGTTAAACTCAGGACTTCACTCTGCAGAACAAGCTCTCCCACTGGGTTCCCTCCCTGGAGTTTTCAATATTCAACTTGCCTACTGAGCCTCCAGAAATCCATCAATTACAACCTGCCTTTGCCAAAACTAGTATACACATTTTCATAGCAGATTTGTTTATAGACAAGAACTGGAAACAGTGTAGATGTCTATCAGCAGGTGAGTGGATGCAGACTCCCCAGGCCCACCTTAAGAGACAGTTGATCACTCAAAAATAGGAAAGGGTGAGCTATTGGCACTTAACCCTCTTGATGCTCAAAATAATTATGTTGAAAGAAGCCAGATTTAAAAAAAAAATAAAACATGCTGTATGATTTCGTTTATTGAAACTTCTAGAAAGTATATAGTAACAAAAAGCAGATCAGGGGTCACCTGGAGATGTGAGGGGGGATGGTGGAGGTGTGAAGGGATTGCAGAGAGGCAGGAGGAAACTTTTAGGGTGATAGACATGTTGTTTATATTGATTGTGGTGCCCTCACAGCTGAAGCATAGTATTGGAACTCAGCAGAGTGTGCTTGAAATGTGCAGGTTGCTGCCCTTCATTGAAACTGTGTTTTGAAATTAGCTACAACCAACAGGGGACAGAGAAGCCCCTAAGTGGTGTCTTCCTTTACTGAAGACTATGATGTAGAAATTGATTGCAGAAGAAATCTCTTTCCTGTCCATGCAATGTTTTGAGCTTAACAGTGCTTACCTGCTGCTTGGCTAAATTGATCCTGCTTCAAATGCTGGGCGAGATCTTCAGGGGTGTAAGTACCACGTAGGCAACATGATGCTAAAGCGAGTTCTCTCTGCCCCCAGATGCAGGTCCCTTCCCTCATGCATCAATCCTTTGGCGATTCCAAGGCCTTTGGAAAGAAAGTTGAGGGGTCCCAGGAGCGAAGAGGATTGGGGATGTGCCAAGGGATGAGTAGGAGGTGCGCACTGGGAGGAGGACACTCCACATGGGCCTCCACTGTGCACCCAGTGTTCCATGAGGCTGGTTCAGAGTCAGGGCTGCAGGCCAGGCACATCTGGGCACATTGCAGGTTCAGGGGACTCTGCCGAGCCTAGAGAAGGGGATACTGGCGCTGAGCAGCATCTATCAGGGAAATGGGTCGCTCCCACCTGACAGATCCCTTTCCAGGGCAATCTTGGGGCCCTGCTGCAGGGACACCCAGTGAGGATGCTCGAGGAAACCTTTCTGTCCAGGAACGGGTTGGGGCTGGTGAGGGCTGGGGTCCTAGGGCGAGCTGGCTGCAGCTTTTTACTTGAAGTCCTCCTGTCCCGCCCCTTGATGATCCTCCTGGAGTCGGGCCCCAAGTGACTTCTCCCTTGGCAGCCTTTGGGAGGCACCGAGGAACTGTCTGGGGCCCTGTCCCTGAGGGCGACAGGGCTTTCAGTGTTTGCTGACTTGAGTCCTGGGGAGTTTGTAAGGAGGACTCCAGCCCTCCACCTCTACCCGCCGACGTCCAATGGATGGCTAAAGGCAGAATTAGAAGGGCAGCATCTCTGCCTCAATATATGGCGCATCCATCCCCTTTGCCTGAGTCATCTTGGATTTGTTACTGGACCCTGCTGGCTGCATCAGTGCCCACCAGCACAAGGAACAGGCAAAAAAAAAAGAAAGAAAGAAAGAAAAAGGAAAAAATAAAGAACTTTGATCAAACTGGGGAGAAGCAGCCAGAAGGCGTGGAGGAAGCCCCTGACCCACAGAAGTGGTTACAGTTTATAGAAACAAAACCCAAGTGATCTACATACGTGAATTTCCTTGGCCTGAAGAAAAGCAAAAATGGGAAAAACACAGAAAATGCCTAGGCAGATGGCCTGTGCCCAGGCCTGAGGAAGGGCGGGACCCATCTTAGCTTTCCTGGCTCCTGAGGTGGGCATGGGGTTGCAGCCCTTCTCTATTTTCAGCAGAAGGAACTTGCTCTTAATTCAGAATCCAGACCCCCGCCCCCATGCAGTCTGTTTCATGTCCCAGGAACAAGGTCTGATTGATGTGCATCTGAGAGCCAAAGCAGGTGACACAGCTCTCCTGACAAGGCCCCACCTGGCCAATCCTGGGAAGATGGACAGACCTCACCTGGTCAGGACCACCTGCTTTGGCAGCTGTGCAAAGCCCAAGCCCTTGCCCTCATTCCCCTTTGTATAAAAGCTCCAAGTCATTGTCACTCCCTGAAGACAGGTGAAGGATGTGGGTCCCCCTGCCTTCCCCGTGTGGCTGCACTGATAAAAGTTCCTTTCCTTCTGGGCATGGTGGTGCATGCCTGTAATCCCAGAGATTCTCGGGAGGCTGAGGCAGGAGGATCACTTGAGGTCAACCTTGATGATTTAGTGAGTCCCTCAGCAACGTAACAAGACCCCTTCTCAAAACAAGAATAAAAAGTATTGGGGTGTGCTCAGTGGTAAGGTACCCGGGTTCAATTCCTAGTCCTTTACCTGGAGCTGAAGCTCCCTGCCTCCTTTTCTTTTCCGGGTTAAAGCTTCCCCTGTGCATTCAGTCTCATTGGACTTGGAGTTACCATTGACCCAACTCAGAAGTTCCCATCTCTGGTATCTCCACCTCCTCTTGGTACTGGGGATTGGACCAGGGGCTCTGCCACTGAGCTACATCCTCAGCCCTTTTAGTTCTTTATCTTAAGACAGTACCTCAATAATTTGCTAAACCTGGCCTCAAACCCAGAATCCTCCTGCCTCAGCCTCCTGAGTCACTCTATCACAGGTGGGTGCCACTGTGCTCGGCCTGTGGTTGCAATTTGGATGCAGTCCAAGCTGCTGCAGGTTTGGGGAATGTTCTGTGGGCATCTATATAACAGTACCTGGACAGGGGTGCTTTCTGCAGGGGGCGCCAGACCCTCTCGCTGTTTTTTCTGTGGATGTCTGCCTGGCCTGCAGTGGGTTGGTCACAGGACATTCAGGAGAGATCTAGGGCACTGGGCAGTGCCCTCCATCCAGCAGGTGACCTGGCAGGAAGAGCCCTTGCAGCAGGGAAGTGGGGTGGCACTCTGTAGGTGAAAGCACAGAGCTCTCTGATGACTAGTGACTAACACAATGTGAAGCAGAAACATCCCATGAACTTCATGTTCAAGTACAAAGTTGGCTAGGATGACTGGGTGGCATTGCAATCTCCTGAAGGTCCTTCTTGGATTCATACAAAAAGAGAGAGCGAGGGACTAAGGGGCAGGAAGGAAACACAACTTTTTCAAACACTGAGATCTGGAGTCCAGCTCCTGCCATGTAGTCAGTGAATGAATGGATAATAGTTGTTTTTACAGGACCATGTGACCTGGGGCTGCTCGGCTTCCTGTGGGCCCTCAGCATCCCCATCTATAAAGCAAGGGCACAGACCAAGGGTGCTGTCAGCTTTCTGTTGCTGTGACAAAGCATCTGAGAGAATCCCCTTAAACGGAAACAGGGTTTCTTTTGGCTCATGGCTGCATAGGTCTCAGTCCATGGCACCTTAGCCCTGTTGCTTTGGGCCTGTGGCAGCACAGTAGGACATCCTGGCAGCTGGAGCACATGACAGAGGAGGCTGCTCATCTCTGGGTAACTGGGAAGAGGGTGGGTAGGACTGGGCTGGGTCCCAATATCCCCCTCAAGGTCACACCCCTAATGATCTCATTCCTTCCACGAGGCCCCACCTGCTAAAGTTTCCATTATGTCCCAAGGGCCACAGGCTGGTGACCAAGCTTTTAGCACATGGGCAATGGGGACATTTGACATCCAAACCACAATACCAAGTGATCATTAGCTGGGGGCTAACCCCTGGTCACCGGGCCAACCCCTCCCCACAGCCCAGGCCTGGGGAGATTGACTGCATTCTGCAGGACACCCACTTGCAGGCAGCTGCCTCAGCCAACATGGAAGTCCTTAGGAGAGGCTCTTTTATTTCACGGGGGGTGGTACCGGTGATTGATCTCAGGGATGCTTGACCACTGAACCCCATCCCCAGCCCAATTTTGAATTTAATTTAGGGTCAGGGTCTCCCTGATTTGCTTAGTGCCTTGCCATTGCTAAGGCTGATTTTGAAATTTTTGATCCTCCTGCCTCAGCTTCCCGAGGTGCAGGGATTACAGGAGTGCACCACTGCATTGGCCAAGGGGCTCCTTTTTGGCAGTGGGGTTTCCTTGGAGAGAAAGCTGAGCCTGTCCTGGGGTCATCCCTGATTTGCCCACACAGCAGTGCTTTGTTACTTTTTCTTTTCTCTGGAGGGAAACTAAATTCATACCTAGTAAACATAGCCCCACAGGTTCTCTGATTAAGAATAGTGCAGAGCTGGGGGGCAGTGGTACATGCCTGTAATCCCAGACACTCTGGAGGCTGAGGCTGGAGGATGGCATGTTTGAAGCCAACCTTAGCCATTTAGTGAGGCTCTGGCAACTCAGTGACACTCTGTCTGTAATGAAGTAGTTTAAAAAGGGCTGGGGATGTGGCTCAGTGGTAAAGCACCCCTTGGTTCAACCCCTGGTACCAAAAGAGAGAGAGAGAGAGAAGTGAAGAAATAAGGGAAAACAAAACTCAAGCTAAGATGTTAACCCTGGGGCTGGGGATGTGGCTCAAGAGGTAGCACGCTCCCCTGGCATGCGTGCGGCCCAAGTTCGATCCTCAGCACCACATACAAACAAAGATGTTGTGTCCGTAGAAACAAAAAAATAAATAAATAAATATTAAAAAAAAAAAAAAGATCTTAACCCTGCAAACGCAGCTGGTAGAGAAACGTGCTGACTTCAGGGCTATGAGGATTCACCTCACCAAGACTCAGGAAATGCTCTCCAAACCTGTCACCCTCAGGGCTGGGTGAGCTCCATGGTAGAGCACTTGCCTAGCATGTGCAAGGCCCTGGGTTCAATGCCCAGTGCGGCAACAAAAAGAATTTTGAAACCCCATGTGATCCTCAGGTCCAGGGAGAGCAGTCAGAGCAGCTGTCTGCTCCTGAGACTGGGCCTGGAAGGACTCACTGGGAGGATGCCAGGGGGCTCATCAAAGGTCCGGGGAATTGCCACCAGTGCGGCCAAGGTCACTCCTAGATGGCTAAATGAAACCTGTGAGCCATGTTTTCTGTGACTCTCAGGAATCCCTTCCACACCTCTGTCCTTAAAACAGGGAAGAGTAATAATGTCACTCAGTCCCTTTGTACTGCTGGGACCACAGTGGTCTTTAGAGGAGATCTCATGGCTGCCCTGGGTCACCCCCTGCTTCACATCCCCTTGGTGACCAGTGGTCTCTTCCCACCTGAATGCTGTCCAGACCCGACTCCTGGGGTGCAAGCCTTCCCCTCCACCCTCCACCAGTGCTCACCAGCTGCCCTGGGGCATGGGAGGCTGTGACCCAGGCTTGGGTAGGGCTTCCCCCTTAGCCAGAGCCGTCCTGACAGCTTCAGGCTGCAGCCCCAGCCTGGAAGTGGCTGCCTGGAACAGAGCAGGAGGTTGCTCCCTGTGGCCCCTCTGGTCCCTCTCTTCCTCCTGTTGAAGGAGCATGTGAGGAATAGCTTGTCCTTAACCCTGTGCAGAAGCTTCCAAAGAAACCGCTTCAAAGCCCTGGACCAGGGGAGGGGGTTGAAAGGTTTGGACATGGAGCCATCTGAGAAGAAATGGCAGAACTTCAGAGATGAACAAGAGAGCAGGAGTTCCAAGCCTCTTTCGATGGAGTTTCTAGCAAAACAGGATGTTGGTTGCAGGAGCCAGATGCAAGCCAGGCTCAGATGACCCCATGGAATACCATCAGGCAACCAATGGCCACTTCAAAACTGTATTGTAAAAGAGCTTCCAGTCCTGAAGCACAAACTATGCCAGGGGCCTCCAGGCTAAGTGACAGAAGCAGGCACACAATGACACATGGCCTGTGACCTCACTCATGGAGAGTATAATACAGTTGTACCATAGAAGTAGAAAACATTATTGTGACCAATATTTTAATAATGATGATTATTATGATGGCCTTTCATGTTGGTTGTGATAATTGACAGCTGTTATTTTACAAATAATGTTGATCAAACGCTCCCTCTGGGCCATGCTCTAGGCCAGCCACTCTACCTGCCTTGCCTACCTGATCCTCACAGTGTCCCCAAGAAGCCAACACAACAAACCAGAAAGCACAATGTCCCTGCTAGCAAGTGCAGGACCTAAGTCTTGAACCCAGACACAGAGACCAACCAAATTAAATGAAATATTTACTGGAATACTGGTAGAAATCTAGGAGAAGAGGCTGTGGCCTAGAAATGGAGAGGGTTGGCTTCAATCCTCAAAACCCAAAGCTGTCAAGATGGTTCAATTGACCATCCACATTAGAAACTACTCTCCAACGAAATATGCCCCAAACATTGTCAAAACAGAGGGACTGATTGGGAGGAAATGGCAACCCAGTAGAACAGGAGGCACGAGGAGAAACACAGATGAGCACTATGCACGGGAGGAGGTCACTGGAACACAGCTGGCAAGAAGATGAACACAGGCTCAAATGATGTATTTTATTTATTTATTTTTTACAAAAATTAAGGATGTTGATAATATGTGCTGGGAGGGGATAGGAAGATAAGCTTTTTTCATACACTTTGGAGGCACATTTAACATTATCCATGAAACTTAAAAAATGCACGAATGCTATGCTCCCTACAACACAGAAATTCAGGTCTTGGGACGTGCCCTGGGAAGCTGCCAGAAGGAAGTTCATTTCAATGCCGTGTTAAATTATAAGACATGTACAATGCAATGGCCATTGGCAGGAAGTCTGTGGCCACAGTGAATAAGGAGGCACGTGCTGACTGCAAGTTCTTAGGACCTGTGGGTGGAAAGAAGACCCTGGACCACATGTTTCAGCTGTGGGACACAGATACAGCCCTGAACATAGGCTGGTCCAGCGGCACTGTGCATCTCTCCAGATCCACACAGTGTGGAAACCGCAGCCATCACTTGGCTTTAGGGACAGTAGCTGAGGTGATTTTCTTTTCTGAGAGATAGGGGACCACGGGTGACTCCCTCACAAACAGATGACCAGAGCCACCTCTGGGGAGAGTCTGGGCCAGGAGGTGATGGGAGAAGAGGAATTCGATCATCTGTTTCCATTTTTCTGTGATTTGGTTCAAGTGGTAAATCGGTGCTATTTATTAATTAATGGATCAAATGGGTTCATGATTGTTTTAGAGTACAATTAGGTGCCTTCAAACTTTAGGCTACATGGGCACATTTGAGAACGGTTCCAGCCATTCTCTCATCCTTTGGGTCATTCCCCTCCTATGTCCTGTGAGACATTTTCTATGTGAGGCTTTAAGAAGAAAAAGAAGAGAATATTCTGTAAAGAAAACCTTATGATCTGTGCATTATAAAATTGAATGGGTTCATTCAGAAATCAGAAGTTCTATTGAAAGCTATTTGCATGAGGCAAATAAAACCTATTTTTAGGCATCCTGGTGAAGACAAGGTTTTATCTTCATGTCTCATGTCTGTGTTTTTCTTTTTATTTGTTAGAATGAAATTCATAGGTTGGCAGACCATTCTATCAGATGTGTACCTAGATGACATTTCAATTACCCACTTTTACATGGTAGACATTTTGTACATGAATACTGCCTGTCTGCAACTTTTTTTAAAACAGGACTGGGCTCAGAAGCCCAAATACCAATGTTAGCTGGAACATGTTCTCCAGTTTGGCCTATCTGTCAGTATTCCCTGAGGTCATCTGTTCAATGTGCTTCATTACTCCTGCTCCCTCACCAGCTTTCATAGAAACCACATGCTGTCTATGAGTCAGAGACACCAATCTCACAACATAGCATTCTTTGAGTATCCAAAGTCCCACTGTTCACTTCGCCATGCCTGACATTCTCGGTAATATTTATCGGCAAATGTGAGATTTTCAAAGATCCAATTCTATGTGCTCCTTTCTCAAAAAGCCTTAGGCAGGGCTATAGCATACATAAATATGAAGTAAAGGCCTAGTTTTTAAAATGTCATCCATTGAATAGTTGACACATGTCTGAGATATTTTTTATTTTGGAGGAGGTATTATTTCATAGGGAATTCCAACAGCTACATGATAGTGAAATGAGAAGTAGTGCATCCATTTTATTCTTTGTGATGATTTTGATGAGTAAGGATAAGATACTTCCTTGTTCCAATGAAGATGTTGCCCACTTCTGTGAATGGATGCACCGTGTCACCCACTACTTGCATATCTGCATGTTGTGCTTGACATTAACATCGTACTTGGCAGGTGACAGAAAGTCAATACTGAAGTTAAGCTCTTGTGTTCTAGCAGCTGTGCTGCAGATCCTTGGTGTGCCACCTTGTGCAATCCATGCTACTCTGTTCATTTTCCTATTGACTTCCTGGTGATGAGCAAATGGTCTCCTGGTCTTGAGAATGGCCAAGCATTTCTCTGTGAATGTGGAAGATGGGCATGTGGAAGGCTTCAGGGAGGAGGGATCATTGATCATGTACTCTAATCCATGTGCCTGTTTAATGACCTGTTTTTCTTCTTGGGTTTTAAGGGAGACACTGCCCTCAAACACTTCTGTGCAGCTGGGAATGCAGGCTTCTGCTTCACCTTGAAAAAAGCATTAATGAATCCTTTCCAGAAGACATGAGAAGAGAGAGTGAGCCTCTGGTAACATGCAGGTTCCTTGCATTGCCCATGGGCTAGAGGAGAGAAGAGTTGCTTCATGAGATTTGATCCCCTTTTTCCTGAAAAGTTCCACACGGAGGTGAGTCCCCAGCATGTTTAGACATCATTTCAGACATCTTTGTTGATGGAAATGAATCACACCCCCTGATGATGTGGAAGAGCTAAAGATGGGTTTGCTATGAATTTTCTATTTCATTTCTCAGGGCCTGAGTCAAGCCAGCCATTGTGCTGTCAGCGCATGAGCTGCTGGTCAAATGTGAGGAAGTGGTCTTGCTTTATGAAAACACCACCCTGAGTCAGTGAGCCAGAGGCAGCCTGCAGTCCCTGTTTTCCTGTAAAGGCAGATTGCTGTGGATGGCCTCTGGCCTCGTCATGCAGCCCTGCTCAGAGTAGGGGATTGAGGGTCCAGGCAGATCCCAGTTCCTTTTGACCTCTATGCCATTGAGCCGCCCCAGGGTCCTTGGACTCTACCTGGTCTTCTGGCCTGGGTCATGGGATGTGAGGTTTGGAATCCCCCTCTGTGGTAGGATCCCAGGCCCCCCAGCCACTTGAGGGCAGCACATCCTTCCCTAATTGTGATAGAAGGGGAGGATTCTCCCGCCCATCCTCATGCATACTCATCCCACATTTTGTAGCTTGACACCTGAAGACCTTTATTCATTGACTTATCCTAAGATGAGTCAATCAGCAGTCTCCCAAGGGTTTACATTGTGGTAATTGACACCAAACATCCGTTTTGTAATTAAACCATTTTGGAGGACACAGTTGAGTGGCATTAAGCATGTTCATGTTGGTGTATAGGCGTCACCACCATGCATCTCCAGAACTCACGTGGACATACT
This sequence comes from Ictidomys tridecemlineatus, assembly GCF_052094955.1. Lineage (NCBI taxonomy): Eukaryota > Metazoa > Chordata > Mammalia > Rodentia > Sciuridae > Ictidomys > Ictidomys tridecemlineatus. Next base: position 81,001,894 of record NC_135485.1, on the reverse strand, counting down.
CTTGCCATCAATGCTGAATTCTAGTGCCCTTGAGGCCCAGGAAAAGAACATTGTATTCTATCTTTTTATGAACCTGATAATTGAGAATCTGAGATAAGTGAAATCCTACAAAATTTGCCTTTCTCTGGACACGATCATTTTCAAGGGATGCAGTTCACCCCCACTCGTGGGCATATCAGGTCCACTGCTAACTCTGCGGGTGTTTCAATTGCACTCTCAGTGACAGTGATGACTGTGTGCACATGAGCTGTGTGTCCAGCTCAGATCCCAGGATCTAGGGTCTTTGGTTCCACGCAGCCTATAGGTTGCCTGTTCCTCCAGGTGTCTGCAGGCCAGTGGCATGAAGGCCCTGGGCCTGGTGGTTTCTTTAGGTGAGTGCAATACGTGTCCACAGTGTCGTGGGACATGATGGACTATAAATAGAAGCAATGCCTGGATACTCCTGGGATCTCAGTAGGCTCAGCCTGTGTGCTGAGAATTGTTGTGACCTCCTAATTAATGGGCCCCCAGAATCCCAGAGAAAAGGGCAAGTCCAGAGCAGTGGAACCTCAGTGTCTCTGAGAGAACTTTTGGGGTGGGGGGCCGGGATACATTGATGTGAGGACTCTGATGCAGAGTCACGTGCTTCGAATCCAGGTAGAGGTGCTCAGGAGCAGCCTGGGCTGGCACGTGGGTTCCCCACCTCCACACCTGTTTAACATCTTGGGGCTCTGATTAGCACAGCAGCCTGACCACGTGAGGGCATCTGCTGTCTCTGCGTACAGTGATCTGGGTTTTCTTCACGTCTCTCAACAATTCCACATAACACCAGTTCTGAACCCAGAGTCCTGGGCACTTAGTTGAGGCTCCATCAGCTCCCACCTCTCCCTACCTGACAGAGCCCTCCTGGCTCCCTCTGCACTCATTACATTGAAGATGAAAACCTGGAGGGTGGGACTTCCTGTCATCCAGAAGTTCCAAAACACATTCCACTGTTCCTGGAACTCAAATGGTGGGGGGGGGGGCCACAAGCACCCTGGCATCCATGTGTGGGAACCATGGTAGTATAATCAAGAAACAGGAAGGAGAGGGGTTGGACTGATCAGTACAGATGGCAGGGCATAGTACAGAGTGGAATGGAGAGTTCTCACCCGGGGTGATTGTTGTGATGTGCACAAATGCTCTGCTGGTGCTGGGGTGCCCGCATGGTTTCTGGGGTCTTGAAAGGCTACAGATGCCCACAGAGTGTTCTCAGATGCACAGTGGGAGGCCCGTTGCAATATGTACATGTGGAAGAAGTAGGAGACCCCCTTAGTGTGGAGGTGCCATCTAGAAGGCAGCCTCACTTCTCTGAAAATCTTGATTGGAAAAAAAGGGTACGGACCTGTGCCCAAAGGGCCATATATGCTCCTGGAAGTTGGTGGTGGAAATAGTTTTCCATCTATTAATCACTCCCTCACTCACTAATGTCCTTGTGTCCTTGAGAAAGGCTCTCCCTTTCCTGGTTTTCCTGAATAGAAATCCTCGTGCCTCCTGGGTGAATAGGGTTATGGGTTGTGCAGAGGGTGGTGGTTTACTAAGCATCTTAGAGACTGTCCTTTATGGAGCCTAATGATCCCAACTGGGGAATGAGGCCAGGGTCCTAACTGTGTTTAGTGTGAGGACACCATGGGTTCAGAGAGGGAAAGAAGCACAAGGGAAACTCAGATGTCCCTTCATGGCCTCTGGAGTTAGAGGACTTACCCCTTTGCACCTGGGATCAGGAGACCTCATTTCCTCGAGGACACGCACACTCAGATATTAATCTTGAGTATGGATTCCTTTCTGGGGTCCAGGGCTGTTGTTAGCCACCAGGAATGACAGTGCTCTCCATGCTGAGTGGAGCCATTTTTGCCAGGAAAGAGCCCGTGGTCACGCCTTGTGCAAAGCATCCCACGCTAGGGGCTCCCATCCCTACATTCCTGTCCTGAAAGGAAGCCACTCAGAGGCAAGGTGGGTCCAACCACCTCCCATGTGTTCACTCATCACTGTGTTCCAGCAGTCACCCCAGTTAACAGTCCTGATAGAATAGGATGTGGCTCAGAATGTCACCCTCATGAGCTCTACCCTGCCACAGCTGCAGTTCTGCAGTGGGAGAAACTCAAAACCTCAAAACACGTGCACATGAAAGAAAAGAGCAAGAGCCAGAGCCCAAACAGGGCCACATGTGGCAAGGACAGATGGAATGCCTAGGTTGGGACTCAGAATTATGTCAGTGGGGTGGCATTGCTGCTGACACCAGCATGATAACAGAGAGCCAGCCCTGCTCATTTTGGGGAGCAGTGTGTTGGGGAAGGCAGCAGAAATTGAGAGGCAGGATTGAGTTTGGCCCTAGGAGGAGGTTGGGTAAAAGGCCAGTGTGAGTTGGAGGGCCTGGGCAGATAGAGAGAGGCCAGGGCACACCCCAAAGCCTGGAGACTGCACTTGATGTCCAGGGTTGTGAAACACCACCTCCCCTCTTACAACTGAGAGCAAGGGGCATTTATGAGTTCAGTTTGTGTGCGGCTGCATCCAAGGTGGCTCGGCTAGGCACCTCTGTTTCCTTGACTCAGGAGGCTGGGAGTCCAGGCTCCACTGAGGCTCAGCTGGGAGGATCGGACTCTGAGTTTATGCCTGTGTTCCTGGTAGGATCCATGTTGGCTGAGCCTCAGTGTTTTTGCAATGAGAGGATGGGTGACTGTCATGTCTTTATCACAGGACACACTTGCTAAATGGATTTGTTTGATCTGGGGAGGAAAGAGAGAGAGGGGAGTGGTGCTGGAGACAGGGATGCAGACAGGGGTCATGGACTTGGCATAACTCAGTCTTGGAGGTGATATCCCATCACCTGTACCCACTTCAATTTCCATGAATCCAGAGGCTGACCCCCTTGAGGTGAGAGGTGAACCGGTTCTGGGCAGCAGGATGCTGTGTTACCTCGGAGTCTCTGTGAGACCCCAACACTAGACACACTTGGCCCTTTTGAAATCTTAGGAGAAGCCTTGGGAAGTTGTATGGCAGAGGGGAGCAGCCTCTGCATCTCAGTCCCCTCCAACTTGCCATGGTGTAGAGAGGGAACTGCAGCCATGATGGGACGGACATTGGCCACGTCCCTGTGTGGGACACATGCCTGATTGAGTTGGGGTGCATTCTTTGTCTCTCCCCCTCTTGTGATTGTCCCATCTCTACATTTGTGCTTTAGCCACCTGTGAGTCCCATCTCTGGTTTCAGAGAGAATAGAGGGTGTTATGGGCCAATAGACACAATAAATCCTAGAGATTAGATGCTACCCTACTTTCCAGAAAAGACTGGGCACACCATGAGTTGCACAATGATGGGACCAGGGTCCAAAAGCTGCTGAGAGGGAAGGACTGGTTGTGAATGCATTTTTGAAGGCTCCAAGCTGGAACTCTAGTGGCACCAAGCAGGGCAGATGCTGGTGGGGATGTTTGGGTAGTTGTTGGTGAACACCTGCGCACCTGAGATGTTTAGGCATGGAGGAGAAATCAGCAGCTCATAGGGCTTTTGAAAGTGGTCTTATGTGAAAAGAGGCTCAGGTATGGGCACAGGAAATGACATCATTGCCTTGACAATGGATCAAACAGAACATGGAACCCTGGTATCCAGGCACCCACTTAACTGACCAAGCCATCCGAGCTCATTTGGTTGGAGAAACTGGAGTGAGAAGGATGTTCTCCTGTGGTTGCAAACAATGCCGAGCCTCAGGCTCCCAAGAATCTCAGGGGGGCCAACTAGCCCTTTTGTGGATACACTGGGTGAGGCTTCATCTTAGACGCCAGAGCCTCTGGCGATTGTCGCAGAGGAGCTCAAGAGTAACAGTGAGTAGCACAGGGCAGGTGAGCCCAGCAGGCCCTCTAGTCTGATCCCTGATGAATGGCCCAGGACTCCTATTCTGACTCTGTGTGTGTGTGTGTGTGTGTGTGTGTGTGTGTGTGTGTGTGTGTGTTTGTACTGATGGGAACTGTCCCATTGTGCTTTGACTCTAGTGTATTGGCACGTCATTTTTCTGTTTGTCACCATTTCCATTTTGAACCCACCATTCTTGGTCCCAACCCAGGGTGAAAATGATGAGAACACGGAGGAGCCCTTCAGGGTACAGAGCCTTGAACCTTACAGGCAGGACCAGCTTAGGAATGAGCTCCTGCCTGTCATTTGTGGGAGGAACCTACATTTCAGCAGCAACATGGGGTTAATCTCCTGGGATTCCATCCCCACCCAGCAGGTGCTGGATCTCTTGTTCCCAAGGTAAGCACCAGACCACCAAGCCCAAGTGTGTAGCCCCCTCATGCCTGGGTCTTGGGGCTGCCATGTACCTCTCAGGGACCCAAAGGTTTGTGATACCTAATGAGATAGAGGACCACACTCATAGTGGAATGTCAGCCCCAAATGGGATGAGTCCTGGAGGTGCCTGCCACAGCCTTGCAAGGGGAGTGAACTCCCCTCTCAGGCAGAGAAACCATCCTGACTCCAGCTGATCCACAGAGGTTCGTGGAGCAGTCCCCACACACTGGCCACCACAGCTCAATGGTGTGCACTGAGATCATTCCCAGGTGGACTCAGCGAGGCCAGGTGGTCTTTCTGGTGCGATATTGGCTTTGTGAAGAACGTAGATCTGTGCCAGAGGCGTCTCAAAACTCAGGCCTTGGGAAAAGCACTTTTGGGTTAATAAAGACATGTTAATTTCCATAGTGGGACAGAGCATCCTAGCTGGGACATAGCTGGACAGGGGCTTTGGACATGGCGGCTCCCACACCCAGAGATATGTGGGAATCAGCAGTTTGGGCTCATTCACTGATGAACATGGAGAAAGTACCCACTGTGTGAAGACATGTTTCCAGTCACGTTTTATAATTCATTGAAAAATGGGGTGCAAATGACTGCCATTGTGTCCCTTTTCATGGGGGTCAGCCTCAAACCGCAGGTGCCATGAGTACATATCCTACATGTGACTGCATCCCTGACTCCATGGGGCATAACTGCACGTTGTCCTCTTCAGTGACTATGGTGGACCCCTGGACCAACTTCAACATGGAATGGGCTTGGGGTCAAGAGGGTGGGCTCTGTTTCCAGAATAGGGACCTGCAAGGTGATTTGACTTGGGAAGGCTGAGGAAAGACTGCTCTCCCCAGTGTAGGGTCAGAGGTTTCCTCTGGAGGCCGTGGCATAGGCAAGGCCAGGGTTTTGCTGACTCCACACCTTCCTCCCCATAGTGCCTCACCTTCCTTCCTGGGGACCTGGGTGAACCTCTACTCTGAGGCTTCCCATCAGCCTCCAGGCTTTCTGAGTCTGCAGCAGCTGCTATCCATGTGGCTCCTGCTGGGTGGCTTGAACCTGGAACACCAAGCACACCACCTCCTGGCCCCAATTGAAGATGGCAAATCAAGCCAGGCAAAGCCTGAGAGCCAGGTGGACTGTGGTGAGTACCTAAGGGTATATGAGGAAAGGTCCGACTCTTGTCCCACTGCAGGGAGTCTGTATGCCTGGTGTTGGGCTGGAAATTAGGACAAGCCTTTGTCCATTCAGGAAGTGACCCCAGTCTGCAAAGAGGTCCTGTGTGGGCTAAGGGCCTGAGTTCTTCCTGGCAGCAGGGGTATTGTCTGTCTGTGCGAAGGTCAGAACAAGGCAGTCATGTTGGCATCTTTTCTCCTCTAGCTACAAGCTCAGTTCTTGTCACGGCTCCTCAGCCAACCCCAGAGCCAGAGGCTTCTCCCAGGGAAGGGCCAGAGCCGGAGTCCAGGACATCAGGGGTCTCGACTTGGTCCTCCCCAAGGCCCCAATATAACAAACGGATGAGAGGCAGGTGCCTCATTCACGTCTACCTGGAAAACGAAAGGACAACACAGTATAGGAGCATCCTGGTGAGTCTTCAAGCAGGGGAGTCTCCTGGGAGCCCACAGTGGGGAAGACCGAGTCCACAGCAAACACTTTGGACTAGGCCTGTCTTCTTGAACTGGAGATTCTGGAAGGTCAGGAAGGAGAGCAGAAAGTGAGGAAGAGAGAGGCAGGGGAGCAGCAGCATGCCAGGTCTGGGTGCGAGTGGGCCTGCGTGTTTTGGGGTGTGCAGGTCAGAAGTGCAGGAGTGAGTGCTGGGTTCAGAGGAGGTCAGAGAAATATCGAGGGTACAGGCCATCCTCTACTGACCTTGGTATTGAGGAGGAGTATATTGAACCGTGGAGGTTGAAGCAGAGGAGTTGGCAGTTATTTTCTTGTGTGTGGGAGGGGATGTGTTGCTGGTTGAAGAGAAGGGAGCCATTGTAGAATGATTAGGGTGGGTAGGTGTGGGTCACAGACAACTGGGGGCCTTGGAGGGGCCCATTAGTGTCCTAGTTTGCATGTATGTGAATAGAGATTTAGCGGCTCTCTCTGCAGAATTTTCCTGGGTGTGGAGTATCCATCATGAGACTCTGGTGTCCACCTCCAGGGGAGCCATGTTGAACCACTGCACCTGCTGGGTCCGAACCTCCTGACACTCTAGCAAGCACTGACACTCTCGAGCCCAGCAACTTCCATGCCTATCATTAAAGAGTCCTAGTGTGTGTTGTGCCCTGGCTGTCATGACCAAAGCACCTAGGGTTTGTGCCTGGTTCACACAAAAATGCAGCTGCATCCCAGACCAGAGCAGGGATATGGAAGTCCACTGGACCATTCCTCCCATCTTGATGGGACTACAGTGTGTCTGTACAAAGCCTTTTGGTCCTTATTCCCTTGTCCCTGTAGGGCATAGCAGGTTGAATCAAACTCTTGTACCAAGATTGGACTAGAGGCTCATAGGAGCCATGACCCACATGATCACATAAAGGCCTCAGGTAGCAGGGTATCAAGATGGTGCCCTTGTGTTAAGAGCTCACTTGTCTCTGATTGTCCTTGAGCACTGACCTCTGGGTAGCTACTCCCAAATTCCCTCTCTGATGAGCTTTCTCTAACCCTGCTCAGGTGACCTGCCAGGACAGGGCTCCAGTCATCATCCGCAGGGCCTTAGATGCACACTTGCTCCAGCAGGAGGACCCAGAAAACTACGAGCTTCTGCAAATTCTCTCAAACCATCAGAGTAAGTGGAACCATCAGAGGGTAGGGAGCAGTGAGTCACAGTGGGCTCACGATAACTGGGAGCCAAAACACAGTGTGCATTGACCCAGTGCCCAGGATGAGTATGGTAGGACTTGTGCATAAAACAAAGTGTAATGATGGGGCATAAATCTGCAGGTTCTTCATGTTCTCCAGGGGCTGTGGACCTGCCTATCATGTGTTCTTTCCTTGGCCTGGGGAGGCATTGCAAAGCTATTATCCACAAGGGGCCAAGAAGAGAGGCTTCTTTGTCTTGTGTCAAGAAGACAGACAACCACAGGGTGCCTACTTTGGCGGCCTTTCCTGACCTAGATGAGTACATGAGAAAAGCAGTTCAATGAAGAATCATTTCTGGCTTCCAATCTTTCTATTCATTGCAAACTGAGTCCACTAAGGACCAGAGGCCATTTCTAGAGAGAAGAGTGTGGTAGAATAGAACCCTTCACAGCTTGTAAACTCTTCTTGAAGAGAGAGAGAGAGAGAGAGAGACAGAGAGAGAGAGAGAGAGAGAGAGAGAGAGAGAGAGAGAGAGAGAGAGAAGAAGAAGAAGAAGAAGAAGAAGAAGAAGAAGAAGAAGAAGAAGAAGAAGAAGAAGACGAAGAAGAAGAAGAAGAAGAAGAAGAAGAAAGAGGAGGAGGAGGAGGAGGACGAGGAGGAGGAGGACAAGGATGAGGAGGACGAGGAGAAGGAGGAAATGGAGGAGGAGAAGGAGAAGTAGAAAAATGAAAATAAGTTGAAGGAGGAGACCATGAATAAGAAGGTCAAGATGACTTTAAGAAGAAGCATGAGGAGAAGATGAAGAAGAACAAGAACAAGAAGGAGAAACACAAGCCGAACAAGAAGTATAACAATAAATTGATTAAAAATGTGAATTAGAATTATACTCATGAGGAGGAAATGCAGAAGTGGGGAACTCAAGAGAAATATATATCTCTGGATGGCACAGCCCTGCTGTGGACATCCTCCACCTACGCTCAACACACCTCCAAACCATACCCCTCCAATTAGTGTAGCCCTGTATGAGTGGATGAATCCACTGGCAAGGTGGAGGCACCCACCATCAAGTGCTTTTCCCCAAACCCACCTGTGATCATTGCTGCAGTGGGGAGAAAACCTTGAACACATGAGTCTTTGGGGACCAATCCAGATACAAAGTCTAACTGTTTCACTTTGGTGGGTCCAACGTGACCTGGGGTACAAGGGGCTATTTCCTTGAAAGGTGTTCCTGTAGTGGACCTCCTGTGCATAGAGGGTCCTCAGGGAGGAATCAGTGGGGAGTCTTTGGTGGAACAGTAGCTGGATTCGGGGGCTCTCAGGTCTGTGTGTGAGACCTGAGCTGGCAGAGGCTCTCAGTTGTGGGGGATGTTGGGTAGTGTATTCCTTGAGTGTCACCTACCACGCCTCTGCCCCTGCCTCTCCAGAGCTGAGGATCCCTGCTGATGGAAACGTATATTACGCCCTGGATGGCAGAGTCAATTATAACATTCTTCTTCGGGAAACAGCTGCCAGAAAGTTGTTTAAAGTCAAGCCAAAGGAGGTAAACAGCCACCTTCTTCAGTCTTTACTCCTGGTGCCACTCCACATCCTCCAAGGGGACAAGAACCTCAGGTTCTTGATGGATGTTGTAGAATGCCCACAGAGCGAATGCCAGGCTGGGTGGGTGCAGGTGCTGGGCTTTGCTGATGTTGTCATCCCCCACAGTTCTTGGAGCCTTCTGTGGCAGTGGCATCCAGGATCCCAGCAGCTGTGAGCAGCAGCTCTGCAGTGGCTGCAGGATCATTGCCCCAGGCCACCCAAAGCAATGAGTGGTGCATGAGAAAAGTCACCAGTAGCAGCTCCTCACTGCTTCACTCCAGCGAGCAGGTGGAAGACAGCTGCTTTGTCCACGTCCTCCTAGAGGGACAGAGCCTGAGGGAGACAAAGCGCATCCTGGTAAGCCTGACAGCAGGGCTGCCTCCTGGGTGTCCACACAGTGGAAGGCAGGAGACACAGCTAACCCTGGGGCTGTGGTGGGAAATTAAGGAGAGGTCAGTCTTAAGGGCTTGACCTGAGGGGGGAGAGCCTCAGCATGCCCAGCTGCAGCAGTGAGTGGGCCTGTGTATTGTGGGTTTGGCAGGCCAGAAGTGCAGACGGAAGTGCTGTGGACAGATGAAGGCAGAGATATGTCCAGGGTGTAGGCTGCAGTGCCTTGAACTTGGTATTCTCAATGAGTGAGGTTGGAGCAGAGGAGCTGGCAGTGACTTGTCACATGTGTAGGAGGGGGTGTGTTCCTGGTGGCAGGAAAGAGAACCTCCTTAGCATGACTAGGTGTGGAAATTTGGGGTTGGGATCACCTGGGGGGTCATGCCAAAGCTTTGGAATGTCAGTCTTTGCATGTATGTAAATACGGAGCTAAAGGGGTTCTTGGCAGAATTTCTATGGATGTGCAGTAGACACGCTAATGCTGCAGGTGTCCAGCTGCAGAGGAGACATGTTCAGTGACTGCCAGTGCTGAGTCAAGTACATCATTACAACCAGACCCGCACCGAGCTTCCAGAGCCCAGGGCCTCTCAAGGCTATCATGAAGCACTCAAGTGCACACTCTTGTATCTGAGTCTGTTTTGTGTAGTGGCAGTCAGGACCAAAATTTTCAGTGCATCTGCCTCTTCCACCCACAAAGGCAGCCTGCATCCCAGAGCACACTTGGTGTGCAGATCCCTGGCCCATTGCTGTCATCTCAGTGAGATGAGAGTGTGTCTGTGCATAGGCAGTTTGGTCCTTTGACCTGAGTGGAATGTGGCTCCCCAGGGGGAGGGGAGATGGCAGGTACAGGCAGATATTTGTACCAGGATTGTTCTAGTAGCAAGAACCCAGGGGGTATATGGAGGCCACACTCAGGTACCATGATAACAAGATTGTGCCCTTGTATATGTAGCTAACATTTCTCCTGAATGTTTGACCACAGTCTTCTGGGTAACTAATCTAAAAGCCATTCTCTGATGACATTTGTCCCACCCTGATCTAGGTGATGTGTCAGGAAAGGGTGACAAGCCTCATCCGCAGGGCCTTGGACCAAAATTTGTTGCAGCATGAGGATGTGGACAACTTTGAGCTGCTGAGAATGATGTCTCTGCATGACAGTAAGTAGGACAATCAGAAAGTGGGGAGACATGATCCACAGTGGGCTCAGGATAACTCACAGCCAAGAGAAAGTGGGCCTTGGCCCTAAAATAGCCAGAGTGTGGTGGGCCTGGTGCAGGAAATCAAGTGCAGTGATGGGCGTGTCCAATGTAGAGGTGCTCAATGAGGCCCCAGGGGGCTGCTGGACCTCCCTAAATGTGTTCTCCCCTGGACCTGGTCTGGCAATGCAAAGCTAATATCGATGAGGGCAAGGCAGAGAGAGGCTCAATCCATCATCAGTTTGGTTTATGGCTCACTGATAAGGATGCCTTCAAATGAAGAGGAGCAGAGCATGGGTCCTGATTGGATCAGCATTGCTATGGACGGAAGCAGCACAGGTCCCAATCCATGGCCAGGATATGAGAAATCCTGCCTACTCAAAAATGTCAGGATTGCAGCAACTGGGAACAGGACTCAGTGAAGAGGAAGTCAAGGCCAGGGGACAGCCTGTTTGGGTTCTTTTTGGAACAATTCCAAGTCCTCTGTGCCTGGGTGCCCATCTCCTGAAGATATCGGAATGGCCAGGTTATTATTCCTTCCAGCAACAAAGAAGGGCATCTGAAGAACAGAGGCCACAATGCTGAGCTGTCCACAATGCAAGTGCTCTTTCTTTTCTTGTGAGCCCGACACTCCTAGCCTCCACCATCCCAGCCTGTCCACAGTAGAACCCACCATCTGTCGGGCAGGTAAGTGAGTTTTCCCATTTTCACACACCACCTCATTTGGGTTGTCTCTGTCTCACACATAAGGAAGACTGAGGTGCAAGGAGCTGGGCAAGGGGCAGTGTCTGCAAATCTCAGGGACTTGGGAGGCAGTGCAGGGGGATGGGGATTTCCAAACAGCCTCAGAAACTTATGGAGACACTGTACCCAAGTAAAAAGGCCTCGGAATGGTCTCATTGCTTAAGTGCCTCTGGTTTTATCCCTAGTAAAAAAATAAGCCAGTCAAAAGGAATTACCAAACCGAGAATCTACAAAGGTGATTTCAGAAACAGACTTTCAACCCAAGCCACGCATCAGTTGAGAGCAGGCTGCAGACCAGGGGAGGTTTGTGTGTAACAGACGTCAAAAGGGAGGACTACGGGGGCCCTGGAACCCACTAGGTGTGATGGCATCTATGCCTTATGGCAGGAGGGTGGCAGTGATGCTGGCCCTCTCCTAGATTTTGGAAACCTTGTTTTCATTGGGGAAGCTTTATGGAGGTGGAATCTATTTTAGCAATCCTGGTCCAGGTGAGTGCTGACTACCACAGGTACAAACCTATCCAGAATGCGGTGTCTGTTATTTAGTCTTTCCTGACTGTGACAATGACAAAGAAAGGAAGTCACTTGTCTTTGGTCTTGGTTTCACTCCTGGCCATTGATTGAGAACTGATTTCATCTTGGACTACTGAACAGAGGCTGCATCTGGGCAAAAGAGTGTGATAGATTTGAACTCCTCAGGACGCCCTGCCATTGCCAGAGAAAGAAGGAGAAGGAGGAGGAGGAGAAAGAGACACTCCTGAGTGGAGAGAGGATCACACAATGAAGAGCAGGAGGAAGAAGAAGAAAAAGAAGGAGGTGAACAGAAGGAAAGGTGGAGGGAGACACACAAGAAGAAGAACAAGAAGGAATCATGTAAGAACAAGAAAAAGACCCAGAAATAACTACAAGAAGATGCAGGACAGAAAGAAGAGCCAGAAGTAGAACAAGAACCAGAATAAAAGTACCAATCAGACAGCTCCTGATGAGAAACAAGGGGAAGGAGAGCAAACCTAGAAAACAATAGAGTTATCCAGGGCACCACCCTGCTGAAGTCCTCCCAGGTCCATGCCCAACACACCTCTGATGGATACCACCTCCCTTCCGCGTATTCATTCATGAGTGGATTCATCCAGGGCAAGGGGATGAATTCGCCCACCATCGAATGCTTCCCTGAATGCCGATGTGTGAGCATAACTGCACAGGAGCCTTTGCCAATCCTGATGCAGAGCCTAGCAGTGTCCCTTTGGCAGATCCAACCTGCACTGAGAAGTTCTGGGCCCGAGGTGCTGTTTCCATTGCCAGGTGCTCTTTTGGTTTAGAATCCTGTACATCATCTTCTCCAGGGAAGAATCACTAAGGGAGTCTTTGGTGGCACTGTAGCTGGGTAGGAGGGCTCTCAATTCTGGTGCAGGCTCGCCCTGGCGGAGACTCTCAGGGGTTGTGGGTGTTTTGTGGTATAATCCTTGAGTGCCACCTAACAATTCTCTCCACTTTGCTCTGCAGAAATCAAGGTCCCTGACCACTCACTCATGTATCTGTCCATGAATCCACAAATAAAATATTATTTCATCGTGAGGAAACGCCTCAAGGTCAAGGGAAAGGAGGTAAACACCTACCTTATTCAAGCTGTACTTGTGCTGCCATTCTACTCCCACCTGGAAAAATAAGAAGCCTGAGCACCTGGACATATGTGCTAGAAGCCCATAGAGCCAACTGACAGGCTGGGGTGGCTTTCTTTTTCTGGGTTTGCTGATGTTCCATCCCCCACAGTTCTCAGAATCAACCTGCAAGTCCTCCAGGCCGCTTTCCCACAGGCAGGTGGGAGACACCTGCTTAATTCGTGTCCACTTAGAAACACAAAGTCCAAAGATGGCCAAGACTGTTTTGGTAAGCCTGGGAGCAGGGGTGTCCCCTGGTGCTTACACCTGGGTGGGGAGCAGACACTGGTCCAATACCATGGACTACTCATGCCCTCTTGAATTTGGAGCTTCTGGATGATCAGGAGGATAGATGGGAATCAAGAAGGAAGAGGTCAGTGTGAAGGGCTGGAGCTGAGATGAGGGAGAGCAGCAGTTTGTTCACTGCCATGTCTGAGGGAGTCTGTGTGTCAGGTGGCAGCATGCAGTCCAGAAGGGCAGAGGCAGCTATGGGTGACAGATGAGAACAGGCCAGGACCTAGGTTGCAGGTTCCACTCTATGGGATGCTGGTATCTATGGAGCAGGACACCAGTATGAGGTTCTGCATGTTCCTTGAACAAGGAGCTGAGAGGGTCTCTCTGCAGAGTCAGTATGGATGTGGAGCAAGCACACTAAATGTCCAGATAACCCAATGACCACCCTTGCCGTATGAGGTGCCCTCCTACACCCCACCCAGCACTGAGCCTCTGGAGGCCAGGAGCTCTCGTGGTTATCTTTCGTCACTCCTGTGAGTGGTCATGTTCCTGGGTCTGATTTGGGCCCTGGCAATCCAGACCAAAGCCTCTAGGTTTTGTGCCTAGGCCATTCCCAATGCCGCCTGCATCCTCGGGTAGACCTGGGATCTTGGAGGCTATTGTCCCATTCCTCCCAACTTGTGGGATGAGATTCCATCTGTATGCAGGTAGTGGGGTCCTTTCACTTGGAGAGAAGTGCAGCTCCACAAAGAGCAATGGCAGGTCCAGGAAGTCCTATGTACAAGGATTAAGCTAGTAGCCTATGGGAAGAGCCCACTCGATGAGCAGGAGGTCAGCCTCAGGTAGTAGGGTCATGGATGTTGCCCTTGTATTTAGAGTGCAGGTGCCTCCAGAATGCCCCTGCCCACTGTCCTTGAGTAGTCACTTCAAGGCCCATTTCCTGAAGGCCTGTCTCCCATGCTGCTCCAGGTGACCTGCCACGATCGGGCTCCTGTCGTCATCCGCAGGGCCCTTGAGCTACACTTGCTTACTCAGGAGAAGCTGGAGGACTATGAGCTGGGCCAAATCATCTCTCACCGTCAGAGTAAGTGGGACAATCAGATGACAGAGAGCAAGGGTCAGGATGTGGACTCAGGTCAACTCTTAGCACCAAAGAGTAGTCTCTGACCCCCAAGAACACTCCAACAGGGTGTGTTGGGCTCGTGCACAAAGCCAACTGCACTTCTGCTGGTGTAAGCTCTCCAAGTGTTTTGGTATACCCCAGTGGCTAGTGCGGCTCCCCACCAGGTGCCCTGCCCAGGACATGAACAGGCATCCAAAGCTGACATCATTGAGGAGTGAGGAGGAAAGCCTCTTTCCAGGAGCAGTATGGTTCTGTGGTCTGAGATAGGAGTGGTTTCAGAGGAACATGGGAATGCATGGGCTAAAGAGGGAACTGGCATTTTGTGGACTGAAGCAGTAGGATTGAAAGCCTTCTGTGTGACCAGAAAACCACTGCCTTGGCAGAGAATTGCCAAGATTCTAGCAAGCAGTAACAGGATGAAATTGGGAAGAAAACACAGCCTGGGAGACAGCTTGAATCATCTGTTTTTGCATAAATTCCATGGTCTTCCGCACCTGAGTCCACTAGCCAAGGAGTGATCCCAATAGCCAGGTTATGATCCCTAACTAAAGTCAGATGAGGGCTTCCTGAGCACGTAGCCACAGAGCTCATCTGATAATAATGTCAGCGCTTTTTCATTGGTTGGTTGGTTGGTTTTTGTGAGCCAAACACCTCAGCAGCCATTATCCCATCCTATGTATGCTGAAGACCACCATCCCAATGAGTTCTAGGATCACTGGTCTCTTATCTTAACCTTCTGTTAGGTTAGTAGAGTCTATGGAAGAGGAAGTCTGTCTGGGGCCTTGGTAGCCTAAGAAATTCATAGCAGAGATCCCCACATCCAACCCAGAAGGGATGGAGAACAGGCTCTAGGTTAGAGGAGGGCGACAGGAAAGAGGTGTTCAGAGGAAGGAGAAGCTGGCTTTTGTATTCCTCCACTCAAGGTCATGGCACCACTGGGCCATACACCATGTTGGAGGGAAGCAGTCCCTTTGCTGGTCTTTGGAATCATTGTTCTCAGGAGGGCAGCATTTGGAATGTGGCCTCCATTCTCATAAGCCTGGTTCACATGGAGGCAGGCTTCACCAATGCAGAAGCGTGGCTCTAATGTGGTATCCGTGCTGGTCAGCCTGTCCTCACTGTGGCCATACTTGAGGAATCCTAGGCCTTTTCTCTGGGTTTCAGAACTTTTTCTTTGGTTGTGCACTGAGGCTGTCCATAAAGCTCTAGTGTGTGGCAGTGGAGAGCTCCTCAGCCCTTGCTACAAAGGCATAGACTGGGAAAGAGAGAACAAGGCTGGGAGAGAGGGAGAGAGAGAAAGACGGAGACGAGAAGGAGGACCTCTACTTGGAGAATGAGGATTCAGTGGAGCCAACAGGGACAAGGTACTGTTGCCCAGGGCGCACCCCTGTTTAGGTCTTCCTCCAACCATGCTCAACCTTTCTTCCAGTCCCTCCCACCCCCCCAGTAGTGTATTCATCTTGAATGAGAATTTCATGTTGACATCAGAGCACTCCCATCCAATGCTTCCCTCCAAACCCACCTGTGAAGATGGCTCATGTGGGGTCTGAATCTTCGGCAAAGGGCCTTTTGTGGGAGATTTCAGATGCAAACCCTAGTGGTGTGCTTTGGCAGATGCAAGAGGACCTGGGATGTTTTGGAGTCCAAAGCCTTTGGTAGGAACAGACATTAGGTGTGTTGAAGTGCTCTGCCTAGTTTTTCCTCAGGGAGGACTGTGGAGGCTGTCTTGTTGGTATTGGTGCTGAATTGGAGAGCTCTCAGGTGTGTGGCTCAGTTCATTTCTGGCACAGGCTCTCAGATGTTGGGGTGTCCCAGGGAGCACCTCCTGAGCCACCTTATTGTGTACACCCCTCTCTCCCCAGAGCTGAGGATTCCAGCGCAGGCCAACGTATTTTACGCAAAGAAGCCTCACACAAAACCCAACTTCGTGCTGAGGAAAAGGAGCCTCTCCCAAAAGAATGATGAGTGGATCCAGCCTCAACCTCCCTCTTGTCCTGCAAAGAAGGCTCCAGCCCTCCTGAGGATGCTTGCAAAACCATTCTGCTGGTGTGTGCCTGGGCGGGGCTGAGGCAGCCCAGGGATATATACATTGATTACTATTGGCTTCAAAGTTTGAATCTATAGTTTGCCATTGTCCTTGACCCTGTTTAGTAACACAGTTGTTACTCTATCCTGTATTTGTTGTTTCCATTAATATATTATTATTTTAAAATATATATGTTTTTGTTACCTGATCTACTGTGATGATTTGTTACCTGATCTACTGTGATGGTTTTTGATCAAAATTGTGCATTTGATGATAATGAATGCCATGCATTTAGGAACCTGTAGAGTCTAGACAATGAATGAATGTCTACTGTTGCATGGACTGGTCTGCAAAGTCCTGTAGCATTTGAGCTTGTGTGAGGGCTTCATAGGGCTTGCAAAAAGTCCAGGTCAGATGGTCCTGCATGAAGCTTAGCTCCTAGTGGTCTCCTCCACAGCATAAGGGCCAAGGAGAAACCCACTTCCACACAGAAGATGGGAAGCTACCTTATGAAGGTGATCGTAGGTGTGGGACCCTCTTGCTAGGACCCTTTTTCTATTGGGCCAAAACTGTGCTCTGAATGTGCTTGCTGAGAAGAGCTTGAAATTTCCTGATTGAAACAGTTCATGCAAGCTGCTTCCACTTGCAGGAACAAAGTGTGTTCTCGTTGAGCACTTTGGGGTGTCCCAGGTTGCACTAGAGTGTGTCAGAAGCACTTGTAATGATTGGCATTCACGGTTTCACATTGAAGCCTCTGTGCCATCTGTCAACCACTGATGGCTGCAAGTGGGTACCCTGCCTTTCAATGAGTTTTCTGAAAAAGTAGGAGTTTTGAAGAACTGATCTTCTCAGCATTCCCCTTGCCTCCCCAAGTTGGGTGATGTCAATTATACAGGCTTCCTTGGGAGCACACATTTTATATTGAGCTGAAATTGGACTCTGGATGCGATTGCTGAAAATAGCTGGGGAATGGGAGAATGGAAGCTGTTTGCTGCAAGCAGTTTCAATTTACTTTGTTGATTAACTTTGTTGTAAGTGAGCACATGCTATTTTTTTTTCTGTGAACCTAGAAGAATTCAAAACTGCTTCTTACAGGTGACAGGCATGCTTACACATTGAAGCCTCTGTGCCATTGATAAAAAAAAACAGTTCACTCATGTGGGCACCTGCACTTCAAGTGAATGTTGTAAACAAGTGTGACAAATGGATGTCAGTGAGACTTTGGAAAACTGATCTTCTCAGCTGGTACTCTTTTCTCCTGAAAGTTGGTGATGCTAGATTCAAGAGAACTCTTTCTGGCACCCTTCGTGTTTCATGCCTGAACTGTGCTCTGAAAGTTCTTGAGGAGAACAGCTTAGAAGTGCAGAAGTGAAGCTGTTTGTGGAAGCAGCTTCAAGTGGCACAAGCTAACTTGTTCTCAGTGAGCACCTGGGGATTTTCCCTGGTTGAAGCAGTGTGAATGAGAATGGCTTCTCAGAGCTGGTAGGCATGTTTGCATTTGGCAAACTTTGCCATCTGTCACCCAGAGTTCCTTGCATGAAACCTACATTTCCAGTGTTTTCAGAAAGGTGTGATGAGTGGGTTTCCATGGAATTTTGTGGAATTGATCTTTTCAGGCAGTCCTCATTGCCTTCTCAAAATTGTTGATCCTGGTGCAAGGGCTCTCTTGTCAGCCAACATTGTATTTTGGGCCTGACCTTGGCTCTGAATGTACTTGCTGTACTTCCCATCTTTCCTCTCTCTGGTCCACTCCTCAGATCCCATCCTCCTTTCAATAGGGCCTCATCCAGGAAGCCTGCCCATGTGCCTCCCACTTGATTTCAACTTCTCCAGTGCACTTATTGTCAAAGCAGGGACTCCCAGGAGAGAGGGCTCTCCATTCTGCACACTGAAATTTCTCAGCAGGGAAAATTCCTCCATGCTTAGATGGCAGGGCTGCAATCACCTGGAAGGTGGAAATAGGAGGCTGGTGATGTTCCTAGCCAGGATGCTGGTGACTGCACTGCATTTAATCTATGGCCCTCAAGGAGGTTTATGCTGCAGATTTGTGTACTTCTGCATCTGTATGCACACAGTTCTTCATGTGGGGAAAAAGCAGTGTTCTCAAAGTTTGCTTTATATTATACTCAACTGGTAATTTACAAACCCCAGTGTCTCATCTTAGCCCAGAGCCATTCCATCAGCCCAGGGCCAGTGGGTGGTCCAGCGGTCAGTACTATGCACAGCTCTCAGGTGGCTCCAGTGTGTAGCTGAATTTGAGAGCCAGTGTACTGTAGGATTTGCCCTTGAGGTTAGAATTCATTGACTTCCTCTTATGTCATTTCACTGGTTCAGGATATTCCTTGTCTCATGAACTATTCTGTGAAATCTTCAAGTTAGCCATCTCTGGTCATTTCTTCCCTTTGATGGCACCTGGTTCAACAGCTTGTTTTTGGGTGGGGTCGGTCATGGGCAGTCCTGGGTCACAGAGAGGGACAGGAAGACCATAATGTGGAATGGTGGTGTAGAGAGTAAGGGTGGGGCCAGAGCCCACACTGTGGTTAGGGTAGGGAAGGGATCTGAAGAGACTACCTTGAAAGCGAGCTCTGGCTGCAGTTAACCAGGAATCAGGGCCTGGAAATGGAAGCCATGACAGGGCTTCTGACTAGAAACCAGACATCTTTCTGGGCTCAGTTGGAGGTCCATCGAGGCAGAGGAAAAGAGAGAGGATGCAGGAGAGGGGGATGGTCTAGATCACAGAGCAGCTCCGTCATCATATCTTAGAGAATGGATTTTTTTCTTCCAGTTGTTGGTAAATGCTAATTCATTCACGTGTTACATTCACATCCACCTCGTCCATTGGAAAGGCCGCTCAACCACCACAAGCAGTGGTATATTGGTGGATGTGTGCATTGTAAAAGGAGGTGAGGTTGGCGCCAATAGAGTGTGTGGGCGCTCAGGCATTGGCAAGCTTGCTTTGGAGAGTGAATCCTCTAAATGTTATTGGGGTGTTTTTGAAAGATCGTGTGGTTTGGCTAGACCTAGAATGCTTCCATACAATTTAGCATGGTGTATATTTTAGAGAGCATGATCACTGAGGGGCAGGTTGCTGGTGTGAAGCTGTGAGCATTAACATCTATCAAGTTTCTCACCTGGAGTTGGCTACCTACAACAAGTCTCTGGGCCAGTAATCCATTGCTGAACTACATCACCAACAAAAAGACATTGAGTGAAGGTGAGGACCAGAAGAGCCCGGGAACCACCTGACAGCAGCCCTGAAGTCCTGAGCTATGGTACATCATATGCCAACTCAACTGGGTATCAACCTCTTCCTGGGCTCATTAGAACTGTGTGCTTCAACTTTCAGAAGCAAATGCAGAATGATACAATCTTCTCTGAGGTCACTTTTCTAAGCCTTGTTTGTAGCTCGTCTTCTAAGTCTTATTTGCAGAATGTCTTCACTGGAATGAGTAGTCATTTGGCATTCTGTTGTACTTAAAATTTCATGAGATTCTACCCCTACTTGGTAGGTTGTGTGAAAGTGACTCAGCCTGAATGCATTTTACATCCCAAAATATGGCTTGTCTTTTCTCCTAAACCTATCAGGGCAATCAGAGCAGCCAAGGAGTACTATAAATTCAGGCATAAAATGGCCAGATAGACTGGGATCACTGTATATCTTTCTAGAACCTTCTTTCATGCTTTGGCTTCCCTGAGGTAAAGTGTGGAGACTCTGTGATCCAGATTTGTTAGCAAGTAGTTTTCTTGGGAGGTGATGCTAGAAAACTCCAGGTGGGAACAGGAAGTGATTAGGAACTGGAAGACAGGGTGTACCAGCCAGTTGTTGTCACTGAGTGACTAAGCACAGTCCTGATAAGGAGTGCTGGGGGTCCATGTAGATCATGCTACTAGTAGAAGCCCTCCTACAGGGTGAGAGAGCTGGGGTGTTCTCCACCCACTCCTGCCAGCCATGACGGGAAGCTGCTTCTGGCCTTCACTGTAGGCAAATGGGCCATGGTGTTGGGGGCTGGAGGTCAGCTGGGGTGTGAAGAAATGGCATAGTGCTGGACAATGTCATCCAGCTTTGAATCCCCAGACTGGGATCTTTAGCAGGGCAAGGTCAGAGACTGTGCTCAGTGCAGCATCTACTTCTCAGCATAGTGCCAGGCACACAGCAGAACTTCATCAATACCCGTGGAAATCTCTGGCTCACCCCAGCCCTTCTCTAGGCCTGTCAGCTGGGCTCTCTCTGCTGGTCCTGTCTGTTCTATATTTAGCTCTTGCTTCTTCGTATTTCGCTTTCCTGAATTGTGTCCTCTTTCTCCACACTCCTGTGGTCACTCTTTCTCCACACTCCTGTATTCCCAAATGGCTGTGTGGCGGGGCTGTGGCAGAGAGATCTCATTACTACCAGAGACGGAGTTTTTAAGCCAAATAAGACACGTGCTCTGCTGCTAAGGATGGTCTTCAGCATAACGTGAGGTAGAAGGTTTGAAATTAGGATTGTCCTCCCAATCTTAAGGCATGTAATCCCTATGTGCAGACCAGGAAGTGCCCTGGGAAGAAAGGCAGGTATGGGTTTGGAATCAGAGACCAGCATGAGAAGAACACTTTCACTGCTTACTGGACAATGACCTTGGGCATGTTCTGTAACCTCTTGGGACCTCAGTGTTTGCATATCTGAAATGGGGATACTTGTATGACTGACTTCAGGAGGTGGGTAGAGAGAATCCTAGAAGTAGAGGAAGAAAACACACAGAATCTGTGAAGCACCCCGCCCCCACCTTTAGTCTTTCCATGATTTTCTCTGCATGTGTTGATTGACTGTTGGTTACAGCATGCCTGTAGATCTACCAGAGGTCCCGTCTAATTTTGCCCGGTTGCCACATTTGCAAGGACACCTTCTAATAGAATTGGATCTAGGAAGCTGGGGTCCCTTTGCAGAACATACAGGATCCACAGCAAAGTTCAAGCCCCTGAGACAGAGGGCTTCTGCTGGTGTCCTCATGTCCTCATGGGCACTGCAATGCCTTTCTCCACCGATGTTCATTGAGAGCCTGGTCCAGGCCAGGCCAGGGCTCCCTGCTGAGGATGTGGCAGAAAAGGAAGCACCTGCCTGGCTGGATTGTAGGGGAACAGTCGGGGGCAAGACAGGCCAGTGATGGTGAAGACAAGACCAGTTAGTTGACTTGTCCGAAGGTCTTGGAGCCAAGCACTCTTCTAAGCACCTTATCATAAAAGCTTCCTCATCCCTCAATAGTTGCAGGAGGAACAGTGCTTTGGTTGTCCCCATTTTCCATAGGTGACAACTGAGGCACTGAAAGATCAGGTCACTTGGCCAAGGTCATGGAGATAGCACAGGGGGAAGTGTTGGCTGCAAACCCTCCCAGGTAGCTCCAGCTTTGGGCTTTTTATCCCCCACGGCCTGCAACCTCTTGGTCATGCTGTGGCCCCTGTGACCTGTCTGTCACCAAATAGTGATTCACTGCAGGGCCTTTCCCGAGTCCTCTTCCACCTCAGAGTGCCTGTGTCTCACAGAGAGTTAACCAGTTTCCTGGGCCCCACTGGAGTTCCTGGTTTTGCCAATCTGGGGTGGGGTCTGAGAATGTGTGTTTGTAACAAGGTCCCAGGTGACCCTGAAGCTGATGGGTCTCAACACAGGTGACTTTCCTCCTCCCCTCAGGTCATTTGACAATGCCTAGAGACCTTTTGTGTTATCACAAGTCAGGGGTGCTGGTGCACAACTCAAGTAGAGGCCATGGGTGCTGCTAAATGTCTACCACTGCACTGGGAAGGCCTCTACAGACTAAGAAGGCAGGTGTGGGTTTGACATCTGTGAAGCACCCCACCCCCGTCATTAGTCTTTCCATGATTTTCTAAGCGTATGTTGATTGGCTGTTGGTTACAACATGCCTGCAGATCTACCTGAGGTCCTGTCTAATCCACATGGATGGAGAAGCTCACTTTTGCTCAGTTGCCACATTTGCAAGGACACCTTCTAATAGAATCGAATCTAGGAAGCTGGGGTCCCTTTGCAGAACATACAGGATCCACAGAAAATTCAAGCCCCTGAGACAGAGGGCTTCTGCTGTTGTCCTCATGTCCTCATGGGCACTGCAATGCCTTTCTCCACTGATGTTCATTGAGAGCCTGGTCCAGGCCAGGCAGGGCTCCCTCAACACAGGTGACTTTCCCCCTCCCCTCGGGTCATTTGACAATGCCTAGAGACCTTTTGAGTTATCACAAGTCAGGGGTGCTGGTGCAAATCTCACGTAGAGGCCATGGGTGCTGCTGAATGTCTACACTGCACGGGGAAGACCTCTACAGACTAAAAAGGATGTGGCCTGATGGGCCAAGGGCGCCAAGGTGAGGAACCCAGTGTGGAGTACAAGCACATGAGCTTGGGTGTGTTCAGGTATGGCCTCGGGGCTTGTTTCAAATGTGGCTTCTGTCAGTGCAAAACTCCAGCACCTCTGAGTGGCAGCATTTCTGAAAAGCTCTGAAAAGCAGTGTATTCTGAAATTTTTTTGTATACATATAATTTTACCCATTTTCACAATTATTTGGTAGGTGTCATGAATGTTTTAGTTGTTAGAATTTGTGTGTGTGTGTGTGTGTGTGTGTGTGTGTGTGTATGAGGTTTGGAAACAGGGCAAAAATTTGGCCTTCTTCATGGGCCATATTAGTATACACAACTGCTAACAGATGCTTAGCAGTAATTATAAGTCACATTTCTTTCCTTTTATCTTTCCATGAAGATGTGCCTTTCATGTGTAAAAACAAGTGTTTTCAAAATTGACTCTCTGGACAGATCTTTGGGCTCAGGTGTCAGTGTTCCAAACTGTGCCAGAAAACACCAAATCTGATTTCACAGACTGGGCTGTCCTTAGCTCTGGCCTCCAAATTCATTCCCCTTCCTGGCTGTACAACCCATGAGACTTGCCAGAAAGGAAGAGCCATGGAAGATTTTAAGGAGGACAGCCACAGGATCCTCTTTGTTCCTAGCCTCTTGAGAAAATAATAAAAACAATAACATCAAGCAAACACATGGTTTAGAACCTTCTTCTGTAAATAATTAGTATTTACCATATTGATATGTGTGCCGAGGTCCAAATTGTATTTCAGAGAGAGAGAGAGAGAGAGAGAGAGAGAGAGAGAGAGACAGAGAGAGAGAGAGAGAGAGAGAGAGAGAGAGAGAGAGAGAGAGAGAGAGAGAGAATGTGTGTGTGTTTGATTCTGAAGAATCAAAACCAGAGAACAGAGATAATTCTATTAGCTGCATCTGGATAGCACTTGGCCTCCTTTCCTAGCAGGGAAGGACCTGAAGTCAATGGCAGAGCTTGTTCATGGTGTAGCCAAGTTGTCTCTGCAGCATTTTCAATGCTAGAGCATCTGTTCTGAGAATTTTAGTATAGCACCTAATTTTTTTATCTTTGCAGGAACTTGCAAATGTGGGTGTTGAATGAGGGGTATCCATCAGAGGA
The DNA here is from genome assembly GCF_052094955.1 of Ictidomys tridecemlineatus. Taxonomy (NCBI): domain Eukaryota; kingdom Metazoa; phylum Chordata; class Mammalia; order Rodentia; family Sciuridae; genus Ictidomys; species Ictidomys tridecemlineatus. Next base: position 80,978,406 of record NC_135485.1, on the reverse strand, counting down.
GAAAAGTTCTTGTTTTGGAGATGGGGAATGTCTAAAGGCTTGTTAGAATGAGTGGAATGAGGTCACTTAAGACTTCAATGAGAGATAGCAAAAGCAGGGGTAGGGGATGGGGTTATGGCTCAGAGGTAGAGCACTCACCTCACATGTGCAAGGCCCTGGGTTCAATCCTCAGCACCACATAAATAAATAAATAAATCAAGTTATTAAAAAGCAAAGCAGGGGTGAGGGTGGATATACAACAAGCCTCTGAGATGTTCTTTCCATGTCAGGAGGTAGCAGGACATCGGAGCAATGCCTGTGCATCCACTGCTCAGTTCCATCTTGGGGGCAGACCCAGCACTGCAAGCTGATGAGGAACAGGACATAGGAAAGCCATTTACTGCAGATGACACGATTGAGCATCTGGCTCATCCCAGAGGATGGGGGGAGGCAGATGCAAGCGAGGCTTGGAGGACCCCATGGAGTACCACCAGGTGACCAACAGCCAGTTGAAAACTCCATTGTTCCTTAGAAAACTTGGATTAGAACCACCATTTGGCCCAACTACCCCACTCCTCGGTCTATACCCAAAGGACTTAATATCAGCATACTGTAGAAAGGCAGCCACACCAATGTTTATAGCAACTCAATTCACTATAGCTAAACTGTGGAAGCAACCTAGATGTTCTGCTGTGGATACAAAAACATTGTCCTATATAAACACAATGGACTAATGCTCAGCATTAAAAGAAAATATAATGATACCATTTGCAGGTAAATGAATGGAGTTGGAGACTATCATGCTAAGTGAAGTAAGCCAATCCCATAAACCCAGAGGCTGAATGTTCTCTCTTAAGAACTAGATGCTGATCCAAAATGGGGGGAATGTGAGAAATGGAGAAATTTTGATCAAATGGGAGGGAGGAGAGGGAAGGATGTATGGGGCAGGATAGATGGTGGAATGAGATGGACATTATTCCCCCAGGTACATGGATGAGTAACATAGGGTGCAATGCTACATCGTGTCCAATTAGGTAAATGAAAAGTTGTGTTGCAATAGTGTACAGTGAATCCAAATGCATTCTTCCCGGGGTCCTGCCCTAGCGGGGTCCAGGGAGTCCTGAAGGATGAGTGGCGTTGGCGAAAAGATAAGACAGGAGTCGTTCCATTGGAGCAATCTCCAGAGAGAGATGCAGCTTTCTCTGGGTCATCTTTTATTACAATTTTTCTCATCATTATAGATTCAGAATACGTCATTGATTATATAATTTAAAACTTTGCTGAGACATGACATTTCCTTAACCATGATTGGGGGTACAAAAAATGTAACATTAATTTACATTTTTCCAGGATATGACCTTCATGTAATTATTAAAAGTACAGAATCATTAATAAAATATGTCACTAATTTACATTTTTCAGATTTTCCCAAGATTTACTATTTTTCCCAAGATATGTTATATTCTTATTAACTAATGTCAAGCTACGTAACCAGACTCTAAGTCTCTTAACCAATCATTAACCTAAAGTACACTTGTACTTTATTTCTAATCTAAAATTCCCATCTAAAAAAGTCCCTTTAAATCTTATATTTAAAATATCCTAAAGTTTATGAAGCATGTGTGAGGCCCTAAGTTCCATCCCCAGTATCAAAACAAATAAAATAAAAATCCCAAAGCCATATACCCTTTGAAAGATGGAGGTGTGGATGTGGCAAGCCGTCATCAGTGTTCACCCCTTATTACACATCAGAGAATTCATACTGGAGAGAACCTTGGGGTGTGTGTGTCGGGGGTGGAGCTATCCCTTCAGAAGCCAGAGAGCTCCCCCTGCTGGTTACAACCCTGGAATGTGGACCATGTGGGGAGCCTCTGCTGGCTCTTCTGCTCTTTGTTATACTGGATAATTTTTAGAACAGTCACCTTTTAGGCAAGTGGGTCTATCAAGCTCCTAGTATACCATGCTAGAAGTTAGTATTATTAAGATTTTTGTTTTGAGATGGGATCCTGCTGTTTTGCCCATGCTGGTCTTGAATTCCAGCAATCCTCCTGCTCAGTGTGTGGGACTACAGGTGCATGCCATTGTGCCTACCTCTAGAGCAACTCTTTGAATTTGGTAAAACTGAGAAAGCCCACTAGTATAACTCAGAACTCGGCATACATCAATTCTTCACCCCAGAGAAAAACCCTGGGAGCTGAAGGAATGTGAGGAAAATTCCTTTCAGATTTGAAATCCACCACATGAGCTGAAAGGAAGCTGAAAATGGCCTGCCCGGTGCCTTCTACCTGCGGAGGCCAGTGTTTAACTGTGCCTGTCCTTGGTCACCACATCCTGTGGATCACGGGGAGGGGTGTCACAGGTGCCAGAGTGACAAGGCTGAGCAGGTGGACAGCCATCAGTGACCTAGCCCAGCCATGATTAGGCTAAGGAGATGGATCTTTAGAGAGCATTGCCCTGCAGACCTTCCTGGGCTGGCCTCCTCCCGTGGGTTCAGCTGTAGTTTGGGGATGAGACTGAAAGCCCTTGATATAGGACACCCTGTGTCCTTGTTTCTCTGTAGCACATTACCTTCTCTGTGAGGCCACAAGTAGTCTGTATCTGAGCAAGAAGCAATTCCCATTGCAACTGCATGCTACTAGATTTGGAATTTTTGGAATGAAATCTTCTTTTAAGATGAAAACCACTAAAATATGGCTGTCATAAAAAATAAAAACCTCAAAAACATTATTCTAAATGAAAGACGGCAGATATCAGAGTCCATATTATATGGTTTTATCCTTAGGAAATGTCCAGAAAAGGACATTTTTCAGAGACAAATGAGATTTAGTGGTGTCCTGAGAATGGCAAATGAGAGTGACCACAATGTTATGGGGACGGGGGGGGGGGTTCTAAAACTGAATTATGGAGATGATTCAATGTTTTGGTAAATTACTAAATCTCTAACGTGTGGAGAGCCACAATGAATGACCACACCTTCCAGAGGTTCTCTGGTCTTGTGATAACCATTTAAGTAATTTTCTGTTCATCATCTCACCACTCTTATCAGTTGCTGAAGGTCATGTCTCATGCTTCCTCTGAGAAGGGAGCTTCCAGTGGGTTCTCAACAGTTGGGAGTTACTTTGAAAAAAGAATTTGACTTTCTCACGTTTTCTCAGTGCACCTGGCTGATTTCATATTTTTGTACTAGTAGAAACGCTTTCCTTCTAGAAAACTGCCAATTAAACATTTCCTTAGAAAAATGTAATGGTGGTTCCTGTTTTTCAAATTCAGAAATAGATTAGCATAGTTTCATCTTTAAGATAGTGTGGTGTGTTTTTTTTTTGTGTGTGTGTAATAGAAATTGAGTGCTTTTAGATTTTGCACTATAATAGTTTCTGATGCCAACTGCTCAGAATTGGGATAAACTTCATGGGTTAAAAACATGGTAGTTTACAAGGCTGCCCTCACAGATTGAGGAGTCCCCAGACCACCTTCACTTCTGAGAGCTGGCTACAAATTCAGGGGTCCCCACTACCCCTGTATCTTAGATAACTCACTAGAATGATTCTCAGAACTCAGGACAAAGGGCTATGTTTTTGTTGCTTGTTTTTGGTACCAGGGATTGAACCCAGGTGTGCTTAACCACTGAGTCACATCCCCAACCCAACCCTTTTTTATTTTTTATCAGAGACAGGGTCTCTCTAAGCTGCTTAGGGTCTTTCTAAGATGCTGAGTCTGCCTTTGAACTTGAGAACCTCCTTCCTAAGCCTCTGGAGTCACTGGATCATGGATATGCACCACCATACAATATTACATTGTCATCATAAATTTAATGATAGCTAAAAGAGACCCAGTAGAACCAGCCTAAGGAAGAGATGTAGATTGGGCAAGGTCTAGGAACTTCCAAATGCAAAGCTCCTGTCATTTCCCAGGAGCACATTAGGCTACCTGCACACTTATGTGTGACAATACACAGAGTACTGCCAACCAGGGAGGCTCACCTGAGCATCAGGGTCCAGGGTTTTAATTGGACTTTCATTACACAGATATAGTGGATTCTATCCTTGACCCCTCAGTTGAACCCAGTCACCAGCCCCCTTCCTTTCCCTAGAGGATGGACTGATACGACATGGCTCAAAGCCCCAACCCTCGAATCATTTGGTTGGTAATTCTGGCAAGGCCAGGCTGCCACTCCACATATCATGCATGGTCCAAGGGCTCGCTTGTTGCTCAGGAAATTCCAAGGAACCAGCAATAAGGATCGGCCAAATACTTTATTACATAGCACCCACCTTAAAACAAATCAGTCAAAAATCCTTCTTCACTTATTATTCAATTAAACATGTACTGCAGTCTGTCTGGGCCAAATAACTGGGAGGTGACAAGCATCTTGAAGGTTGAAGCGGGAACTGCTTCATTTCGGGAAAACTCAGCGGGAACTGAGCTGGAACTCAAGGTAGTGGGCACCCAAGGTAGTAAGAGCCGCTTTATTGCAGAACAGCAGAGGTATACATACCTAACTGATTACACACAGCTCGACTCAATTAGCATTATCTAGATACAACAGTCAGCCAATAAGGAATCCCCACCGACTTAATGGCTCGGTGGCGTTGTCTTACAAACCACTCCTCCTGGCAAACTGCCAGGCGCCATCTTGATTTGCGGTCCCCAACAAAGATGTAACAAACATGAAGATTACAGACATTCCTCAATAAACAACTGCAGTGTATCACTCCTGCTTATAGACTCCCTGTTGAGGAGACTGGAAACCAAAGTCTTTGTCTAACACAGCAGGAGTGAGCTCAGCTACAATTACTAAGGAAGAAGAGGGGGACAGGAATCTGTGCCAAATACTCCAAGACATTTGGAGGTCCCCTCAATGACCTTCTCTGGGACTTGGTTTTCTTCTCTAGAAGAGGAAGGGCTTTGCCCATGTGGAAATAAAGGCCTTTCAAATAAGAGCAGTCAGAGATGATCCAGAGGTTCCTATAACCAAGTCATCAGCCACCTCTATCTGCAGCAGACATGCAAATGCATGCAGGGAGTGAGACACCTTTACAATGGAAAAAAAAATAAAAGGAAGCTCAGGTGTGCCCCAGGTTGAGAGCTGTTGACGTGGAAAACTGGGCTGACCTAGCTGGGAGCAGGACTTCTCATGTGGCTGCTTTAGGGAGATATGTGACTTTCCATGGTTGGTCCTGAGTTGGTAGTGGGGGCAAAAGAGAGAGGAGATGCAGTGATTGACCAAGTTCAGGCCATGTCTGAGATGACTGCTGCACACGTCACCTTCTGGCTTCCAGGATGGTTGCTGAAGAAGTGTGAGCCAGACCTGTGGCTCAGTGGTGTGGCCATCTTCCGCTTGTGTGCTTATGGATCCCCCTTCTGCTCATTCTCTTGCTGGAGAGAGGCTGGCCAATTCAGGGACCACTAGAGATGCTATCTATACCACGTGGGGAATGTTCCATTGTTCATGTACACCGTAGCCCATGATCTTGTTATATCATCTTCATAATATCTGATAAGAAATGGTAGCCGTGCAGAAGAATGGAGCAAATTGTTCTCTTTAATGTGACGTCTAGCCTGTTCATTGATCCAAATTCAGAAAGAAGCGCAGATGCCACCACGTCAAGCCAATGAGAAATCCAGAGCAATGCAGCAGCCCATCACTTCCTGTGCCAACACAAAGACACAGATCTGTATCCCAGGGAGAGCTGCTGTCAATAACTTATTCCAGAGTTAGTGATAGTTTTGTTAGTGGTTCCTTGAAAGGTCCTTTGCAAGGAGGTTCGACCTTTCCCCTGTGACTCTTAATAGACAAAATCTTGTGGTTTAATGTAACAAAGAGGGTCTTTAGGAAGATGCTGTGGGAAGGATCTAGACCCAAGTCCTTTGCAGTACTTTTCCATGCCTGAGAATAGCAGTGTAGATTTATCATTGGAGGCAAAACCCCTAAGTAAGTGGGCCTTACTGTACCAGTTCTCAGGGGAAGAATTGATGTGTCCCAAATGAGTGAATCTTATGGCCATAAGGAATTCTGTGAGTAAAACCTTTAGCTAGGAGTTCAAGGGTTTCTGAAAAATTTGCTCATTTTAATTTAAGAATAATGTTGGTTCTTTCAAGCTTTCTGGGAGATTATGTATGGCAAAAACAGTGTCATTTTTAAACATGGGGTAATGCCTTATGGAGTTCTAATGATTCCTGTAAAATATGTGCCTTGATCACTTGATATGAAAGTTAGGAGCCTCAGGTTGGGGGAAAAAACCAAGCAGCTGCTAGTGGTTGTAAGGACTGTGCATGTTTAGCAAGGAAATGCTTCAGCTCATCCTGAAAACAGATATACATTGATGCATACATATTCCAACTCTTTAAGAATGGAAGCTGGGTAAGACCCACCTGAAGGTGTGCAGGGTGGCCCCGGAGGCTTTGGCTCCTGGCCATGCCCCACCTTTACAGGATTTCCAGAATTATGCTGACATGTGATCCATAACCTGAAAATAATCTGTTAAAAAGCTCCCTTTTAAAAGTTCCTTCTCCAATACTAATTTAAGATAGTGACCAAGTTGTCTGTATTATGATGGGCAACTACATGGAGAAATTTAGATAATATCCATCTGAAATAATCTGATACCAGAAAGCAGCCATTTTGGGAGCACTAGAGATTATCCAAGTGAAGGTTATAATTTTTAATATTATTCTTTTTTCAGAACCAGGGTCTTCACGTTGAGAATGTGTAATACTCTCTTTGAATCACTCTAGATTTACTCTTTGGGGTCCATTTAGGAGCATAACTTTGGCTGAGGCTGCTACTTTGGCATAACTGCTTGCTAGAGCATTTCCTTTCACATCCATGGTGCCATTTCTCATTCTGACTTTGCATGGGCCACAGCCCTGATGATAGCCGCTCCTCTAAGAAGGAAGGAAGCTGCATCTACATGTTCCTTAATTTGTTCATTTTTATGGTGGTTCTAGCAGAGGTTAAGAAACCCTCCTTGTTTTCAAAGCATCCTAAAGTCACATGATGCTGCCACGAAAACCTACTCTCAGTGCACGTGAGTTGACAAACTCTGTGTACTAAATGCAGTACATTTTGCCATCTGGTCTGACATTCTCTCAGGTTGACTATATTCTAAAGAGAATTCAAATTAGTGATCACGTATTCTGCTTGATAACCTCCAGTTTCAGTTCTGAGAGAAGATTCATCAACAAATAATGAGACAGGTTTCTTAATTGGAACTTCTAATAAATCCAAGTGAGCTACAGAGATTCTGTGATTAAGGAAAGACAACTGTGAGTGTCCCCTTCTGTTAAAAGCTCGAGAATGCCAGGATCCAGAGCAAGAGAGTGGTAAAAAGAAATGTGAGAGGGAGAGAACAACACATGTCCTAAGAGGCTAATTAGCTAGCTGAAAGTGAAAACCTCTTTGTTCACAGATGACATGATTTTGTACACAGAAAATCCTAAGCATCCACTAAAACCTATTAGAATACAAGAGTCCCACAACATTGCTAGAAACAAGATCAATATACAAAAATCACTACTACTTCTGTACATGCACAACAGGAAATCCAAAAATGAAATTGAGAAAACAATTCCATGTATAATGTCACCAAAAAGAACAAAATACTTAGGAATAAAATAAAAAAGGAAGTGCAATATTTATATTCTGAAAGCTAAACACACTGGTTGAAAGAAATTAAAGAAGTTATAAAAAAGAAGTGGAAAAACATCCCATGTTCATGGTCAGAAGACATGATATTGTCAAGATGTCTGATCTATACAGTAAAGCACTCTCTATCAGAATCCCAGCTGTATTATTTTCGGAAATTGACATGTTGATTCTAATATTTACATGGAATTGCTAGATATCAAGAATAGCCAAAATAACTTTTAAAAAGAATAACACAGTAGAAAAACCCATACTTCACAACTTTGAAACCTATTACAAAGCAACAGCAGTTAAGATAGTGTGGTACAGATGTTGTAGATCAATGAAATAGAATCGAGAGCTCAGAAGTATACCTACAGTCTATGGACGGCTAATTTTCAACAGGTGTGACAAGACCATTCAATAGGGAAAAAATAGTCTTTCCTTTCTTCTCCTTATCTTTTTCTTTCTTTTTTCTCTTCCCTTAACCAATGATGATGTAACACTTGGAGGGCCTATGCACAAGAATAAAGTTGGACCACATCTCTCCAATATGAACACAAAATAGATTAAAGACCTAAATGTAAGAACTCTTAAAAGAAAACATGGATCAAATCTTCACGACCTCAGATTTGACAGTAAATTCTTAGACATGACACCAAATGCATAAGCAATGGCAATAAAATAGAAAAACACAACTGAAACTCAAGTCTTTGTGCTTCAAAGGATACTTATTAAGAAATGGAAATAAAACCTACAGAATGGAAGAAAATAATTACAAATCATGTACCAATAAGGGGCTGATATCCAAAATATTCAAAGAACCAATAAAACTGGATAATAAAAGACAACCAGATTAAAACAGCAATGCTTGAACTCCAAAACTATTGGCGAGAAATCAGAATCCTAAGCACTGCTGGTAGGACTGTAAAATATTGCAGCCACTTTGAAAAAAAGTCTGGCAGAGTTACCATGTGACCTAGCAATTCTGCTCTTAGGTACATATCTAAAAGAGCAAAAGCATGTTTACACAAAGTTGTACATGCATGTTTATGGCAGCATTATTTATAATGGACAAAATGTAAAAGTAACCCAAATGTACATCAACTGACGAATGGATAAGATGTAGTATATTCAAGCAAACAGAATGTTACTCAGCCATAAAATGTAAGAAAGTACAGATACCTGTGACAACATGGGTAAACCGAAACAATGTTATACTAAGTGAAAGAAACCAGCCACAATGGACCATGTGTGACTGCATTGATAGGAATTTTCTAGAAGAGGCAGATCTATAGAGATAGAAAGTAGACTAGCTATTGCTTCAGGCTGGGGTAGCAGATGGGGATCAGGGGAGTGGCAGAGGGTATGGGGGTTTCTCTTTGGAGTGATGAATGTGATCTAAAATTGACAGTGATGATGTTGCACAGCTCTGAGAATACACTAAAAATGGCTCCAGGACCATGTGGATGGCTGACCACACAATGACAGATGAGCTCAACAGCAGTTTAAAAAAGGAAGACACAGAATGTCCCACTGGGCAACATGGGGATGCATGTGGGTGCAGAGTGGACTAGCAGTGGCTGTGGGAGGCAGTTTTGTAGAAATGAGGATAAGGGGACCCCTGGCTCCTGGGGGAGGAAGTGACTAGCTTGTCTGAACACTTCTGCAAGCCGACTTCAACCTCACACATCTTACAAAAAGAAAACAAAACAAAATAAAATGGATTACAGACTTAAGTGTAAAGCCCCAAACTACAAAACTTTTATAAATTAACAGGAGACAAGCTTTAGACCATGAATTAGGGATATGGTTCTTAGACACGACACCAGAAGCACAATGCATGAAGGGAAATTAATAAACTGGACTATCAAAATAAAAACCTGTTGCTTGGTGAATGGCCAAGTGGCCTTGCTAAAAGAATGAAAGGACAAACTGTGGATTGTGAGAAAATATTCGCAAATTTTCTATTTGAAAATGGTATCGCCTAGAATAAATAAAGAAATGAACAGTAACTGAACAGTAAAAGAAATCATCAGGGTTGGAGCTGTAGCTCAGTGGTTAAGCTCTTGCCTAGCATGTGTGTGGTCCTGAGTTCAATCCCCAGTACTGGGGGGAAAAAGAGAAAAACAAACAAACAAATAATCCAACTAGAAAATGAGCAAAACATACAAACAGACATTTCACCAAAAAGGATATGCAGATAGATGGTTAAGAAAAGAACACACACACATGGAAGGAGTTCAGTGTTATTAACTATTAGGGAAATATAAATTAAAGCCATAGGAGATGTCACTATATACCTGCTAGAATAGCTTTTGAAATGGTGATAATACTACATGCTAGTGAGCATGCAGAGAGCATCTATCTCTTACACTTTGCTGATGGGAATATAAAATGCTAAGACCACTTTGAAAAAAACAGTTTGGCAGGGTTTTTGTTTGTTGTTTGGTACCAGGGATTGAACCCATGGGTATTTAACCACTGAGTCATATCCCCAGCCCTTTTTTATATTTTCTTTAGAGCTAGGATCTCACCGAGTTGCTTAGGGCCTTGCTAAGTTGCTGAGCTGGCTTTGAACTCATAATCGTCCTGCCTCAGCCTCCCAAGCCACTGGGATAACAGACATGTGTCATGGCACCCAGCTGGCAGTTTCTTTAAAAACAGAGCATATACTGATCATACATCTAGGAATCTTAGAACTTGGCATATTCCAGAAAAATGAAATCTTATGCCCATGCAGAAATAGGTATGGGGTTGGTATACACTTCAGAGAATTGAAAGCAGGGACTCAAAGACATGCTCATACACCCATGTTCATGGCAGCATTATTCACAATAGACAAAAGGTGGAAATAACCCAATTGTCCCTTGACAAGTGACTATATAAACACCATAGGGATGGAGTTATATATATGCAACAGCTGTATACATGACATATATATATGGAGTTATATGTGTGTGCACACGCATGTGCATGCAAATGTTATTGATCTCTAAACGACGATTCTGCCAAATGCTACTAAAGTGAAATCAAGGAGAAAAAGGAGAAATACTGTGTGACTCTACTTGTATGAGGTACTCAGAGTAGGCATACTTCTTGAGGCATAAAGGGGAATGGTAGGGCTGAGAGACAGGGAGGGAGAGTTAACCTTTGGTAAGTACAATTTCAGTTTTTTAAAATGTAAAGAATTTTTCCCCCAGTGCTAGGGATTGAATCCAGGGGTGATCTACCACTGAGCCGTATCACTAGCTCTTTTTATTGTTTTTATTTCAAGATGGGGTCTCATTAAGTTGCTAAGGCTGGTCTTGAATTTGTGATGCTCCTGCCTTAGCTTCCTAAGCAGCTGGGATTACAGGTGTGCGCCACCACACCCAGCACAGAGGAAATGAATACTATGAACAGAAGGTGATTATGATAGCAAAACAATATGAATTTATTTAATGCCACTGTTCTGCACACTTAAAATGGTTAAGATGGTAAAGTTTACATGTATTTGCTACAATTTTTAAAGTTTAAATGTCTAAAATATGTACATGATTGTTTATGATAGCTTTGGTTGAAATAGCCCCAAACTGGGAACAAGCCAAATATGCTAGAAAGGGCAAATGGTTAAACAAATGGCAGTAATAATCAGTACTTAGTAATAAAAGTAAGAAACTATAAACCAACTTGAATAGACATCAACAGTCTAAAAGCCAACTCAAAACATCACTCACGGGGCTGGGGATGTGGCTCAAGCGGTAGCGCGCTCACCTGGCGTGCGTTCGGCCCAGGTTCGATCCTCAGCACCACATACAAAGAAAGATGTTGTGTCCGCCGAGAACTAAGAAAAAATAAATAAATATTAAAAAAATTCTCTCTCTCACTCTCTCTTTTTTTTAAAAAAAATCACATACTATGTGACTCCATTTATTTTTTTTATTTTTTATTTTTGTATTTGTTTCAGTTTAATCTTTAATGAAATACATATTTTATTTCAATTTTTCCTCTCTACATTTGAATGGTATCTATAAATAAATTTTATTCATCTTATGTCAACACATGAGTTTCTTCTTTTGTGAGGATGGTAATAACTAAATGTTCTCAAGTTTACAAAATTATAGATATGAAAAATAGATTGGTGGCTGCCATCTTCCAGATGGTGGGAGGGTGGATGAATGTCTCTACAGCTGAAAGGAGGGATCTTTGTGGAGACAGAAGTTTTGTACATTGATTCTGGTGGTGGTTACCTAAGTCTACTTATGCTAAAATTGCATAGAACTCCACACACACACTTTCACAGATGAGTCCATGCAAAACTGATTAATCTGAACAAACTCAGTGGGTTACATCAATGCCAACTTCCTGGTTTTCACATTATACTTCTGTAAAATATTACCATTTCAGGAAACTGGGTGAATGGTGCATGGGTATCTTTTTGTACTCATTTTGCAACTTCCTGTGAATGTATAATTATTTCAAATGTATAATTATTTAGGTATAAACAACATGGCAACCAAAATAAAAAACAAACTTGCTAGTGACCTTACAGCATTTGAAGGCTTGACCACAACACAGACCAGAAAGTTGCCACCGATCTGACCTGGGCTGTCCATACTGAACTGGCTTTTGTCTCACTTAGACACAAAGGTCAGCAGTGCACAACAACTGTGTCACTTTTTTTTTAATATTTATTTTTTAGTTATGGTTGGGCACAATACCTTTGTTTTATTTATTCATTTTTACGTGGTGCTGAAGATCGAACCCAGGGCCTTGCATGTGCTCTACCGCTGAGCCACAACCCCAACCCAACTATGTCGGTCTTGGTCGGCTCTGCCACGATTTTTACTTTTCTGTATATCTGAACATTCTAACCCTGATCCGATCGATCGTTAAAGACTATCTGAGCAGGAGTCCGTTTCTCACAACACATTCCTGCCATCCTTTGTGGCAGGTTTGTGCATCATTTGTGCAAGAACAGACTGCATAAAACGGAGCCTGAGATGAAGGGGAAAACCCTGGGATATGCGTGTGTGACGACCACACGTTGGAATCAGAATAAATGCAGAAATGCCTGTGAAACTCGAGCAAAGTACTTCATCTCCAAAACTCCAGGGCTTTCCTGGAGCGGGTTTCAATCTCTCCACCCTGTCTTATCCACCCTGTGGATCCTCCCTACACTTCGTGGGTCTCGGGCATGGGTACCTTGGAGAGCTCGCTGGGCCAGCCGGACCTAACGGGCGCTCACAAGCGGCCGCCTCCAACTGGCCGACCCGCGCCCCGGGCTGGCCCCGCCCCAGCCCCGCCCCCGGGCCCTTGCGCGAGGACCCCGCGGAGCTGTCCGCGGCTACGCCTGACCCAACCTACCCTGTGGCCCATCCGGATAATCCTTCCAACCCGATATGGGCTATGGCGTGGTCCTTGGGTCTGCACCTCCAGCCGAGGGCTGGGGCCCGCGGTTTGATGAGGAGCCTCTCGGCAGGCGAAGGACCGGCTGCCCCGGAGGGAGGAGGCGGGGCTCGCGCTTCAGCATGGCGGCGGCGGTGCGCGCTGCGGGCCGCCTGCCTGCGCTGTGCGGTGTGTGGACCGGTGAGCGCAGGAAGGAGGCGCGGGAGCCGGGGGTCGCCAGGACCTGCGGGAGTCCGGGCGGAGGGAAGTGAGCAGCGTCCCACGGCTCTCCCATCCAGCCCGGGACCGCTGGGTGACCTTGCGCGCGTTCCTTACCTCTCTGGGCGTCGGGGCGCTTCGCTGTAACGTGACCGTGAAGTGCAGTGGGTTCTTCGCGGTTCGTTTAGGTGAATAGGAGGGAACTGGCGAGCCTTGCTTTCCCGGCGGGCAGGCGCGACCCCCTGGGTCACATGGTGATGCCCACCGGGTTCGGGGCTGAGAGGCGCCCGCGGGGCTCTGAAGGTGATGGTGGTTGTCCAGGTGGAGTCGGAGAGCACTGGCCTCCGTCAGCTTAATTCCAGCTGGCCGGTGGCCTCCGTGCAGAGACGGATGACTCGGACGTCAGCCCGCAGTGTCGCCTTTCCTGTCCCCCCCGCCCGGGCCCTGGTGGGTTGTGTGCACCCTAGGAAGGCGCCCTGCTGCTGTGTTGCCTAAGGTTGGCTCCAGGGCCGCTGCGTGGCCGCTGCCTGCCTTCTCTGCCCTATTTTGTTGTTAAGTCCACAGTTCAGCATTTCTAATTCTGGAACTCAAAGCCCCCTAAAACCCTCAAGGTTCAATTTTTTTTTTTTTTTGGTAACTCATTTTGTAGCAAAAAATTTCACCAGCAATCTTGGCAGAAAATCTGACCTTAATATTCTTTTCTTTTGTCTTTATGATTGTCTCTTCCCTTTTATTTTTCTTCCCCCATCTCCTACTATTTCAAGGCTGTCTTCCTTCATGAGTCTAAACTGTGTGCCAGCCACTGTCTTCCTCTGTTCATGCGTTTTCCCTCACTGCCTTCCCAGTCCCTTTATGGAGTAGATTCTGTTATTACACTCTTTATACAGGTGGTGGAGGGAGCCACACAGATTGAGCAAGGGACATAGGTTTTTGCACCCAAAATTCCTGACACCAAAGTATGTTTCCCCGCCCCCCCTTTTTTGTTTTCTTGTGTATAACTATTTTTTTTTGTTTTTTTTTCAGCTTTATTGAACTATAATTCACATACCATACAGTTCATCTATTTGAAGTGCACAATATTTGCACAAACCTGTGCATTTATCATTATAATCTAATTAGAACATTTTTATCACTCCAAGAAGGAAGCTTTTTAGCTGTAGCCACCAATGATCTATTTTCCACTCTTCTTAGCTCTCCTGTTCTAGACATTTCATATAAGTAGAACCGCATACATGGCTGGCTTATTTAGTGCAAGGTCATCAAGATTCATCCTTATTGTAACATGTGTCATCCTGAATTTCTTGGGGATGAATTGTAATGTGTCCATCACCACACTTTATCTGCTCATCAGTTGAGGGACACTTGAGTTGTTTTCCATCTTTTGGCTATTATGCCTAATGTTGCTGTAAACATCAGCATGCCATGTTTTTACATGTGTGTCTATTTACTTTTCTCTTGAGTATGTGCCTGGGAATTGAGTTGCTGGATAAAATGGTAATTCCACACTTGAGGGATGGCCAGAATGTTTTCGAAGTACCTGAGGGTACAGTGAGGGTTTTGATTTTTCTTTAGCAACATTTCTTATTATCTGTTCTTTTGATTATAGCCATCCTAGTGAGTATGAAATGGTATTAATTTGAAATTTTGATTTGCAATTTCCTGATGGATAATGAATGTATTTTCATGTGCTTATTAGCCATTTTTACATGTTTTTTTGAGAAATGTCTGTTCAAGTGTTTTGGCTCTCTTAATAGTTTGTGGGTGTTTTTTTTTTGTTTGTTTGTTTTTTTTTTTTTTTTTTTTTGTACTGAGGATTGATCCCAGGGGTGCCTAATCACTGAGACACATTTCCAACCCTTGTTTATATATATATTTGTAGAGACAGGGTGTCACTGAGTTGCTTAGGGCTTTGCTAAGGCTGGCTTTGAACTCAACAATCCTCCTGCCTCAGCCCCTAGAGCTGCTGGGAATATAGGCATGTACCACCAAGCCTGGCTTGATAGTGTTTTTTTGAGGCATACAAGGTTTTTGTTTATTTGTTTTTGTAGTGCTAGAGACTGAACCCAGGCATGCTGGTTCTTCTACCGCTGAGCTGAGCTTTATCCCCATCCCCGAAACACAAGTTTTAAATTTTGGTGAAGTCTGGTTTATGGGTTTTTTCTTTTTTTTCTTTTTATCACTTGTACTTTTGGAGTTATGTTTAAGAAACATTGCTAGACCCGAGGTCATGATAATTTACCTCTGTTTTTCTTCTAGGAGTTTTATAGTTTTAGCTCTTACCTTCAGGTCTTTAGTCCATTTTGAATTAAGTTGTACATAAGGTGTGAGGTAGGGCTCCAACTTCATTCTTCTATAGGTTGACACCCTGTTATTCCAACACCATTTATTGAACACATTCCTTTTCCCCTATTGAATGGTCATGGTCCCTCTGCCAAAAACCAGTTGCCCACAAATGCTGTCTAAGTGTGTTCTGGAGAACCACACTGTATGAAGGGTTGCACAGGGAGGTACAGTCAGCCTGGTGCTGTGGGGGCTCCAGAGGGTGGAGGTTTCACAAGAGCTGCTGAGCCTCCAGGATCTGGTGGATCCAGGATCTCATATACAAAAGTGTATGAGAGCGAATTCAAGACTAACTGTGTGTTTGGATGGCTATGGGGAGGGTGGGGCAGGGGCAGCAGGAGGCTGGTGTGGAAGTCTGGGGCCATGTGGCAGTCCTGCAGGCTGTGCCCAGAATTTGTAACTTGGCAGCAGGAAGCCAGGGAAGGACATGTCAGGGCTGTTAATTGATGAAGCCTCTTACTGTAGAAAGGTGGTAAATACAAGGGGAGAGGTGGGAGACCCATTAAAAAACCTTGAACCTGTGTCTGAGTGATGCTAAGGCCTGAACAAAGAAGTGGCAGCAGGACCACAGCAGAGGTGTGGCCCACGGCAGAGGGATTTTTAAGGTGACTGCCAAGCATGAAGCCTGGTTGATGGGAGGGTGAAGAGAAGGTGCAGCATGATGGCAGCTACTTGGCCAGTGGTCACTAAGCCTGGAAATCACTCATCCACTTCTCTTAGTTCTTTAATTCTGTAGATGGTATTATTTTGTGAATGTTACTGTTTTATTTATTTTTGGGATACTGGGCATTGCACCCTATTTTGCTTTACAGAGCCACATCCTCAGCCCTTTATATCTCGAGACCTGAGTTTGCACTTCCCCTGCCTTAGCCTGAATTTGCACTTCCCCTGCCTTAGCCTGAATTTGCACTTCCCCTGCCTTAGCCTCCTTGGTATCTGGGGTTGCGGGTTTGTGCCACAGTAGGTGGCTCACCTTATTATTTTATTTATTTTTTTTTTTTTCTTTTTTTTTTTTTTTTTTTTTTTATTGTTGGTCGTTCAAAACCTTACACAGTTCTTAATACATCATATTTCACAGTTTGATTCAAGCGGGTTATGAACTCCCAACTTTACCCCGTATACAGATTGCTGTATCACATCAGTTACCCTTCCATTGATTCACATATTGCCTTTCTAGTGTCTGATGTATTCTGCTGTTAGTCCTATTTTCTACTATCCCCCCTCCCCTCCCCTCCCCTCCCCTTTTCTCTCTCTACCCCTTCTACTGTAAATCATTTCTTCCATTTGTATTATCTTGTCTTACCCCTCCATTACATATTTCTTGATATATCATATTTCACATTTTGATTCAAGTGGGTTATGCACTCCCATATTGCCCCTTATACAGATTGCAGATTCACATCAGTTTCACTTCCATTGCTTTACATATTGCCATCCTAGTGTCTGTTGTATTCTGCTGCCTTTCCTATCCTCTACTATCCCCCCTCCCCTCCCCTCCCCTCCCCTCTTCTCTCTCTACCCCCACTACTGCAATTCATTCCTCCCCCTTGTATTATTTTTCCCTTTCCCCTCACTTCCTCTTGTATGTAATTTTGTATAAACCTGAGGGTCTCGTTCCATTTCCATGCTATTTCCCTTCTCTCTCCCTTTCCCTCCCACCTCTCAACCCTGTTTAATGATGGTCTTCTTCTTGTGCTCTTCTTCCCTAGTCTGTTCTTAATTACTCTCCTTATATCAAAGAAGACATTTGGCATTTGTTTTTTAGGGCTTGGCTAGCTTCACTGAGCATAATCTGCTCTAATGCCATCCATTTCCCTCCAAATTCTATGATTTTGTCATTTCTTAATGCAGAGTAATACTCCATTGTGTATAAATGCCACATTTTTTTTATCCATTCGTCTATTGAAGGGCATCTAGGTTGGTTCCACAGTCTTCCTATTGTGAATTGTGTTGCTATGAACATCGATGTAGCAGTGTCCCTGTAGCATGCTCTTTTTAGGTCTTTAGGGAATAGACCCAGAAGGGGGATAGCTGGGTCAAATGGTGGTTCCATTCCCAGCTTTCCAAGAAATCTCCATACTGCTTTCCAAATTGGCTGCACCAATTTGCAGTCCCACCAACAATGTACAAGTGTACCCTTTTCCCCACATCCTCGCCAGCACTTATTGTTGTTTGACTTCGTGATGGCTGCCAATCTTACTGGAGTGAGATGGTATCTTAGGGTGGTTTTGATTTGCATTTCTCTGACTGCTAGAGATGGTGAGCATTTTTTCATGTACTTGTTGATTGATTGTATGTCCTCCTCTGAGAAGTGTCTGTTCAAGTCCTTGGCCCATTTGTTGATGGGATTATTTGTTATCTTATTGTCTAATTTTCTGAGTTCTTTATATACTCTGGATATTAGGGCTCTATCTGAAGTGTGAGGAGTAAAGATTTGTTCCCATGATGTAGGCTCCCTATTTACCTCTCTTATTGTTTCTTTTGCTGAGAAAAAACTTTTTAGTTTGAGTAAGTCCCATTTGTTGATTCTAGATGTTAACTCTTGTGCTATGGGTGTCCTATTGAGGAATTTGGAGCCCGACCCCACAGCATGTAGGTCGTAGCCAACTTTCTCTTCTATCAGATGCCGTGTCTCTGATTTGATATCAAGCTCCTTGATCCATTTTGAGTTAACTTTTGTGCATGGCGAGAGAAAGGGATTCAATTTCATTTTGTTGCATATGGATTTCCAATTTTCCCAGCACCATTTGTTGAAGATGCTATCCTTCCTCCATTGCATGCTTTTAGCCCCTTTATCAAATATAAGAAAGTTGTAGTTTTGTGGGTTGGTTTCTGTGTCCTCTATTCTGTACCATTGGTCCACCCGCCTGTTTTGGTACCAGTACCATGCTGTTTTTGTTACTATTGCTCTGTAGTATAGTTTGAAATCTGGAATCGTTATACCACCTGATTCACCTTTCCTGCTTAGTATTGTTTTTGCAATTCTGGGTCTTTTATTCTTCCATATGAATTTCATGATTGCTTTCTCCATTTCTATAAGAAATGCCGTTGGGATTTTGATTGGCATTGCATTAAACCTATAGAGAACTTTTGGTAATATCGCCATTTTGATGATGTTAGTTCTGCCTATCCATGAACAGGGTATATTTTTCCATCTTCTAAGGTCTTCTTCAATTTCTCTCTTTAGGGTTCTGTAGTTTTCATTGTATAAGTCTTTCACCTCTTTTGTTAGGTTGATTCCCAAGTATTTTATTCTTTTTGAGGATATTGTGAACGGGGTGGTTGTCCTCGTGTCCATTTCAGAGGATTTGTCGCTGATATACAGGAATGCCTTTGATTTATGCGTGTTGATTTTATAACCTGCCACTTTGCTGAATTCATTTATTAGCTCTAACAGTTTCTTTGTAGACCATATTGGGTCTGCTAGGTATAGAATCATGTCATCTGCAAATAGTGATAACTTAAGTTCTTCTTTTCCTATTTTTATGCCTTTAATTTCTTTCGTCTGTCTAATTGCTCTGGCCAGTGTTTCGAGAACTATGTTGAACAGGAGTGGTGAGAGAGGGCATCCCTGTCTTGTTCCAGATTTTAGAGGGAATGCCTTCAATTTTTCTCCATTCAGAATGATGCTAGCCTGAGGCTTAGCATAAATTGCTTTTACAATGTTGAGGTATGTTCCTGTTATCCCTAGTTTTTCGAGAGTTTTGAACATAAACGGATGCTGTACTTTGTCGAATGCTTTTTCTGCATCTATCGAGATGATCATATGGTTCTTATTTTTAAGTCTATTGATGTGGTGAATAACATTTATTGATTTCCGTATATTGAACCACCCTTGCATACCAGGGATGAATCCTACTTGATCATGGTGCACAATTTTTTTGATATGTTTTTGTATCCGATTTGCCAGAATTTTATTGAGGATTTTTGCATCTAGGTTCATTAGAGATATTGGTCTGTAGTTTTCTTTCTTTGAAGTGTCTTTGTCTGGTTTTGGAATCAGGGTGATGTTGGCCTCGTAGAATGAATTTGGAAGTTCTCCCTCTTTTTCTATTTCCTGGAATAGCTTGAAAAGTATTGGTATTAGTTCCTCTTTAAAGGTTTCGTAAAACTCTGCTGTAAACCCATCAGGTCCTGGGCTTTTCTTAGATGGTAATCTTTTGATGGTTTCTTCTATTTCCTCAATTGATATTGGTCTGTTTAGGTTGTCTATATCCTCCTGACTCAATCTGGGCAGATTATATGACTTAAGAAATTTATCGATGCCTTCACTATCTTCTATTTTATTGGAGTATAAGGATTCAAAATAATTTCTGATTATCTTCTGTATTTCTGAAGTGTCTGTCGTGATCTTGCCTTTTTCATTCCTTATGCTAGTAATTTGAGTTCTCTCTCTTCTTCTCTTCACTAGCATGGCTAAGGGTCTGTCAATTTTATTTATCTTTTCGAAGAACCAACTTTTCGTTTTGTCAATTTTTTCAATTGTTTCTTTTGTTTCGATTTCATTAATTTCAGCTCTGATTTTAATTATTTCTTGCCTTCTACTTCTTTTGCTGTTGTTTTGCTCTTCTTTTTCTAGAATTTTGAGATGAAGTATGAGATCATTTATTTGTTGGTTTTTTCTTTTTTTAAGGAATGAACTCCAAGCAATGAATTTTCCTCTTAGAACTGCTTTCAATGTGTCCCATAGATTCCGATATGTTGTGTCTGTGTTTTCATTATACTCTAAGAATTTTTTAATTTCCTCCTTGATGTCTTCTAAAACCCATTGATCATTCTCACCTTATTATTTTAAATGTCTCTCTTCATGTAGGAATGTATCTTTAAAATTTATTTATTTATTTATTCTTGTTGGAGGCCTGTGGACATAGCTCAGTGGTAAAGCACTTGCCCAGCATATGTGATGCTCTGGGTTCTATTGCCCACACCACAAAACAACTCCACTTTTTGCTGAGTGCAGAGGCCTTCATCTGTAATCCCAGCAACTTGGGAGCCTGAGACAGGAGAATTGCAAGTTGGAAACCAGTCTGGGCAACTTAGAGAGACCCTGTCTCAAAAAACGAAGAGGGGATGTGGCTCAGTGGTGAAGCAGGTGCCTGCAGGCTCCGGGCCCTGGGTTCAACCCCAGCACTGGAACCAAAAAAGTATTTATTTACTTATTTTTAATTGACAGGTCATTTCTGGTGCAGGCAGCTTTCCCTGAACACCTTTCCAACAGCTTCTGTTTTGGCGCTGAAGACCACTTTCAGCAATGGTGAGATTCATTGGGGAAGTATCTGTTCTCATAAGATTTAATAAGAGTTTCTGTAGATTTGAAAATGTGAATGGACAAGGCATGTCCTTGATGATGGTATTGTTCAGTCTTGAGTATTTTTCAAATTTTTTATGACTGCAGTTGTTGTAGTTCAAGGCTTTGAAAAATAATGGTTGCCATTTTTGAGTAGGTATTGTGCACTAGGCTTGAAACATGTCACCTTGTTCAGCCCTGACACTGGCTTTCATGAGCTTATTTGCATTTTAGAGATGATAAGGTGAATCTCTGAGAAGCCAAGTGACTTGTTCAAGATCATGCAGCCAGGCCAGGCACAGTAGTGCACACCTGTTATCCCAGTGACTTCGGAGGCTGAGGCAGGAGGTTGCAAGTTCAAGGCCAGCTCCGTCTTAAAATAAAAATAAAAAGGACTAGGGATGGGGCTCAGTGGTTAAATACCCCTGAATTCAATGCCCAGTACCTTCCCTCAAAAAAGAATGAAAGAAATCACACAGCCAGTGAAGCAGGGCTGGTCCCAGAGCTTTCTGGCTGCTGTGATGCCCCCTCCTGTGGACACAGACTTCCTTGACATAGTGCAGGGCCTCTCTTCAGCTGCCTTCTGGGAAGTCCAGGCCAACCTTGCTGTGCAAGGAAACCTGGCCCTTTCACCTTGAGCTTCTGGGACTCCTGAGTGCTGGGCTTCCCTGTGGGTCTCCTGCCTTTTCCTCTTGGAATCCCACCTGTGACATACCTTGGAGATCCTGGGAGAAGTCCAGCTGACAGGGTTTCTCCCTAATGGCAGATTTCCTAGGACCTGTCACACCCACTGTGAATCAACCAGTTTGATTTGTTGCTTGGTTGATTCACTCACTGATTTATAAACAGTTTATTTACCCCTTAACATGTGCCAGGCACTGCCCTGACCTGAGCCGGTATAGGGCCTGATAGGGATAGCTATCCTCACTGCAGGTTGCTGTGCTGTTCCTTAAAATATTAACTTTCAGGCTGGGGGTGCGGCTCAGAGGTTGAGCCTTGCCTAGGGTGCCCAAGGCCCGCAATTGAATCCCCAGCTCCACACCGGAAGTAAAAAAAAAAAAATTTGAGTTTCCAAAAGGTCGTAAAAGGCTCAGAGCTTTCATTCCTAGTCCTTTCTGCTCCTTCCCATCATCTAGGGACACTAATTCTTTCACCTTCCTCTGGTTATATTTCTAAATATGTTGAGTCTTCTTTAAACAACATTGTTATGCTAATTGGAGATGTAACAATCTATCCTTACCCTTACTTTCTTCCAGTATAGGTAGAAGCACAGTTTGGATTGAATCTCTGGGCATTGTTTTTGTTATTAAATTCTGTGCACATTCAGAGCTGAGCTAGGTAGTATTCTACTGTTACA
Source organism: Ictidomys tridecemlineatus (assembly GCF_052094955.1). Classification (NCBI taxonomy): domain Eukaryota; kingdom Metazoa; phylum Chordata; class Mammalia; order Rodentia; family Sciuridae; genus Ictidomys; species Ictidomys tridecemlineatus. The sequence goes on along the minus strand of NC_135485.1, from coordinate 80,956,230 downwards.
TTTTTTCCTGAAATTCATAATTGCCTGACTTTTAAGAAGTTGATTGCTTTCCTTATCACTCTATTTTTCTAAATGCTGCAACAAATCAGTCAGAAATTAGTAATAAATTTTCTAAAATCTCTCACCAACCAGTTTTCCTAGAAGAGACCCAAGTGAGAAGGAAGGAGTTCTTGGTGTAGACGTGATGTGTGCTGAGGTAGAACCCTGGGGGCCTCTCCGTCCCCACCTGAGGGGCTCTGGCCTATCCCACTTTAGGCTGCAGGGTTGTTGCTTCCTGAGTCTGGGGTCTCATGACCTAAACTTAATAAGAACTCAAAGGATCAGAACAGAGTTGATAAGTGAGGTGGATTGTGATCTGTAAGTGAGCTTCAGAACGTGACTCAGCCTGAACTACTGAACTTTCTTCTTTAAAAAATCATAACACGGGGCTGGGGATGTGGCTCAAGCAGTAGCACTCCCCTGGCATGGGTGCGGCCCGGGTTCAATCCTCAGCACCACATACAAACAAAGATGTTGTGTCTGCCGAAAACTAAAATGTAAATAAAATATTAAAAAAAAATCGTAACACAATGTAAGCAAAACCATTTATACAAGTGTGCATGAAAATTGACTGTTGTTTTGGTGGTACTGAGGATTGAACTGAGGGGCACCCTATCACTAAGCCACATAACTAGCCCTTTTGATATATTTTTTCTTTGTTTATTTGTTTTGATGGTGCTGGGGATTGAATCCAGGGCCTTGTGCATGCAAGGCAAGCACTCTAGCAACTGAGCTATATCCCCAGACCTATGTTTTATTTTGAAACAGGTTCTTGCTAAGTTGCTAAGGCTGGCTTCGAACTTGCAATCCTTTGCCTCAGTCTCCTGAGTCACTGGGATTACAGCCATGTGCCATGCACCCAGAAAAAGTGACTATTTCTAATGTATACAAAGCCCTGGGTTCAATTCCCAGTTCTTCCCTGCCTCCCATTAAAACAAACAAACAAAAAACAAGTGGCTATTTCTAAATTCTAAAGTTGATTTTTTTTTATTTTTGACATTTGGTTTCTTTTAGGCTGGGTACATTATTAGCTATGAGTGATATTTCAGTCTTTCCAAAAAAATCTGTTAATAATTTTTACACTTCTTGAACTACATTAAAGATTATAATGCTGAACAGAGCAAGATGAAATGTTTTAATATTAGATATGTGTTGAAGATGAAGGTGTTTACAAGAAAGGCTGTGTATAGCAGAATGAGATTTGTAATGATAAAGTTCTGGTTTGTTAAAGAATGAAGACCCAGGGCTGGGGTTGTAGAGTGCTTGCCTAGCATGTGAGGCACTAGGTTTGATCCTCAGCACCACATATAAATAAATAAGATCCATCAACAACTTAAAAAAAAAATGAAGACCCAATGTTTTCTGGCTACATTTTATTTGGTAGTTCATCAAGTGGGCTACAGGTCTAGAGGACATCTGTGTGCTTGGTGCGATCTCCCTCCCCACAGGTGAGCAAATCATCTGGAATCGAAATTAGTGTTGAAATCTCATCCAGTCATCCAGTACCTTGTGGCATTGGCAAATCTATCTCATAGGCCTACATTTGAAACAAAATGGTCGTATTAAGTGCTGTCCAGTAATCAAAGATTATCCCTTTGTGTTTGGGTCTCTGTATTCAGTGGAACTATTTCGATGGCTTCCTACCACCCTTAGATGTCACTCTCCCTGTCCTTACCCGCTTTCTTTCTCTGGTCCTGTGAGTCATGGTTGATGCTGCTGATGAATCTGCAGTTACTGTCCTCTGCATGGCTTCACTCAGACTTGAAAACAGCTGTTGTCAGGTTTTTGTTTTGTGTTTATCAAGCCAATACCCTAAAGGCCACTGTCCCTCCAGGGCTGTTTTAATCCTGTCACTTCTCTAGTGAAGCACAGAGCTCAAGAATCTGTGCATGCACTGATCTTGCCAGCACTGTCCCACTCCTTCATCACCACCTGTTCCTGTCACCTCTGCCTTCTTCCTCACGTGAAACCGCCATCCCTGGGACTGGTCAGATGGCTTCCTCTCAGACATGGCTGTTTTAAAACCTTTTCTCAAGTAATAGATGCATGTGGTCAAAAAAAAAAAAAAAATCCCTCAAAATACAAAAATGCGGGTCTTTCACATCCAGCCTTAAATGCCCCTGTTTTCTTCCACAGAGGCAGCCGCTCCTCAGTTTCTTGCGTGATCTTCTGGAGTTGTCTACAGCATGCCTTCCCTGCTTCCCTGTGTTTTGAACATAAAGGGCAGGGTACCCTCTACACATTGAGTCTTGTTCTTCTGAACAGTTTCACTTGAAGGTCTTTCCTCATTTGTCCACTGCCCAGCTGCATACAGCAGAGGGCGCCATTTGCCCAGAGCAGCCCAGGAGCTTGGGCTGGATAATGCAGGGCAGAAACCCTGGCTGTACAGAGCTTTCTTGAGACTGGGATATCCACTGTGGAAATGAACCATGACCTCTCTAGGATGGGCATTTAGGTGGCTTTCATTCCTAAAAGTTTGGTTTTATTTTTTAAATAACAATTGTCCTCAAAATATGATTCTTAAAAGATTAGAATTTTTAGTGACTTATTTTTATCAAGTCACAGTTATTTGGTGCTGGCAGCTCCACAGCCAGGGAGCATCTAACTTGGTTTTGTTTCATCTCTCTGTAGGCCCTTTGTCACTGCAGGGAACCAGAGACAGCCGACACTTCACCAGCTTGAGCCATGCGCTACAGACACAGTGCTGTATCTCTCCTCCCACCAGCCGGTCAGGCCAGCAGTACAGACCCTACAGCTTCTTCACTAAATGTAGGTAGACTGGCACACACTTCCACCTCCTGCAACAGGAAAGTAGGGGTGCTTTCCTATCTTAATTTTCCTTTTGTCATAAACGAATTAACATTTTAGTAATTATTCAACTAAAAATGCAACTAGAATTATCTCATGTGCTACAGCTGTATTTGGAGAGCGCTAGTTTATCTGAGCCCCTCATTTGGGGCACCCAAGGCCTAAAAGTATTGAATTGTGCCCCAGATACCCTGCTGATTTAGAGTCACACCAAGAAGGCCCTTACTGTTTTTAGCTGGGCCTTTGCTAGGAAATATCATTTGGAGAAGTTCAAGAGACGTCACTACTGAGACCTGAGTTGTGATTGGCAGACATCAGGGAAGCAAGTCTACTTACTGGTCAGGGACTTACTGGGATTTAATGTTAGCCATCTTTTGTGGAAAAAAAGTGGAATTGTCTCCTCTTTTGTTTTCCAAATGTAATCATGTTTTATGTTCACTGTATGATTTTATTTTATTTTCATTCCCTCAGTGACATGGATGAAGCTGGGCTTTCTGGCCTTTCTTATTCTTAGGAGAGTGTAGATGTTTACTTTACAACTACAGAGTTTTTAAAAACCCCGTTTCCTTACAGTGACAGCAGATGAGCTCTGGAAAGGTGCTTTAGCAGAGACTGGTGCTGGGGCAAGAAAAGGAAGAGGCAAAAGAAGCAAAAAAAAGAGAAGGAAGGATCTGAACAGGGGTCAGGTCATTGGTGAAGGTAAACGTGTTTGGTTGTTTTGACAGTTTTCAGATTTGGTCCTGAACTTGGGGTGGGAAACTGATGATCTTGGGAAGGGGAGAAATAGGAAGCAAGCTGGGTCTGAGGGAGGCCTGGGAGGGCCCAACGGCAAACTTTGTTCTAAAAAGAGTCTATGTGCTTTTAAAGTGTTTTCCCCAGATTTTATGGATATTTGGCAAACTGGAAACATTCTCATTAAGTGCATAAGAATCCATGGTTTAGAGTCCAACCAGGGGGCTCACCAGGTGCCCCAGAGTGTCACGTACTCCATGGGGCACAGCTGTGATAGGTCCTGTGCTACACACAGCCCAGTGCAGGCAGGTGGAGCTCGCAGAGAGCTGGCAGGATTCCCCTGCCCAGAGAAGACAGTGACCAAGAGCAGATCTGTAGTCACAGGGCCTGTTGCCGCTACTCAACTGGGCTGCTGTCACACAGAAACTGCCCTGGACAGCGCATGGTTGGACAGGCCCAGCTGTGTTCCAGTAAAACTTTATTTACAAATCAGCTGGTGGGCCGCACTTGGCCTTGGTCCTTCACGTGCTGATGTGATTGTTTATACTTGTGCTTTTGAAAGCAAAAATAGGATGGGTGAACTTGAATTGGCTTATTTTTACTGTTGTGCAGACTCATCGCTTTTGATACTAACAACCTTTCAGAAATAAAGGAAGCACCTTGTGCTGCACTTCTAAGATTGCACATCTGCTTGGGTGCTTTTACTACTTGTATCTTGTTTTAGTTTTTAAGCATTTGTTATTTATTTTTAATAATGTTAATAATTATTATTATTATTATTTTTGAGACAGGTCTTGCCTTCTGGTCTTGCCAGGCTGGTCTTGAACTTGCAGGTTAAAACCTCCCTCCTGTCTCAGCCTCCCACCTAGCTGGGACTGCTCACACGCACCACTGTGTCTGGCTATAATTTATTTTTTCAAATTATAAAAATCGTATGCATACCTTCTCAGTAAAAACGCAGATTGTAGAGAAAACTAAAAGCCCCTGATGTCCTTCCTGCCGTCCACATTCCCATTGTCTCCCCTGAGGGGCCACTGGTCTCATATTGGTATTTCCTTCAGTTGTTTTTGTGTGTGCTGGTGCGCGCTTTTGTATAAATTCCCTAAAAGAAATAGATATCGTCTTTAAAAAGAAAAGAAAAGAAAAAGATAATTATACTATATGGTACATGCAATTGTATAATCTGCTTTTTTTTTTTTTTTTTTAACCCAATAAGAGGTCTCAGGGCTGAACATGGTGGCAAACCCCTTAACCCTAGCGACTGGGGAAGCTGAGGCAGGAGGATGACAAGTTTCAAGGCCCACCTGAAGAATTTAGTGAGACCCTGTCTCAAAATAAATAAAAAGGGTTGGGGATGTGGCTCAGTGGTAGAACACCACTGGGTTCAATTTCCAGAACCAAAAGTAATAATAATAACATGTCTTAGAAATCATTCCACATCAGAACCTAGAGAGCAACATTTTTTTGTTTTTTATTTTTTAAGAGAGAGAGAGAGAATTTAATATTTAATTTTTTAGTTTTTGGTGGACACAACATCTTTATTTGTATGTGGTGCTAAGGATTAAACCCCGCTCCGCGCGCATGCCAGGCGAGCGCACTACTGCTTGAGAGCCACATCCCCAGCCCCAGAGCAACGGCTTTTGATTTTGTGCAGGATATGGCACCTGCTGGCTGTGCATTCAGCCGTTCCTCTGTTGCCGACTCGGCTTATGTGCGTTACAGGTCGTGTTTCAGCAGACATCTTAGCGCTCACAGGCCTCACGAGTGTTTCTCTTGGTAAAAGTGAAAATGCGGTCACATGCCTGTAGGGTAGATGTGCATAAAACTGTGACAGTGCAAGGTCACCTGCCAAGTGATCCCATCAGCTCCAACTCCACAATACTGTGCTGGTGTCTGTACACGCGTTCCCTGGCATCTTAGCAACATGAAGAGTGAGCACCTTTTAGAAGTTGTCACTTACCTATAATCTTAACCCTTCAGGGCGCTACGGCTTCTTGTGGCCGGGTCTGAATGCCCCTCTCATGAGAAATGGAGCCGTGCAGACCATTGCCCAGAGGAGCAAGGAGGAGCAGGAGCAGGTGGCGGCTGACATGCTCCAGCAGAGGGAAGAGTGGGACCGGAAGCGGAGGATGAAAGTGAAGCGGGAGCGAGGCTGGAGCGGGAACACATGGGGTGGCCTCAGTCTTGGTCCCCCGGACCCTGGACCCAATGGAGGTAATGGAGGCCTGGTTTGCTTGCCTTTGGTAGAGGACGTATCGTCCTACAGTGTTTCTGAAAATAATTTTATTGTTTACTTGTCTGTTTAGATTACCCTTTTTGAAAAAAGAATTTGACCTCTTTGACTAACTTTCCACATTGTTATCTCAGTTGCATTTGTGGGACACTAGAGGCCTGTAACCAGGAAATGTTCCTCCAACAGGATGGAAAGGCCTGGGTCCCAGTGCCTTAGCAGGTGCCTTAGACATGGTGGTGTGCATTATAGATCTGTAGGGCACAGCGTTTCCCAAACACGTGGCCTCAGGCTTGGAGTGCTGTTTAACAGCAGAGTTGAGAGACCCCAGAGAGCTGTCACTAAGCCTTCGTAAAAGCAAACATGAAACAAAAACTGACGACACTTAGGCTGAATTAGAAAACAAAGCCTCCCCCTCCCCACAAAGGCAGATTCACCTGAAAATCTTGCTCTTGCCAGTGAGTGGGAGAGGAGGAAGCAAACAGGAGTTTGGCTCAAAGTAGAGGAACGGTTGGGCTGGAGAGGATGGGGCGAGAGTGCAGGAGGGTGGAGGTCTGGGAGGGAGAGGACCTGCCCACGAGCCAAGTCCCCAGTAACCAGATCCAGAGTTTAGACAGACAGGCTGCTGTTAGCCAGCAGGGGCAGGGTGCAGGTTTGGGTGAGCCTGTGCAATGGGGGTGGAAAGGTGGGGAGGTCACCTGGTATCTGGTAGCTTTGGTCAGGAGTCATCAAGCCAGATAGTGGCATTGGTGAACATGGCCACCAGAATATTTCTTGATGAGAAGGTGGCACTTGGCACTGGCTTCACTATCACCCAGTGGGTGGGACCCTGGCAGTGTCCAGGAAAGAAGATTGACTCTTGAGCTGACCGATTACAAAGCCGACTGCTGGGTACAGAAGCTTTTATTCTGCTCTCCTATTTTATTACGTAATTGAGATTTTCTGTAATAAGTAAAAGCAAGAGAATTGGGGAGTGTTGGAAACAGCTGTGGTGGTGAGCAGAGGCTGAATTAAGAGAACTGAAAGCTGAGGAGCCGGGAGTTCGCGAGCGGGTCAGACCCGCAGTTGAGAGTGGTGAGCGTAGGCCAGGCTCTGATCTCTCCCGGCAGCAGCAGCAGGCCACTTGTGACCAGACAGCTGCCTGGGTTCTGGCCTGGAGAGGGCGGTAGAGACAAAAGTGTAGGGATTGCGGACGTTGGCGAGATCTATGAGGAGGAGGGACTTTGGTGTCTTTGAGCGACTTTGGTGAGAGAGGCTATGAAGACCCCAGGAGACCAGATGGGAAAGCAGCGATGAAGGCTCTAGAGGTGTCGGCGCTCCAGGAACCTGTGCCTCGGGAGCCGGCAGCAGGGAGCTGGAGAGGGGGAGGCTGCGGTCAGAGAGCCGTGGCTGAGCTCGTGAAGTCAGGCCAGGCCAGGCAGTCCCCGTGGATGATGGGAACTGGGGCGCAGCCTGGAGTGCGGCACCAGAGAGCTCAGGTTCTTCCCATTAGAAGTCTGAGGGCACTTGGGAAAGGCTGTCACACTTGAGCAGCTTGGATGCTCTTATCTGTGTGCTTTTTCTTCTCTCCTTGTAGAGACCTATGAGGACTTTGATACCAGGATACTCGAGGTAGGCCTGCCGAGCTCAACTCCCAGGGTCCTCTGGAGAGGTTGCCGGGGTCGGGTGGGCAGGAGGAGCTGAGCAGAGCTGTGGTCACAGTGATCTCTTGGACACAGACTCAAGTTCAGGGAGGAATTAACACAATTTGAAGTTCAGTTCCTTCATGTTGGTGGTCCCCACTGCTGCCTTGGTTTGTGGGGACTATGAAATTGAGGTTTGTGAGGGGCAAATTCAGGAGCAGAATTTGGAGATTATGTTAAGTTCCTTCTTCCTGGAGCTAGAGTCTGCTATCTGGTGGCCTCTTGTGGAGCTTTACACCAGTTGTATCTAGGACACAATCAGAGAACAGGTTGGGAGGAGCAGGGGCAGGGGCAGAAAGCCTCAGGTTATGGCCACTGTCCAATTTGACTAGGGCAATGGTCTCTGGGCTGCTCATAGATCCTGTATCAGGTGTACTTGAACCACCCTTCCAGGGTGGTTCTCTAATGGCCAGTGTTCCTTTCAGCTGGCACTGTGCATTTAATCAGTGTTTAATAATGTGGAACAGAGCCGGGCGCAGTGGTGCACAGCTGAAATCCCAGTAGTTTGGGAGGCTAAGGAGGGAGGATTGTGAGTTCCACAGCCTCAGCAAAAGCAAGGCCCTAAGCAACTCAGTGAGACCCTGTCTCTAAATAAAATACAAAACAGGGATGGGGATGTGGCTCAGTGGTCAAGTGCCCTGAGTTCAATTCCCAGTACCTCCCCAAATTGTGGAATAATTTATATATCAAATTTGTGACAAAGCCTCTCTGAATATGTATATTATTTCTTCAATATCAGTTATATTATGGAATTTTTAAAATATGTTTACAAGTATTTTATGTTGGTATCCCATTGTGTGTTATTCCCCCCACCCCAATTCTAAAGATTGAACCCAGGGCTTTGTGCATTGCTAAGCAAGCACTCTGCCACCAAACCACATCCCCAGCCCTTTTTACTTTTTATTTTGAGAAGGGTCTCGCTAAGTTGCCCAGGCTGGCCTTGACTTTGCCTTCTTCCTGCTTCAGTCTCCTGAGTCACATGAATTACAGGCGTGTGCCCCTACACACACCCCAGTTCATAGCTTTTGAAAGTTAATCCCACTGAAAGAGTCTTTCATATGTAGGTTGTTTCCTATAAGATCATTCAAAAGTGTGGCCTCAGCCTCCCTTTTCCTTAAACTTCTTCCTAGGAAGGAAAGGGGACAACTGTCATTTAAGCAGTTTAACTATTAATAGTTTCATAATTCCTGGCCTTTAAAATAGGCTGAAAAAATGGGAGATTTTCCTGAAGTTTATAATAAATAGGTGTTTCCAAATTCTGTATTCTTGTTTAAGCCTGATCCTTAACATAGCAATCCAGTCCTGCGAAGTTTTTTCCTTACGTTGCATTTCATCATTTCTAAGATATTTTAGTACCTTTGATACTGGAATTTGTCTTATAATCAGTCTTAAACTATTTCAAAGTTTAATCCATAGTGTTTTCTTTCCTGTGTACATTTATTAAGATGGGGTATATTGAGTTGTGTAGTTGTAAATTCCTTTAAAGATTATCTTAGTTAACTCTCCTAATAACCCAATGAAATAGGAAGAGAAAGTCTTATTTCCATTGTGTTCCCGAAATGCTCCAGAGGGAGGGTTTGTTTGGGAAGTTTGCTTTTGTGCCTACAGACTGGAGGAGGTGCTGGGTCCTGCACCAAGCCTTGTGTGGCTGAGCCAGCAGTTCCTCGTCCTCTACCTCAGAGTTTTCTTCAGCTGTCCTATTGATGAAGCATTTTGTCTTTTAGGTCAGAAATGTTTTCAATATGACAGCCAAAGAGGGAAGGAAGAGATCAGTCCGTGTCCTGGTGGCTGTGGGGAATGGGCAGGGAGCTGCAGGTGAGTGGGGTGACGCTGGACACAAAGAGACCTGGCTGCCCGGCTGGAAGCCAGGGCCCTGCTGCCAGTCTCACTTTTTCTACTAATAGAGCCGTCTAGAGGTCTGGGCTCACAAACCTGGTGGTAAACCACGAAGCTTCTCAGAGAAAGAAAGAAAAGCTCTTAAGGCCTACATCTGAGGACTGGGTATTTTAAAGGGCTTAAGACACTATTGTATTGTGCATAATAGTGAAAAATTAGAACAAGTTCAATCGGGCCTGGTTACAGGATAGCTGTCCAATATAATATTCTTTTTTTTAATATTTATTTTTAGTTATAGGTGGACACAAGATCTTTATTTTTTATGTGGTGCTAAGGATCAAACCCAGTGCCTCACGCATGCCAGGCAAGTGCTCTCCCTCTGAGCCACAACCACAGGCCTCCAAAGTAATATTCTATAGCCATTAAAGAATTGTGAAAAATTACTTACACAATAAGTAATTTTGGTTAAAAATTTGTCATGTAATCATGATTTTTTTTTAAAGTCATTTATATGCAAGAAAAAAAACTAGAAGACTATTCACTGACTGATAAGTGTTCACTTGGGTTAGCAGGTTTGTCAGTCATTTAAATTTTCTTCTTTAGACTTTTAAAGTTTCCCTACTGAACATCTTGTTTTTGAAATGTGTTCACAAAGAACTGAAAAACTGTTAGTTGCTTCCTTTTGAAAATTTCAAAGCAAAAGCAAAAGACATGATAGTGCATTGCTGTAAGAGACCATGGTTAGCAGTTACTGTTGTCTCTTTTCAAAAATATCTTTTCTGAAATTTTGTGTCCATGTTACCTCCCTTTACCTTTTTATAAAAAGCTTAGCAGAGATCTTATTATAGCCATGAATTTGCACCTTGCTCTTCTTGCTTGGTTTTGCCCTCAGAGGTCTTCTGTTAGCATAAGCAGATTTCTGGTATTGGTTTCGTAGTGTTCCAGTGTGTGCATAGACATGATTTTTGACCCAATCCCTATTGTTTCCAAATTTGTATCATTTATTACAAACAACAACAATAACATTGACTTTTTGTACATGGAGTTTGTTGAACTTTTGGAAATATAGAAATAGGAGAAATGTCTTGAAATTGCTGCCGCACTGGGTGTAAATGTCAAGTATTGCCAGATCTCCTCCTCAAAGGTTGCATCAGTTTATGTCCCTCTGTACCACCCATCCTTGCCCTGAGTAGTATCAGACTTTACTGATTGTCAGTATGATCCCTGAAACATCTCTCCTAGTTTACACCTGTACTTTCTAAGTTTGCAGAGTGCCGACACCATTTTGCGTGTTCATTGGCTGTTGCGCTTTCCCTTTGGATATCTGTGAGTTCAGGTGCTTTGCCTATTTTTTTAATTGGGTGGTTTTCTTGTCTTTATTGATTGGGATTAGCTTCTTGTAAGTTAAGGACATGAGCCTTTTTTGTCTATCATATTTTGATGTAGTTTTGAATTTTTTTCCACATCGAAGCTTTAAAATCCACAGAAGTTTTAAACCTTAACATAGCAAATTTATCAGTCCTAGGTCACTTCTGGTTTGTGTTTTGCTTAGAAAATCTCCTTTTGAAGATTATAAGTAAGTCCACTCATATTTCCCTCTAGGACTTCCATGGTTTACTTTGTTCTGTTTAAACTAGGAACTGGAATTCAAGCCCTTTTTATCCCAAGCCTCAGATGTCTTGCCTATTTTATTTTCCTGTGTATAATTTTAAAACAAAGTACTTTTTTCAAATTAAATAATAAATGGTGGCAGCAAATAATGAAAGCATTACTGCAACTTGTGATAAACCTCATTTCTTAGGGTAAAGCATTTACAAATTGGAAACTATTAGGTTTATTTTTCTGGTTAATTAAAATTGAAATTCTACTGAAATCATAGTTTTACTCTATAACAATGTATTTTCCCCTATCCCTTCTGGTCATTTTAATCTCTTTGCACAAGTGCCCCAAAACATTTGCCTTTTATAAATATAGAGCATACTTAATTTTAAAAATTGAGTATATTTCATTTTATTAGAGATTTATAAAAGGTCATGTTATGTATCTAAATGTAAAGTCTGTAGAATGCCTCAGAACAGATGAGCACATCTCTGGCTTTCTTCATGGCTGGTTGTGCAGAGCAGGTGTTCTGTGGGCAGTTGAAAGAAGGGCGTGAAATGCTATAGAGCCCAAACTGGGAGCTGGGGAGAGGCACAGGCTGGGTCAGAGTAGCTTTCCTTTTCATAAGTTTTGCTTTTTCTTTTGAAGGTTTTGCCATTGGGAAGGCCACTGAGCGGGTGGATGCTTTCAGGAAAGTACGTGCATGTTTTTCTTTGTTAACATTTAGTAGAAGATGAAAAGCTCTGTGTTCACATGGGGGCACTGCAGGCACACAGTCACTTATCACGAAGGAATCGTCAGTGTATGTGTGATAATGATATTGTGGCTAAGTCCTTATCTTTTAAGGTGCATAGGTGGAATTTTTTATAATAAAATACTTTATAAAATGGTTTTGAAACCCAGCGAGAGATTTAGGAGAATTTGTTCCTTCTTTTCTTCAGGCAAAGAACAAAGCCATCCACTATTTGCATTACATAGAGCGGTATGAAGACCATACAAGTGAGTGTGGGTCTTTCCTTGTAAGATTTGCAGAATGCCACTGTGTCGTGGTGTGTCTCTGCCCAGTGGGTGTCTTTGTGTTGCTCTGACTGCATTCTTACAAATGTGCAAAATGAGGAAACAGCCTGGCCTGGGGGGGTGGCAGGAGAATGAGTGGGGTCAGAGTCTGTGTGTCCTGTGGGCTGGCTGCTTAGGGCAGCACCCAGTGCTCTGTGGCTTTTGCAGACATTAAAGCCACATGCCTGACCTTCCTGTATCTGCTTTACCCCACAGTATTCCATGACATCTCGTTGAGATATAAGAGGACACACATCAAGATGAAGAAACAGCCCAGAGGTAACTGGAAAGCTCTGACTCTCTGTTGAAGTAAAGCAGAGAAACCACTACAGTCCCACCCTCCCCCCTGGGGTTGTTTCCCTCTCCTTGAACTCATCCTGAGAGTGACAGATGGAAATCCTGAATTAGGCTGAGGAAGGTGAGGCTCCTGGGGAAGAAGCCAAGGTCGGTCTGCACAGGCCCAGGCCTGTTCCTGGAGTGGCTGAGGCTTGCAGAGCAGGTGGTGGTGGTCCAGTTGGATGAGTGGGCACATGGTTCCTCCTGGAGCCTTCACCCAGCTGGACGGTGTTCCTTCCTGCCAGTCACGTGCTGTTCCTCTACAAGTGTCGTGGTGTTAGGCTTGTTATTTGGTGCTGGGGATTAAACCAGAGCCCCACACCTGTGAAGCACTCGCTGTCACAGAGCTCCCCCAGCCCCTCACCATTGAGTACTGTTGAACTTCTATGATCTCTATTCATTGAGGCACTGGGTGAGCAGAAATGGCCTTTCTTGTCTTGTGGACAGGCCACAGGCAGTGTTGGTTATGGGGACAGTCACACCCAGTGCACTCTTTGTGCAGAATTCTTAAACATTTGGATTTGCATTTTGCTTGCAGTTCTGTAGTAAGAACCTGTTTCATTTGACTGTAGTTTTTTAAATCTCAGGAGTTCAGGTCAGGAGCTGGGCGCAGTGGTGCACACCTGTAATCCCAGTGACACTCAGAAGGCTGAGATAGGAGGATTGCAAGTTCCAGGCCAGCCTCAGCAACTTAGTGAGGCCCTAAGCAACTGAGCTACTGCCTTGTGCCTTCCTCAGTGCTTTCAAGAAGAGGAGGAGGGCCACCTTCATCAGGGTGGCCAGAGGTGGCCTCTGAGCAGGGGCAGTGTGAGTGAGATCCTGAAGGAAGAGGAGCAGAGGGGCAGGACTGGGAGAATGATCCAGGCTGGTGCGTGCCCCAGGTGCAGTGTGCCCTCGTGCACAGGCCATGTGAGGACAGTGCAGTAAGTGGGGTCAGGCACGGTGTGTGTGTGTGTGTGTGTGTGTGTGTGTGAGTGATAATGATATTGTGGGGGGAAGATCCTGCAGATGTCTTTGTTTAATTCAGAGAGCAATGGCCATTGAGAGGTTGTGCCCCGGAGCCTTGATTTGCTGAGGATCAAACCCAGTGCCTCACACATGCCGGGCAAGCGCTCTGCTCTAGAGCCCCAGCCCTGGCTTGTGTTTTTGAAGCTCTTCTGGAGGAGGGATTGCCGGTGGCCAAGAGCAGGGCACGTGGCTAGAAGGGAGGAGACCACCCCAGCACTGAAGGCCATCAGGGAGGTGAGAAAGCACTCCAGGAGCCACCAATTCAGGAGACGCTGCCACTTAGGCCAGAAGGTGTTCCCAGGAGAGGGAAGTGGTGTCGCTGCCAGGGCAGCTGAGTGGTCTAGGAGGGTGAGGACAGGCGTCTCCCTTGATGGTAAACAGGCATGGACACGGGAGCTGGCCTGGGCAGAGGGCCAAGAGTTTTCAGGCACTTAAGTTTTAATGTAAGTAATATCCTGGTTTCCCCCCCACTACGTTTAAGGTAGATGTTCTGTTTAATTTTTGTGCATACCATTGAATAAATGTCGTCCTAGAAGTCACACCAGCTGGGGGTGGTGAAGCCAAAATGTCATTCCCTAAACCCAGAGCCACACGAAAGACAGCATGCTGGCAGGTGCTCAGTCCATTTCCTGTCTCCTAGGATACGGCCTGCACTGCCACAGGGCCATCATTACCATCTGCCGGCTCATTGGCATCAAGGACATGTATGCCAAGGTCTCTGGGTCCGTCAACATGCTCAACCTCACCCGGGGCCTCTTCCATGGGCTCTCCCGCCAGGTAACCTTCCCTGGGGTTTGAGCAGGTCTGGCTGTGCTGCAGACCAAGGTGCTGAGGGTCTCCTAGGGGTTCCCACGGCCACCTGCTGCAGTGACCGCAGGGCTCTGCTGCCCAACCAGAGCTAATCTTGTTTCTCAACATCACCTCACCGGGTCTTTTTGAACCAAATCTCAGGTCCCATTTTATTTCATTCGTAAATATTTCAGTGTATTTCTAAAGGATTAGAATCAGAAATCTGAGAAGTGGTTTCTGATTCTGATCCTTTAGAGGATGTAAAGGATCCATTTACTTCTCTGGTAGAGCGCTTGCTAGGAACACTTAAGGCCCAGGTTTGATCCCCAGCACTGGGGAAAAAAAAATGTCATGGTACCCTTACCATTCCTAAATATCATGACTCAGTATTATCAAGTATCGAATCTGTTCATTCAAATCTATCCATTCGTCCGATTTAAAAACATTTTTTTTTTACACAGTTTGATTCAATCTTGTTGATTTGATTCAATCCAGTTG